>NC_056747.1:554018779-554361279 GCF_019279795.1 Protopterus annectens
GGACATGAATGAAGAGGAAATCTGCTTTTGCATGTACACAGTAAGAATGAGAGAAGACATATCACATGATACATCATTCACTAATGTATCCCAAGTGGTGACTGGAGACAACAGCGAGAGCCATTTGCTTGATGGGGGTAAGGATGGTTGATTGAGCATTTTGCTCCATTACAGAAGTAAGTGACAACCCCATGTTGCTTCCATCGCTTCCCATCACCCCTTCATACTTATGTGACATTCTGGGGGGGGGGGGTGGCTTCATCAGAGAACATAACAATATCCCTTTATGGTTATCTGGATGATTGCTATGCCATGCTCATCTCTCTCCTGGTAAGGTACTAAATGGTCATTGGTCAGAATTGAGGAGTTTAGTCAGATGGATGGCATTTGTGGTGGAAAAAAGTACCCTTGGTTTTCTTTTAATACTGCATGTTTGCTTTCTGTCTAATAACTAAATGCAGTAATTATGCAGATCCATCAAAAGTAACTAAACCATTATTGTATAGTTCTCCATTAAGTAAATATAATTCAGCTGTTCTATCCACTCTTTAAACTATAAAGGACTCTAAGCATATTAAACACATCAAAGCACCAACAAATTGAGGCATAAAAAGGAAACTAACTTAAATGAGACTCACCCACATCATAGCTGTGGGGTATGTCTTATGAATTTAATTTGGGATATTATTCATGCCATTAACATTCTTCTCAATTAATAATATAATGCAGTTTGGTATTACATGCCCCCCCCATCACCAACTGAAAATTCTGCACAACTGATTAAGGGCTGAGCTGTGGATGTTTGTTAGAAAACCACGGCATGTGGACTGATAGAAAATTTCTGTTTTTTTTTTTTTGTTTTTTTTTTGTAGTATATTATTGAAACTTCTGTGTGAGAAATTAACTGTGACATGCACGGTTAATGAAGGCATCCCTGAAGTTAAAAAGCAATTCTGTCTCACTGCAGATGACTAGGTAAATTCCAGCTAATGCTGTGTCTGATTTGAGGTATTGATCTGTATCTTGGACGATTTCAAAATGTCACAGAGCTTATGTGTTCAAACAAGTTCTTCAAAGCAGAGGACAAAACCTACATCTGCTACTACCTTGCCTGACACACAGAGAGAGAAAGTTCCCTAGGGTGCTGTAGACATCTGTTCCTTTTATTGTCTCTTGACCCATGAATGCCACTGCAAAATTGTTGAATTATGTATAATTGGCACCTTTTAACATTAGGTCTGTTGATCTTAAAGCTAGAGTTCTCCACAAATCCACTTAACACTTTAAAGGGAGTTCAGAAATACATATTTTTTTCTGTTTCATATGATGGTAAAATAGTTCAGTGGCCTGTTAACCCACTTAAAGTTAAATGCAAGTAATCCTAAAACTGTAGACATAATGATAACGTATTTTAAACCATATTGTAAACTTCATTTTCAAGCTATGTACAACTTGAATAGAGCAGATAAAGGTGCAAAACAGCATGCCCAAGATAGTCAGACCAAGTATAAAAAGCAAATGAAACATCCTAGCACATTGTTAAACCATCATGGGGAATGTGTTCTGCTACCCAAAGATAACAGCAACAAATGACATATGTTAGAATGAGACCTATTTTCTTAAAGAGGTCACCAAATCAGTTTATGTTAGAGAATACTTGAGCATGTTTCCCCAAAATAAGTGAAACCAGCTCAACTGCATGGAAAATGTACTCCATTGTCTGTGAGATGTAAGTGAAAGACATGACAAGGGCATTGGTTCCTTTCTAAAAGGTTAATAATGAAAATGCATTTATATTTTCCTTTTAGAACTCATTGTGCTTCCAAGTGGATCTCCTTGGTGCCCAAAGGTCTTGATTAGGCATTGGGCATTTTGCAGTATTATATATTTTTTAATTATTATTTTATAATTATAATTTATCAGCTTAATTTTCTCTTCAGTCAAACCTTGAGCATAAAGTTCCATTATAAATTCAGTTTATAATGACAAATCGTTTTTTTCTTAAAACTTGCATATTTTCTGTCCTTGACCTAGCACTCTTGTGTGGGGTCATTTACTGCACTGTTATAACTTGATATTACTTGTGAACCTCTGCTATCTCTGTAAAAAACAAAAACAAAAAAAATCTTGCTTTTTTCCCACTTTTCTGAGAGTTAAAAAAGTTCAGTTACAGGCTTGCTGTTCCTGAACTGTTTGAAAGTTTCTGTGAGGCCATTTTTGCTTGGGCTGAAGGAGGGTCTCTCTGTTCATCAGTGGCAGTGACTAACATTGAGCAGCTTCCCTGCCCCCCGTAGAGGTGGTTACTGACTTGAAACTGTAGTTTTATTTTCCCTTTTGGGTCTATTCCTGCTTCTTTCCAGCCCCTGCTATCAAGCACGCTTTAACGTGCTTTAGCGCGAATTAGCGTGGAGTTGCCACTAGAGCAGCATCGGGCAGCGCCGGTTAAACAAGGTTAAACTCTTTCTGGCTCCAAAAAGTCTGTTCTTCAATTTTTCCCTTAGAACTGCTCTGTTAGGAACCTAAACAGTTTACACCTACACTAAAATAGCTTTTTCTTCTCAAAAAGCTCAGCACTTGTCTTATAAGCATATCCCTTGTCTTATAAGCATTCTCTTTGCAGGTCAAGCACTCCTATATTATACAAATCTCTCACTAGCAAAACCCCCCAGGAGTGCCCACTTCCCTGCTAAGCCCACTACTTTTCTGTCTCATACCAACTCATAATTCTTTCTAGCATGTCGAAGGGTCAGATGCTGGCGTCCTCTCCTGCCCATTTGGTGAATCTGGGAATTCTGAGACAATGTTACAATTGCCTCATGTACACGGACAACCATCTCCTCCTCCCATGTAACACTAACACTTGTGAGAGATGCAGCTATTTAGCCAGACTGGAGGCTGAGCTCTCTCAACTCAGGACTGGCAAGACCAGGCAGGAGGAGAAGGCAACTACACACACCACAATACCAGTCTCACATAACTCAACCACACCACTGAATCAAACACATAAACACACTAAGACATACTGGAGGCTCTGAGTAAAATTTACCTAAACAGCAGAGGCCTCCAAAGCAGACACCCAAGCAACTGCAAACTCAATACACCACACAAACAACACATAAACAACAAAATCAGTGTGCAAAGCAGTCACTGCCCTTAAGGCCAAATACAACACCAAACATACTTGTCATAGGTGACTCCATAGTCAGACACACTGACGTCCCGCTCACCAGACTGAGTAAGGAGAAGGTCACAGTAAGCTGCCTGTCGGGCGCTAGAATCCGCCACATAACACAAGCACTCAGGTCTCTCAACAGCAGGTACAAGTCGACTCAGTCATTGTCCACGCTGGTGTCAACGACCTGAGACGCACTCCTTGGACTACATGAAAAGAGACATTGAGGAGCTCTCTGATTATGTAGCCCAGACAGGTATGACCCTGACCTTGAGCAGTATCCTACCTTCACCTAGAATGATGCCACAATACAGTGATAAGATGATCAGCTTTAATAATTGGCTTAAATTTTGGTGTCATTCAAAGGGGATCCAATGTCTGTCTGCCTGGGATGACATGCTGGACAAGCCACGCTGCCGCAAGGGACGGCTTGCACCTGTCACCCCTAGGCTTCTGGATATTGGCAAAGGCTCTTGCCACCCCATAGTGCCTTTTTAGGCAAGACTCAAATTCTAAACCTACCACCCTAGAACACAAAAAGTAAAAACTAAGGGTAATGCTGCTCAATGCCAGAAGTCTCAATCTCAAGATGCACGCACTCGAGGCCCTTCTCAGTATGGAGAACATCGATGTCTGTGCTGTGACAGAAACCTGGTTCAAGGCTCCTGAGAGCACCCCAGCACTAGCAGGTTTCACCTCATATCATGCGTTCCGCCCCAAAATCCGGACAACACCAAGAAAGGAGGGGTGTCCATATTCATAAAGGACACCCACACCTCAAGGTTGGTGGCAACGCACGATGCATCGGAGACCATCCAGGTGCAATTAACCATAGGCAAGACTGCTCTGCAATTTGTAGCATGTTACAGGCCACCCTCTCAAACTCAGGAACCTCACATGGCCTTCCTGAAAACAATGGAGGGGATAAATGTATCTCCAAACACCATCATACTAGGTGACTTCAACTACTCTAATATAGACTGGGAACACTACTCAAGCCCAAACACTCTAGCCCAAAGGTTCCTGGAGTTCATAAACTCAAATGCCATGGAACAACTAGTCACCATCCCCACAAGAGGAGAAAACATACTTGATCTCATCATCACGAACATGGGATCACAATGTTCAACACCGGAAGTATACCCCTCACTGGTGAGATCAGATCATAAACTAATCTCGCTGGAGGTCCTCATCCCGCCCCACCTGAAACAAAAAAGACCACAGTGAAAAACTTCTCAAAAGCCGACTTCACACTTCTAAAAACTAGTGTGGTCTCCTTTAAGGCCCCTGAGCCAGTGGTAAACATTACTCAAACCGCT
Source organism: Protopterus annectens (assembly GCF_019279795.1). Taxonomy (NCBI): domain Eukaryota; kingdom Metazoa; phylum Chordata; order Ceratodontiformes; family Protopteridae; genus Protopterus; species Protopterus annectens. The sequence goes on from NC_056747.1 coordinate 554,023,271, forward strand.
GAATCACTTACAAATGCCTTCTACCAGCACCTACAGGACTGCATGGATCAGGCAATCCCAAACAAAACTAAGACTCTTTGTACAAAAGGCAAGCGTCCAGTCTGGTGGACCCCAGCCATAAACAAGCTCTACAACAAAAGGAGGAAGCTACTACAAGATAGAGCAAAATCCTTGAAAGGTAAGACACCTTTGATCATTATAAGTAAAAACTAAGAGCTCTCATAAAATCATCCAAGGCAAATTTTGAGAGAAAAATCGCCAAGGATTCAAAAGACAATCATAAGGCCTTCTTTAGCTATGTTAGAAACCTAGGAGGAAACTCCCAGATATGCTCAGAATTAGTTCAAAATGATGTGAAGATTACTGAACCTACACACATTGCCAACATACTGGCTGACAGGTTCAGTGCAAACTTCTCCCCCCCCAAAAGGAGAGATATCTATACCAGAGGATTGTAGCCCCCCAAACATCTCCAACGCCCAGGTGGGAACTGCTCTCTCCAAAGCAAAAAACACAGCATCCATGGGACCGGATGGTGTCCCCGGCTGTGTGCTCCATGAACTCAATGAGGAATTAAACCCGCAGTTAGGACAGCTGTTTAATCTTAGCCTCACCTCAGGATACGTACCCAAGGAGTGGCGCACGGCGACTGTGGTCCCACTTCACAAGGGCGGTGCCTCCACCGACCCTGGAAATTACCGTCCCATTAGCTTGACAAGCCTTATCTGCAAAGCCATGGAGAGGATCATAATGGAACTCATAAATAAAGACATAGGGAACTTGCAGACTTTGGATCCAACCCAGTTTGGCTTTGTCAAAGGCAGATCATGCCTTTTAAACTTGGTTGACTTTTTCGAGACAGTCACCAAGGCCATTGATGAGGGAAAGGCAGTCCATACAGCCTACCTTGACCTGGCAAAGGCCTTCGACACAATACCCCACTCAGGTATCATCAAAAAACTCATCAGCTTGAATGTAAACCCATACATCACAAGATGGGTTGCAAACTGGCTAAGTGACAGAACCCACAGGGTCAGAGTTGCTGGAGCCATGTCAGACTCAAAGCCTGTCACAAGTGGTGTCCCACAGGGCTCAGTCCTGGGTCCACTCTTGTTCGGCATCTACTTTTCTGAAGTACAAGCAAACACAGGAGGGTTAATAATAAATTTGTGTGCCTACCTAGCAGTGGTTCAGGGTGCTTTGTTTCTGCTTACAGGAGGGTTATGGCTGACAAAGTTTGCAGATGACTGCAAACTGGGCGCCATAGTCGAAAACACATCTGACACAGATATCCTTCAGAAGGGCCTCACAGAAACGGATAACTGGTGCCAGAGCCATGGCCTAAAGTTAAATGCCAAGAAATGCATAGTCATACCCTTCAGGAAAAACAAGGTTACCCCTAGCTACCATATAGGTGGCAATCCACTGAGCACAGAAGAAGTCATCAGGGATCTGGGGACCCAGGTTGACAGTAGCCTTTCGTTTGACACTCATGTTGCTAAAGTAGTTAGGAAAACCTTCTACATTGCCCACCTGATCATGAAGGGATTCACATCTAGATCAAGGGATGTCATCGCCCCCCTGTACTCATCACTCATTAGACCTATGATTGAGTACAATGCCCCATTCGGAATGTATCTGACCAGACACCTGCAGCAGCTGGAAAGGCCCCAAAAGTTCCTTACCAAAAGGATAAAGGGTCTCAAAAATATGTCTTATGCTGCCCGACTGAAAGAACTCCAGCTCTATTCAGTCTCATACCGCTTGCTCAGAGGTGACCTGTGCCTGACATATAAGGCCATGTCTAATCCTGAATTGATGAATATGCTTCACCTCAAAAAATCTAGATCCCTCAGAACCACAAGGGCGGGAGACTTAAACCTTGACACGGTTATTAATAGAACATGCTGGAGGGACAGATTCATCACCCAGAGACTCCCTATGCTGTGGAACAAAATCCCGGTACATGTGAGGCAGAGCACCTCGCTGGCCTTGTTCAAGAGGAATCTCGACCAATGGATGGGGGATCGCAGATACACCCCAGGGATTACTTCAGTGTCACTGCTTGACAGAGGCACAGCAAAATAATAGGCATAGTTTTATTCAAACTAAAGGGGTGGCGAAAGCCAAATAACTATGGGCTAGGCTTATAAATGCCCTTGGGCAGATAGCCTAGTATGAACCTATGAACCTATGAACATCTACACCAACTTTTCTCTCTCCCTGCTCTCTATAGCTGGAATCTATGACTTTTGTGGCTGTTTAAAGTGTTGAATGCAGAGGTAGTATAACCCTTCCTATGTGGAATAAAGTACCTATTGCCTCTCCCCATAAGCTGTGCAATGCAAATCTTTGTGGCTGATAAGAAAGACAGCTAAAGAAGCTAACCAACATCATGTTGTGGTTAGGTATGTGGTGTACAAGGCAAAACTCTTATATACACCTGGGTAGCCCTGTAAAGAGTTCAGAGTAGAGGTGTGAGAGTTCTTGTGACTTCAGAGTGTCTTCTGCTATTTTATGATGATAAATCATCAGGAACCTCAGAATCCTGGGGTCTTCTTCAGACCTGTTTCAAGGACTGTGTGGCTATTTGATATGCAAGGAAATTTTAGAGCATGGCCCTTGCTTTGTACCAAAAGCCATATGGAAGACACTGTATGGCTGAATATCACTCAGCCATCCTCAATATTATGGCAGGTCCTAGCCCCTTTCACATGCATAAGCTGTTTTTAAATCTTGGGTCACCATTTTAGTAATACTTGCCTCAACTTTTTTAATTCCCAGAAAGTAAATCTGTATAAGAAACAGCCAATGTCTCTAAGTTTTAGTTACTGTTTAGGGAAAACATTAAATAGACCTAATATGCAAAAAATAAATAAATAAATAAAATATGAAAGCAAATATTTTTCTTACTCTCATCAGTTGTATCTGATTAGTGACCTTTCCAAAGTCTGCATAAAATATTAAGTTATGGGAATGTCTACTTGTTTAATAAAAGTTGGTTAACCAGAAAACAGAGAACTCTAGCTTTTAACTAAAATAATGTACGCTAATTGCAGTGTCAGTGGTGTAACAGGTAGTGCACCTGCCTTTCATGCAGACGATTGTGGGTTCTATTCCTGCATCAGGTAGATTGATTACTCACTGCAGTGAAGCATTGTGGGGGGGGTTGCTGCATTCCTGAGTGTGTCGTCTTTTGGATGAGATGTTAAAGGCCCCATCTTCATGAGTTGGTCATAGCTGAGGTGAATGTAAAAGATCCTATGGCACCTATTGAAAAGAGCAAGCATCCTTTATTTGTATTCTATTTACAAACTATTTGTACCAATATTTTATATATATATATATATATATATATATAGATATATATATATATATATATATATATATATATATGTGTGTATATACTCATTTACATATTGAAGAGTCCCTCACAATGTCTTTTTATCCAGACCCCTACTCCTTTTTCCACAAGCACCATTCTATTCTTTTTATAATTGCTGAAAAGACCCATTTTCCATTAAACATGATTTCACTAAGTCTTTCATTACAGATACCCCATGAAACAAGAAACAATAAGGAGAGATAAAATAATTTCTCTTTTTTGATATTCTTATAATATCCATATGCTATCATATCCATATTCATATCTTTTTTCTTTCATATTTACAAATACATTTTCTTCACAGCTTTTTCCATAACCTTTTCACTCTTTCACTTGTAAAAACAAATGTTCTGCCAATTCCTTTTCACCACAATATAAATACACTTTTTCACTTTTCTTTTTATATGTCATGTTACTTTTAACAGGAAGTTTTATACTTTATACCATTAACTTCTTTCTTTAATATATTTTATGTTTATTTCTTGCAAATTTTCCAGTGGATTAATACAAAATGATTGATCCATTATCTCTTAATACCATGTTGTCCTTTTTTTTTTTTACATCATCAATTTTTATCTTCGATATTCTTATCCTTTCTAAATGACTTTACATTTCTTTATTATAATCTGCTATTTTTCTTTTATTAGATCTAACTTCTTCCCACATATCTTTATACTTAAAATCAAATATCTTTCCCACTAGCTTATCCTTATCTTTTATCCCTGCTAATACTTTACATACATTTTAAGAAGCCCTAAATACTATTGGATTTGTTAATCCTAAGCAATCATCTTCTTTATTTCTATACAACTCTCCCATTTTCACCAGATTCAGTCTCGAACCCCATATAAAAGAAAAAAAAATATTTCCATTATTTTCTTTTTGTGTATTTTTGGAATTATGAAAACACTTACTAAATATGCCATGTTGCTTATCAACACAGAATTAACCCAATTTGCTTTCTTTTTATAAGATAATTTATATGCTTTCCATAACGCACATTCTTCTTGTATATTTCTTTTACATTTTCCCATTGTCTTTATTTTAATGCCAAACTTTATTCCCATAATAGAAAAGAGTAGGGGTTCTTAATTGATTATAGCAAATTATATATCCTATTTACGTTATAAACAATATATACATTATACACATTATTTACAATTGCTTACATCTGATATTCCAACATTATATATCTTCATATATTTCAATTACTCCCCCCCACTCTTTTTTTCCACAAACAAAAATGTATGTTTTTCAAAATTTCAGCCAATACCCATTTCCCATTATATTTTATCTCATTTAACCTTTCATTCCATATGACCCACAAAACATAAAATAACTTTTTATAAATTTCTTTTACTTTTATTTTTTTTATTTTTTTTTTTTGTTACCATAATATCCATACTTTATCATATTCATGTTTTATATCTTTCAGAATAGTTAGGCAGCATAGGATGGTGGTTTGTAAGATGATGTTGGTGATCAAGAAGAGAAGGAGGAGTATGAAGGCAGCACCAAGGATCAAATGGTGGAAATTGAAAAAGGGTAATTTTGAGGTGGAGTCCAGGTAAGAGTTAAGACAGGCACTGGGTGGCAGTGAAGAGTTACCGAATAGCTGGGTAACTACAGCAGAGCTAGTAAGGGAGATGGCTAGAAGGGTGCTTGGTGTGACATCTGGAAAGAGGAAGGAGGACAAGGAGACCTGGTGATGGAATGAGGAAGTACAGGAGAGTATACAAAGAAAGAGGTTGGTGAAGAAGTGGGATTGTCAGAGAGATGAAGAAAGTAGATGGCAGTATAAGGAGATGAGGTGCATGGCAAAGAGAGAGGAGGCGAAGGCTAAGGATAAGGATATTTAGTTAATAGGCAGTTTACTTATGATTAATTTCCACATAAAGTCTTTACTTTCATACATTTTTCCTCCATATAAGCCTCATTTTAATTGCCTTTATAAATACATTCATAACTAACACAAATAAGATACTACTTGCTGGACAGCCTTGTCTTATTCCACATTCTATTCTTATTTCTTTACTTAACTGTCCATATTCTGTTCTTATTCCTTTTCTTAACCATCCAGTTAAGCTTATTTTTATAATATTATTTTTCTCATATACTGATCTTATAACTTTTATTATTTTATCACTTACATTATAGTCTGTTAATATACTCCACAGCTCCTCATACTGTATTTTATCAAATGCTTTATTCACATCTCCAACCAATATTTTATTCTCCACTTTTATATGTATATCATCTGTTACCTGTCTTAATATCCACGGTTAATCCTGACTTCCTTTCCCTTTTTTCAAAAATCATAGTCTCCATCAACTATCCACATTTTTCCCTAGGCTTTTCCGTATTATTCTCATAAATATTTTATAATCTGTATTATTTAGTACTTCTTAAAAGTCTTTCAGCTTTTCCTGGTTGTCTCCACAGCGGAGCTCCGGATCACTAATGATTAGCAATGGATTTTACGATGCCCAGTTGCCAGCCCAATGCCCAGTCTTCAAAGAAGCCACACCCATTCACGCACGCACCTACCTGCATGTCTCTAAATGTCACACAACCGCTGGGAGAACATGCAGACTCCACACAGAAGGTGCTCCAGCCGAGAATTGAACGGGAGAACCTCTTGCTGTGAGGCGACCAAGCTAACCGCTACACCACCACAGCTTTAGTACTATTGGTCTCCAATTCCTAAGATCTTCTTTCTTCCCTTTTTTCTGTATGAACTCAATGGCCCCCATACATATTTCTTCTTTATTTATCCCTTTTGCTAACCACTCATTCAGTACTTCTACAAAATATACCTTTTGCCATTCTTTCATATTATAATACACATGACATTCAATTCCATGTATTCCTGTAGCAGTCTCCATATCTATATCATTTAATATTTCATCAAACTCTCCTACACTTGTATTTTTTTCTATAATCTTATTCCATTTTTTACTTAACTTCTTTACCTCCCATATTTCCCTCTCTTTCTTAAATGTATTTTTTATATACTGCTGTATTACTTCACATATTTTTCTCATGCCTTCACTTTCTCTCCTTCATTGTTTTCCAAGTCTCTTATTACGCTTTCATTTTCTCTCACCATTTTACTCAAATACAGAACTACTTATTTTTTTTCCTTGTAAAAAGTGGTCTGTATTAGTTTGCCGAAATTTATTTTCAGTGAATACATATTCATTGGTCCCTGTTCAGCGAAAATTATTTCTGGGATTCACTGACTACTTCAAGGGCAAAGACATAGTTGGTCAACTAAACAACGTTGCCCTTTCCTCCACTGTAGTGCAATTTCAGAGTGGTATTTGTAGTTAGAGGGGGCACAGCCCCCCACATTAGGGGGTGTGGGAGCAAAGCCCCCCTCTTGGGTGGGTTCAGTTTAGCTAGATGTGGGTCTATTGTGCTGCAGAGTAAGTATTTCTTTGCCCTTGGATTATTCATTGAATTACGGAAGTGATTTTTGCTGAATAGGGGTTGACAAATACATATTCGCTAAAAATAAATTTCGGTAAACTAATATAGACCCATAAAAAGTACCTTTGCCTGTATAACAGTTTTTTTATCCTTTCATGGTTCATTTGATATATTTCCTTCTCCTTTCCATAAAAAAAATATTATTTCTTAGTATGTCTCTAAATACTGTCTGACTTAGCAACCTATATTTTTTTCTTTCTTTACATTATCTGACATTCTAAAAAGTACTTTTTATATGTTATTTGAAAACCTAACCACCAATCAGTCCAATTTTTTTTAAATATTCTCATTTCTACATTGTCTTTTCCCATAATCTATCCATTTCCTTTCTTTCCTCTGCCTATAAATCGTTTTCATTCAACGTTTTGGTACTTTCACCTATCCATATATAGCCTTCCTTTTCCTTTCCTTCTACCCGGATAGCTGAATGATTTGAGAAACCTGTTTCTTTTGTTCTGTCTTTTCTAATTTTTAAAGTATCAGATATTATAAAATAATCAATCTCAGTTTTTGTCTCATTCCTTTTATAAGTCCAATGGATATTATCCCATATGTACACCTTTCCACTTTTTATTTCATATCCCATCTTAACATCATTCCCTTCTTTCTTTTCCTTAAATTGCAATTAAAATCTCCTACGAATATTATTTCCATATTTACTCCTATATAGTTTAAGATTTTTTTAAACATTTTCTCTTTTCTTTTTTTGTGACATATGAATATATTACAATGATTCTATACACATTGGTCTTATATCTTATATCTACCACTGTTATTCTACCTAACTCAACTAAAGTATACTCTAAAACCTTAACTATTTTGTTAGATAACACACCAATTCCCGAATACTTAACTTTTCCTATGTTCCATACAATACTACTAGGCCATGAGTTTTATACCATCTGCTTCCTTTCTTCTTCCATCAATATTCTTGTAAGTTGTAAAATAATTAAATGCATATTGATTAATATACACCTTTCCACAACACCTAACCCATTTTTAAAATTGTTTATGCTGTTAACGTTTATTGATAAGATCCTTAAGTCCTTCCATATTTATTATTCTACATCTTAACCCTTATCTTTTTTTTTTTAATTTTCTTTCATAATCACATTTTTACATTTTCTTTTCCTATCTTTCACCCTTCTCCCTATTGAACTTTTTACCTTTTACTATTTTCCAACTATCTTCCTCTTCAGTTGTTTCCAGTATGATTGCTCATCTTCATTCTTTTATTTCCTTTATCCATCATACTTTTATCTTTGTCGTGTGCACTATTTTATTTTTCATGTTCATTCCCTACATTGATTTTTATATCATTCACATGTTCTTCCATCTGCTCTTCTTGCTCAGCATGGAAGTGTTCATCACAGTTAATTAAATAATGCCCCACTTTTCCACACATCAATTTACATTTCTTTGCTTCATGTCCCACTTCAACAAAACATCTTCTTTTATCACAATCACTAATTACATGATCATTTTTTTCCACAAAAAAGCAGGTTTTCGACTGTCTCTTGTAGCCTCTATTTCCTTCAACAATTATTACACTTGGAATATGCACAATCTTATCATTTTCCATCTTCAAAAATTATGTCTCAATCCCATCCCCCAGTCCTTAGACGTCCATTATCATATAGTTCCGTAATGTCTAACACTTCTTTACAGTGTTAAAGCAACCTTGAAAGACTATTTAATCTACTTCAGTGTGAAATTGTATAGCAATCCTCTTTTTTTGGTTCTCTATAAAAGTCTGCACTGCATAAAGGTTCTGCGGATTACAGTCTTTCTTTTTTTCAAATTTATGTAAAAAACATTCCATATGTTGCCCAGTCTCTCAAATATCATGTCACAAAAAGTCTCTTTATTAATATGAATGAAAGCTCTTACCTCATTGGGTGACATTCCCAAGAGTGCACTAACTCTGCCCCATACCTTGTACCTATCTAGTTCATTTTCTTCTTACTGCTGAGATGTACGACAAACTTCTTCTTGGGGTTGTCTTTTCTTCCTTCTCCTTCTCTTAATTGCTTTTCTCCCTCTTGCACTACCATCGCATATGCCTTTCTTTATTCTGAAATTTCCCCTCACCTTCTGAATCTTGCCCATAATGTCACTCCATGATGCTGTTGCTTCACTCTGCATTATCATTTCTTTCAAATAATTATCCCGCAACCCTCCCAATTGAAGGGTTGTAACTACACACTCCAGCTTGGACCCAGAGAACAGTCCTTTTTGGAATAGGTACTCCAGATCTTGTGAGGGCTTGATTACCGTCACATCACCATTCTCGTTTACTCCAAGTGCCTCTGTCTTCACCAGCAATCATCCGATCCCTTATTCACAACCTTTCCACTCGAATGACAGCTCTCTGACTCTGCTTCCCTCTATACATATTCCTCTTTTTTTTCGCTCTCTGACATTTGTGCTACCTCCGTCTTCATTCCAGTTTCTCTGAGCTGCCTTCGAGCCTGGAATGGAAACTGGAAGTTTAACAGCCAAACAGCGTCTCTGTACTCTTTGAAAACAGAACGGGAGGCCCCTGATGCCCTGGCTAAATTTACCATAATAGTATAAATACCACCTTGGGTCTCCCCTAAAAAGAGCTACTAGCCTAGTAGGACTAATCCTAGTCAACAAAGGATGAATAAATAAATACATAAATATGAAATTGTAAGAAAAACTTTAAGCTTCTATGTGCTTTTCACATTTTCTCCTGCACGACACAGTCCTTTGTCTTGGAAGATTATGTGGCATTTAACACAATGGATTTGCTTAAACATATCACTGTAGGCATACCCCATGCTTCACTGTTTTTTTGTTTTTTATTAATATTCACTTATTGTTTAGTGTGTAATCTGTTTGATATGGAATACACCTACAAACTGTAGCTGTTGTTAATCCAAATCCCTCTTGAGTATTCAACTCTTGTATAATATTTGTTTTGATAGTGGCACACATTAAATATATCTGGCTGAATTGCTCTAATTCACGGCTAGGATGTTTTATTCAGAACATATGTGATTTAGATGACACTGTAATGGCAAAGACAAACCGCTGTTTGACAAACTAATGTTGTCTGAAGAGGTGTGCAGCGTGGAATGGTATGAGAAGGAAAATATTATGAAATAGTAGATCTTTGCCAGTTAAAGCTGCATTTCATCATATTCACGACCTTGATCAAATGACCCTAGATATTTAGTAAACTGACATATAGTTCTATGACCTTGCCTCCCAGCCAGAGTGCTACATTATTGCTTTCCTAGGACAGGAGAACTACTGATCCCTGCCTTGGTTTAGAATGCAGTGGCCAGCAAAATAACAGGAGTTTGTAATAACTATCACATCAGTGGTTGTCCATGATCTTGTATGTTAGTTCACTTTCAGGTTTTCAAGCAAGGCTTATTCAGGTAGTCGACTTTGGGTCTCAGAATCTTATCTACAGATCTGTTTACTGTTCCATTAAGAAACTGTTATTCACATAATCCAAATAGATATTCTTTATTTATGTTTTTGCTGTCATTTGTACATCAAATCTTTCTCTTCTCAATGTGAAAGGGAATAAAGGAATATCTAAAGGGTCAGAGTTCTAAAATCTACTGTTTCTCAGCAAATCATTGTATTTCCCTTTTCTATAATAATTTGTGAGATAGACATATTTTGTAATAATTAAGATTTTTTTTACTTATTTTAAGGTTGTGGAGGTATTCATTATAGAGATCAATGCTACAGTAGTATTCTTTAGGGAGCTGACTGAAGAGTAGTTTGCAACTTCTCACTTTATCTCCAGAAGTTTTTTTTCTGGATGTCTCTTCAAATTATACTCTTTAGCAACTGATGTTTTGTGACATGTCATATAAAGGACGATATGCTCATGCTATTACTTCAGTTTTTTATTTTGAAGCATATTTATAGTCCACATTCAAGGTAGCTTCCAGATGATTTCCAGAACCACGGACAATAAGTATCAGAACACACATTATTATTTCTGACTTGTTTTTGCCTGATTGAAACTTGTTATGTTTTTTTTTTTTTTATTGAGACCTAGTCATCAAATTGTATTTGCATAAATTTATTGAAGTACCCTGAAAAAAAAACATTTTAACAAGAGTGCTTCAAGAAAACAAATTCTTCCCAAGGACTTCCATTCCCAGTATTCATCTTCCTTTGAGGGAAAATATGGCAACTTCTCTTGTGGACATCAAGATACTTTTAGGAGGAATGTCTGGCAGAGTAGTGATAGGAATTTAAAAGTGTTTTTAGACCATAAGATGCATTCAGTAGTTAAACTATTTACTTCTGACATCCCTTGTAAGAAGGGGAAAATGTCTCAATCCAAACACTAGTATTCTATGAGATGTATAATTGGGTGCGTAAGGTCATAGCAGCCTCTCCTCTACTGCAGAGGCCTATGACTGCTGGCCCTGGAGGAACAGCCTTATGCCGTCCAGGCCCATTAGGTGTAGAGAGAGGAGTTCCCACTGTTGTATCCTGTTCGCAGACGATTACTGCAACTTGTTGCTCCTGCTGTTGCTGTTTCATGGGCCTACATGGGTACTGAGCTGTAGAACCAGCAGTTCTGTTTGCTGCTGCTGTTGCTCATCACTTGCCTTACAAGGGAGCAGTGAACCTGAGTATGAGCTTGCTTAGCTCTCTCACGTCTAAGACAACATCAACTTGCATTTTCCTCCCATGAGTGATGCATGATGTATAAGGAATAAATATGAAGAAAGGCAAATTGAAGTGAGTAATTTAAACCCTGCCAGTTCTGTATCTGCACAGCATGTTTGTCATAAGGATTCAGGAAACAACATATCTGAAGTGTATATAATTATTAAAAATGTTAAGCATGCATCTTCTTCATTTTCTAACCTCATCAGATACTATTTCTCTGAAACACAGTGCACGCATTAAACTGTAGAATTCAAAAGGATCATCTTTTTGTTTCCATGTAGACCAGAGACTGTAAAAAAAATAATGCCATCCCATTTTTGTTAACTTACACTTTGAAACTCTTACATAATTAGATACATTAAAGTAATTGGAAACACCGGTCTCTATTAACTGTTGCAAGGTTTATGACAAAAATATTCAAAAAAGTTGTACCATGGCAGAATTGACGTACTCCAAATTACATATTATACTTTGTATAAAGTAATGTTGCGACTTGTGAAAAGATATGGGTGGACATTGTGTGCTGCTATTTTTTCTGTGCACTTCAAACACCCAGGAATCTTCAGCTATTCAGCTCTTTAACTGGAACAGGAACAGAACATAGTGACACACTGGAAAGTAAAATAAAGAGCTTTTCGTCTGGTGCAATGACCAGACATATTCAGACAAGAAACAGCAGGCACAAAAACAATTTAATATATATATATATATATATATATATATATATATATATATATATATATATATATATATATATATATATATATATATATATATATATATACACACACACACACACACACACAGGAACACACCCCCTAATTAATCAATTATCCAATACAAAAACAATTAACCATGTAACTGAATTTCCAAATTCTAAAACCAAGTTAAAATACATTCCTTAAGAACAGCTAGTTCATTACTGGTGCTAAAATCAACAACCACATCTGCTACCATGATATGGCAACTACCCATTTAAAAATAGGAAAATTAGAACATCAAACCTAACATAATATATGCTTTAAAAACAGAAATCAAATAATTAACAATTATCACTGACCTAAAGTGAGTTTTTAAATACTTGGGATTCAAAACTCATACTATTTAACCCCACAACTATTATAAAGGTTAACACCTTGTATAAATTGTGCAACTTACATAATAGGTCAACCATAGTTGACAAACTGACGCCAAAATCTACAATTGTAAAGTTGACAGTACTCAAATACCACAACTCAGAACACATTGTCAAGAAGCGAACACTAGTAAAAATGTATATTATCTGTTTAGACTTTTCAGTTTCAATAAGCATTGAATGGAGCACCCGTCATTAATACCAGGAAAATGACAAGCATCTAAGCAAATCTGCCACATCAATTCTCCTTTTTCTAATAATAAAGATCTTGGGCCTCCCCTTATACCTCCAGCTACATGATATATCACTCTGAAGTTAAAGTTATGTGTGGGCTTCATTTTAACGAGGGCAGCTAATGCATGTAACTAGCCTAGTCCAGGTGCAGATTTGCTGTATCCAGGACTCTTTGTAAGCTTCTGAGCCCCCCCCCCAAGCCTTTTTGTGTTGGAGGGAAGCCTTCTAGCTTATCAGTGGGATTGGTAAGCATTAGGTAGCCTATCTATCACAAGAGGAGTGGTTCCTGGTCCAGAAATTGTAGCTACTGGCTGTTTGGACAGTTTTTTCCCATCTCTTTCAACTTTCTGGTTTAAAAGCTGCACTTGTTTCCCACCTTTCCTGTTGCTAGCCTAGTCCAGATACAGAGTTGCTGTATCCAGGACTGTTGGTGAGCTTCTGAGCCCCACAAGCCTTTCTGTGTTGGAAAGAAGCCTTCTAGCTTATCAGTGGGAGTGGTAAGCACTAGGTAGCCTATCTACCACAAGAGGAGTGGTTCTGGCCCAGAAATTGTAGTTTATTGGCCATTTGGGCAGTTTTTTTTCCATCTCTCTTAACTTTCTGGATTTAAAGCCCGTGTTTGCACTTGATCCCCACCTTTCCCATAACTAGTCTAGTCCAGGTACTTATTTGCTGTATCCAGGACTGTTTGTAAGCTTCTGAGCCCCCCAAGCCTTTGTGTTGGAGTGCAACCTTCTAGCTTATCAGTGGGAGTGGTAAGTACTAGGTAGCCTGTCTACCACAAAAGGAGTGGTTCTTGGCCCAGGAATTGTAGTTTATTGGTCATTCGGGAAGTTGTCCATTTCTTTCAGCTTTCTGGTTTAAAAGACCACATCTGCGCTTGTTTCCCATCTTTACTGTAACTAACTTACTGGAAAGCACTAGAAAGCCTTAAACTGATACAAGCCTTCTAGCTTAAAAGAGAGACTTTGGAATGATTATCAGTTTTCTGTATTTTCTTGCTGTACTTAACTGTTTTCCGCCTAAACGCTGATTTTCCAGCACTTATTGTGATTTAAAAGCTTGTTTTTTTTCACATATTGTACTTATTTGACTGCCTGCACTTTTAAAAAGTTGTTTTTGTTTAAATAAATTGTTTTTAACTGTTGTAGGCTACACATTAAAGTGTGATAGCCTTTTCTGATCGCTTGTAGTCATTTAAAGCTGTTTTAAGTGTACTTTTTACTGTTTAAAAAAAAAATTCTTGTTTCCCGCCTTTCTAAGCTAGTATAGTCCAGTTTTCAGGCTAGTGCTGAATTCAGGGCTGTGTTACAAGTTTTAGTTGCCCATACCTTACTTGGATAGAGGGAAGTTTCTCTGTTCACCTGTGAGAGAGGGGAACTTTGAGCAGCCATCTGTCCCTGGAGGAGTGGTTCCAGCCCAGAAGTTAGTAGTTTAAAAACCACATTTGCATGGTTTTGTGCACTGGGTAGCACTGGTTAGCTAGGGTTAAATTATTCCCAGCTCCACTAAGTCTCCTCTTCAGTTTTTCACTTGAAACTAGTCTAACTCTCAACCTAAGCACTCAAAAAGCATCCTATAGTCCAGCTCTTGCTCAGACCTAAAAGCAAGCACTAATATACCCTGACACTTGACTGTCCAGCAGGGCAAGGCTCTTTATCCACCCCTCACCAACCAAGTGACTAAGCAGCTCACCCTACTATTCAGGCATAACCAAAGGGCAACTTCAGGTGTACTCTCCAGTCCAGCTGGTGAATCTGGGTACCCTGAGGCAATGTCACAACTGCCTTATGTACACAGACAGCCCTCTCCTCCTACCACAAAACACTAACATATGCGAGAGATGCAATTATACAGCCAAACTAGAGGCTAAGGTCTCTCCACCCAAGACTGGAACAGACAGCCATGAGGAGAAGGTTAACACTTGCACCACACATCCAGCCTCACATAGACCTACTAAACCAGCACTGGCAAAAAATACACATAAATACATGAAATCATACTCGGAGGCTCTAAATAAAAACCTGCAAAAGCATCAGAGAGCTCCAAAGCAGACACCCACAAAACCTGCACCTCCCATCACAAACCAGACAACACATAAAACACAAAATCAATGTGCTGCACAATCACAGCCCTTAAGGCAAAATAACATACCTAACACACTAGTAATAGGTGACTCAATAGTCAGGCACACTGACACCCCACTCACTAGGCTAAACAAGGAGAAAGTTACTGTTAGCTGCCTGTCGGGAGCCAGAATCCACCACATAAAACAAGCACTCAGCTTACTCCAGAACAAGTACAAATATGACTCTGCCATTGTTCATGTTGGTGTGAATGACCTGAGATGTACCTCCCTGGACTACATGAAAAGAGACATGCAAGAGCTCTCTGATCATATAGCCCAGGTGGGTATGACCCTGACCCTGAGTAGCATCCTGACCTCACCAAGAATGATACCTCAGTATAAAGAAAAAAATGATCATTTTCAACAATTGGCTAAGCTTCTGGTGTCATTAAAAGGGGATCCAGTGTCTGTCAGCCTGGGATGGCATGCTCGATAAGCCCTGTTGCTTCACAAGAGAAGGCTTGCACCTGTCACCCCTTGGCTTTCAAATACTGGCCAAGGCTCTTGCTGCCCCCATAGTGCCTTTTATAGGCAAGGCTCAAAATTCAAACCCACCTCCGTAAACAGCACAAGTAAAAATGAGGGTTATGCTACTTAACGCCAGGAGTTTAAATCTTAAAATGCATGCGCTCAAAGCACTCCTAAGTATGGAGAACGTCGACATCTGTGCAGTAACTGAAACCTGGTTCAAGGCTCCAGAGAGCACTCCAGCACTACTGGGCTATAACTCATACCACACATTTCGGCCACAGAGCATGGACCAAAACACAAAAGGAGAGAGTGTATCCATATTCATCAAGGATACCCACACCTCCAGGTTAGTGGCTCAGCATGATACCTCTGAGATCATCCATGTGCAACTAACATCAGGCAAATCTGCAATGCAAATTGTGGCCTGCTACAGACCACCCTCCATGACCCAGGACCACCACTCCGCCTTTCTGGAGACACTGGAAAACATGAAGGTCCTACCGAACATCCTGATATTGGGCGATTTCAATTACCCTACCATTAACTGGGAAAACTACATGAGTACAAAATCCCAGGCTCAGTGCTTCCTGGAATTTATCAACTCAAATGCCTTGGATCAGCTGGTAAGCTCCCCTACCAGAGGCCACAACATATTGGACCTGGTCATCACCAACATGGGCGACAGGTGTTCCGTACTGGAGGTCAACCCGTCACTGGTTATATCAGACCATAAACTAATCACCCTGTATGTCCACACTCCACCACCACCCCTAACCAAGGAAACCACAATGAAAAACTTTTCTAAAGCAAACTTCATCTTACTTAAGGCAGAGGTGGTAAGTTTCACAGCCCCCACACTAAAGGATAACACTGCCCAAGATGCAGAATCCTTTACAATTGCACTCTATGAGCACCTACAAGGATGCATGGATCATGCCATCCCTAGCAAAACCAAGACTCACTCCCCTAAGAGAAGGAAACCAGTCTGGTGGACCCCTGCCATAAACAGGTTATACAACAAAAAGAGGAAACTAGTTCAGAAAAAAAGCAAATCCCAAGAAGGAAAGACATCCCTGATCAGTATCAGTAAGAAACTAAGGTCCCTCATAAAATCATCCAAGGCTAACTTTGAAAGAAAAATATCCAAGGATTCAAAAGATAACCACAAAGCCTTCTTTAGCTATGTCAAGAATCTAAGTGGCAACTCGCAGATATGCTCTGAGCTAGTGCAAAATAGCACGAAATATACTGAACCTACTGTTATTGCCAACATCCTTGCAGAAAGATTCAGTGCAAACTTCACCTCCCTCTCACCTTCAAAAGGGCCCACAACAATACTGGAAAAGTGTAGTGCCCAGAAATCACAGAAGCACAGGTGAAAACAGCCCTATCAAATGCCAAAAACACAGCATCAATGGGGCCAGATGGTGTCCCAGGCTGCGTCTTGCATGAACTACAGAACGAACAAACCCCCCACCTAAACACGCTGTTCAACCTCAGCCTCTCCACAGGCTACGTGCCCATAGAATGGTGCACAGCAATGGTTGTTCTGCTCCACAAAGGAGGGCCCACAACTGACCCTGGTAACTATCGCCCCATAAGCCTGACTAACCTGGTCTGCAAGGCTATGGAGCACATCATCATGGAACTCATTAACAAAGACATTGGAAACCTCCAAACACTTGACCTGACCCAGTTTGACTTTGTTAAGGGCAGATCATCCCTACTAAACCTGGTTGACTTCTTCGAGACAGTCACCAAGGCCATAGACGAGGGAAAGGTGGTTCACAAAGCCTACCTTGATCTCGCCAAGGCATTCAACACCATTCCTCACTTGTGTATTATAGAAAAACTCACCAGCCTGAACATAAACCCCTACGTCAGAAGATGGGTTGCCAACTGGCTTACAGAAAGAACTCACACAGTAAGAATAGCGGGCTCCAGGTCCGACTCTAAACCAGTCACAAGTGGTATCCCACAAGGCTCAGTTCTGGGACCCCTACTGTTCGGCATATATTTCTCAGAAGTACAGGCAAACACAGGAGGACTATGGCTAACCAAGTTCGCCAATGACTGCAAACTGGGAGCCATAACTGACTCTCCGGCTGACACGGACATCCTTCAAAAAGGCCTTACTGAAAAAGACACCTGGTGTCAAAGTCATGGCCTCAAGCTAAATGCCAAAAAATGCATAGTCATCCCATTTGGGAAAAGCAAAACACCCATGAATTACCACAAGTGCGTCAGCCCCCTTAATACAGAAGAGGTAATAAGATTTCTGGGGACCCAGGTAGATAGTAATCTCTCCTTTGATAATCATATTGCCAAAGTAGCTAGGAAATCCTTCTATGTGGCCCATCAAATTACTAAGGGGTTCACATTTAGAAATAAAGAGGTTATAGTGCCCCTCTACTCGTCACTCATCAGACCCCTCATAGAGTACAATGCCCCATTTGGGATGTACTTCACAAGACACTTCCAACAGCTGGAAAGATCACAAAAGCACCTCACCAAGAGGATTACTGGCCTCAAACATATGTCCTATGCAGCCCGACTGAAAAAACTCCGGCTGTACTCCGTGGCATATCGCTTACTCAGAGGTGATCTCTGCCTGACTTACAAAGCCATGTCCAACTCAGAATTGATGGACATGCTCCACCTAAAGAAATCCAAGTCACTATGAGCCACGCGCTCTAGTGAGCTAAACCTTGCCATAACAATAAATAGACCATGCTGGAGGGATAGATTCCTGTCACAGAGACTCCCCATGCTTTGGAACAAAATTTCTAACTACATTAGTCAGAGCCCCTCACTAACACTCTTCAAGAGAAGCCTTGACGAGTGGATGGGTAACAGAAAATACACCCCTGGGATCACTTCATTGGGTCTGCTTGACAGAGGCTCAGTTAATTAATCAGTGGGGCAGCGAAAGCAGGCACACTATGGCTAGGCTTATAAATGCCCTCGGGCAGATAGCCTAGTACCTATCTATGAACCTATTTTTGACCTTGTCTTTCCTGATACAATAAAGGTCCATACCCCAGGAAGAAGGTATCGATTATGTTCTACGTTACTTGAGCTTGAAAGGTGCCCCAGATAGAGAGATCAGGCTAGTAAATATTCTATTGGACATCGTTTTAACAAACAATTACTTTTTGTTAGATGACCAGTTATATTTACAAAAAATAGGGGTGGCAATGGGGTCCCCACGTGGGGCCAGTTTTGCAAATTCAGTGATGGCTCTTTGGGAAAGAAATTATATTCTTTCACAAAACCATTTAACAGATCAATTTTTCTTGTATACACGGTCCCTAGATGATATCCTTATCTTATACAAGGGGAGTGTGGATGAAGCTGAAAGGTTTGTGGAATACTTGAATCAAACTACCACAGTCTTAAGTTTTGCACACACATTCAATACAGAAGTCATAGCTTACTTGGATATTGAAGTGTTTAAAGATCATTCTCAGAAAGTGTTAGCAGCCAGGATCCATAGGAAAGATACATTCTCAAACACTTATTTACACTTCAACAGTTCCCACGCTTTCCACCATAAGAAATCTGTAATAAAAAGACAATTAGTCCGAGCTGCAAGGATGATAACTGTTGACAGTGAATTCACAGCAGAATGTAGCAAGATTGCTGACATGTTCCTTACTCGTAGTTACTCAGGGGAGCTTATTAAAGAAATGATGGATGAACTGTTGTATAAAAGATCTAGTTGATTTTATTCACCTTTATTAGAAGGTTCCTTGCCTCCATGTAATAGGATGAACATCCCTCAAAAGGTTAATAGGTCACCGGTGTCATTTATTTTAACATTTAGTCCTGAATATGGCCATATCATTTCAATTATAAAGAAAAACTGGAACCTGTTTAGTAACAACTTAGAATTCCGCACTTTGTTAGGTCCATTTCCCTCCTTTACATTTAAGAGAGGCATGAATTTGAAAAACTTTATAGAAATGAAACAACATAAGGTTATTAAGAATCCTGGGATGAGCAAATATGCATCTTGCAACTTCTGTAAGCATATGACTATAGGGTATTCATTCAACATTAGGGACAACAACTATAAGACCTTGTCAGGCAAGTACAACTGTAACACAAGTTATGTAGGATACCTTGCCCAATGAAATCTATGCCCCACATTTTACGTTGGAAAAACGGATCGTAGACTGCAGGTGCAAGTGTATGAGCACCTTTATTGTATCATGAAAGGCAAGGTCAAAAATGCATTAGCTGCCCATATTAAAATGAAGCCCACATGTAACGTTAACTTCAGAGTGATAGATCATGTAGCTGGAGATATAAGGGGAGGCCCAAGATCTTTATTATTAGAGAAAAGGGAATTGATGTGGCAGATTTGCTTAGATGCTTGTCATTTTCCTGGTATTAATGAGGGTGCTCCATTCAATGCTTATTGAAATTGAAAAGTCTAAACAGATAATATACATTTTTACTAGTATTTGCTTCATGACAATGTGTTCTGAGTTGTGGTATTTGAGTATTGTCAACTTTACAAATGTAGATTTTGGCATCAGTTTGTCAGCTATGGTTGACCTATTATGTAAGTTGCACAATTTATATAAGGTGTTAACCTGTATAATACTTGTGGGGTTGAATAGTATGAGTTTTGAATCCCAAGTATTTAAAAATTCACTTTAGGTCAGTGATAATCGTTAATGCTTTGATTTCTGTTTTTAAAGCATATATTATGTTAGGATTGATGTTCTGTTTTTCCTATTTTTAAATGGGTAATTGCGATATCATGGTAGCAGATGTGGTTGTTGATTTTAGCACCAGTAATGAACTAGCTGTTCTTAAGGAATGGATTTTAACTTAGTTTTAGAAGTTGGATATTCAGTTACATGGTTAATTGTTTTTGTATTGGATAATTGATTAATTAGGGGGTGGAGGGAAGTATGTTCCTATATATATATATATATATATATATATATATATATATATATATATAAATATATATATATGTATATATATATATATATATATATATATTGTTTTTGTGCCTGCTGTTACTTGTCTGAAGAAGTCTGGTCATTGCACCAGACGAAAAGCGCTTTACTTTACTTTCCAGTGTGGCACTATGTTTTGTTCCTGTTCCTATTAAAGAGCTGGATAGCTGAAGATTCCTGGCTGTTGGAAGTGCCTTTGTCCTGCATTTTTGTTTTTGCATCAGTTTGTGCTGTTGGTTTGATGCCTTTGTCCTGCATTTTTGTTTTTGCATCAGTTTGTGCTGTTGGTTTGACTACTACATTTGTGTGTACGATATGTTTCTCAATGAAGGAGCATCAAAGCAGAAATGATCATCTTGCAGGTTTTAATATTTGAGGCTTAAAATTAAAATGCATCAATAACACTAATTTGTGAGTAATACATATAAGATTGTGTGTGGTTAGTAGAGCTAACAACAGGTTTCCATTTTTTTTTTTAATGATTGACAAGAGTATGAACAAATACAAGTGATACGCAGCTACATCTATTTTTAATGTACATATTTTAAAACTTGAAAATTAGTTCTAAATGAAAAATATAGAGTTTTCTCATCTTGTGTCCCTTGGATCCAGATATAGATATCACTTTGCTAGTGTGACATGGATCTTACTGTCATCGTAAAAGAGGATAAATCAAGGTCACTCTGACTGAAACTGTTGTATTTCTGAGCTGGTACCCATTCTTTATTTTAAGGCTTCTTCACTGCAAACATCAGAAGGTGTTGCAGATGAAAGATTTGTTACATGTTGACTTTTTTATAGACTGAAGGATGAATTACTGCCAGAATGAACAGGTTCCTGTCAGAAAGCATTGCTTGAGTACCCAAACAGACGTGAGTGATAAGCAAGGGAATAATACTTGAACGGAAGACTCTTGGCAACTGAGACACATTTAGGCAGCTATCAGAAAATTGCTTTCATGTGAAGACACTTGCAGCTAGGCTGTACAGATCTGAGGTACTTGTTTTAACACAGACATTTTGATGTGGCTGGCATATAGCCGTGTATCTGATATAAACAGTATCCGCATATTGTACATAATAGCTTTCTGTATGCTGTCAATTTTAATGGCTTCTTATCTTTGGAAGATGCTGTCCATATCAAAAGAAAGCCACTCAGGACTGTGAGGGAATTCCTCTGTAACCTCATTCATCTTGTTAAGAATCTATAGTATTCTAAATTTTGTTTTTCCCCTTATTACTTTGAATTGCAGCTGCCAAATGTGAATTTGCAAACAAATTACAAGGGTGTGTTGCTCATTATCCATGACATTTTATTAGTACACCTACTTGCTTGCCAGGGGGAGAATGTTTAATAAGCATGACCTCAGCATATTGCCATTAAAGCGATCTGGGTGATGGCAAAAGAAGCGTAGCTAGGGTGGGGAAATGGGCAGCCACCCTGTGGGTAAGATGTTAGGCAGCATGACTCTAAGTTCCAAGTATTTCTTGTTTCCTCTCTCTCTCTCTTTGTTTTTGTTCATCACTTCAATGTGAGAGCTGTACAGAGGTGAAGTGCTTCTTGGAGGAAGAGTGTCACATTGAGAAGAGACCTATTTATTTTTGCTTTTCCACAATGTTGAGAGGCACAAGATCAGGGAGTGGAACTGAGCAGCTTAGGCTTTGAGTGGGTACACAAAATGTTTAAAAGATGCATTCAGATAAATGATAATTAGTAAAATACTTATTACCATGTATAATCAAAGTGAGCACCATTCACAGATCTACTTTTTTATTGCCAAGTATTATTAAAGAGAACACCATTCACAGATCCTGTATAGCTAATATTACAAGCCCCGGGACTGCTTTTGTCAGCTAAGTAGTCTGCTGGGTATTACTGCTACAGTTTTCTGTTGTGTTTCTCCGGGGCTATTTTACAGTCACTGAAGTGGGTGTGATCTGGGTCTCTTCCTTAGACAAAAGAGCAATGTTTAGAGATATGGCACCTGAAAGCATTGATATGACCTATGACCTGAAAAGCGCTGTTCCTGGCCTTTGGCTGTGTGGTAGACAGAACCCTCCCAAATTAATATCACTGTGCTTTAGAAGGATAAAAGGTGACAATGCCATGAGCTTTCTTCACATTTACTAGTGTGTTGGCAATTAGTAGCAGCTACTAGTAGAAATTAGAGTTGGATGCATTTTGTATGGTTAAACTGCCAGGCATCAGAGGTGAAGGTCTATTTGTAATTAGAACATACTCGTCTTTTTTTTCATACCGGCCATAATGAGGTAGGAAGGGGCTACCTTTACCTTCAGGTGTTCTAGATCCTTCTCTTTTTGTTTCCCTCCCTCTCTCTGTCTTTCCCTTTCATACCTAGAAGGAAGCTTTTGTCAGTCCACTCCTTTGTATTTGCATGCACCCTGATATTTACTCTGTACCCTACCATTACTTGCTGAAGGACCAGTTTATGAAGAAAGTTTCCCTGCATCTCTACTAATTTGGATAGAAAAAACAAACAACAATGTCCTTATACCAAATACAACTATAAACTACTTTTAAGTATGACGCATTATCCTTTTTTATTTACACTAACAGTAATGGTACAGAACAAAAGGTATTATCTTTAGAATGAAGTATGCTTATAAAACAAAGAATGCACTTCTGCGGTGGTGCAGCAGTAGCGTTGTTGCCTCACAGCAAGAGGTTCTCCCATTCGATTCTCGGCTTGGGTTGGGAGTGCCTTCTGTGTGGAGTCTGCATGTCCTCCCCGTGGTTGAGTGGGCATTCAAAAGACATGCGTTGAATGGGCATGCCTTCGTTGAAGGTTGGGCATCGGGCTGGCAACTCGACACCATAAAAAATAACTGCCAATCATTAGGGGACCGGAGTTCCGCTGTGGTGACCCCTTACCGGTAAAAGCCGAAAGACAAACAACAACAACATGCTTATAAAACAAAGAATGTTTTTACTGTGCCAAGAACCCAGCACATTGATCATTTGTGGAAACATATGCTAACAGTACTGTGAACGTTGAACATAATATGCAAAAAGCTGTACTTAGAGGGAAGGGGATTGCTGCAATGGCTTAAATTTAGTTACCCTGCAGCTTACACACACTCAGCAACATGAGTGCTGTTTCATTTTAGCTAAGATTCAACAGACCTTCCTTCAATGCCTGACAAACCTCATAAACCACAAGACTTGTGACCTGTGTGACATTAGTTTTAGGGTACCGTCACTTGTCCTTCTCTAACATAGATGGCAAGCAAGCAGGGTAGTTTGTTTAGATGCTTTAATGCATAGAAACACATCAGGATGAATAGCAGCATCATAAAATACACACAGACTAGTTGACAGATAGACCTTATATACATACATGCTTACATCTCAACAGCTTGCTACAAAATGGCAGTCAAACCTGCAGGTGCTCAATATTTCTACACTTATGCAAGCAAGCCCTTGGATAGCTTCTTAAAGGTACATACACACACATTGATCTACATCCTCCCTCCTAAAAAGATTGCACTTTGTAAAAACAATATCAGAGCTAGGCATGCTTTACAATAGACATTAGAAACAAAAGACAATGCTCATGTCCAAGTTGCCATGTAACTGTTACATGGTCTGGAGATATGACCAAATCTTGTAACATGAATTTAGCAATAGGGACAGTCTTCGGTGAACAGCTCGTATCAGGAACTTCTGAATTCATCACAGTAATGGGAATGTCCTCTGGAACTGGAACACTGGACAACTCACTCTGGGATAAAGTCTTTCTCACAGACTATTTGCTGTGGTATAGGCTTAGACACCAGTCTCAGATGATTCCGATTCCACCTAAACTGTGCTCCTCGTGATTCCACACTATATGACCTCAGCTCTCAGCTAATACTCTTCGCAACACCAGTCCGATCATAACCTCTGGACATTTGCATCCTTACCACTTTTCCTTCTCATAACGATTTGATGGCTGGCTTTATCATAGTAGGACTTCTTGTTTAATTGCTATTTCATCAGATTGGCTTTTACTGACCTGTTGTTCTTGACACATGGAACCAACAGTTGACTACTGATTGGTAATGTGGTTCTGGTTTGTCTCGGCAAAAGTATCTGAGCAGGTGAACCAAGATATTTATCACGAGGAACATTTCTGAGACTCGAGATTCAGGAAAACATCACTATTATCTTGTTTTGACTTTCCTAGTAGCTGTTTTTTACTTTGAACTGCATGTTCTGCCAAACTGTTTGATTGCAGGTACTCAGGGCTACACAAGACATGAGAAAAGTTCAATTCTTCAGCAAATCATTTGACTGTTGGCTTGTGAACTGCATGCCACTGTCAGTAATAACTTTGTGTGGACTACCATGTACTGCAGAAAGATGTTTCATCTTAATAATGATAGTACTGAATGCTAGGTCAGGAAGTAAGTCAATCTCAAACAAATTGGAGTAAGAGTCTACTAGCACCAAATAATGTTGACAATTCCACATGAAGATGTCGGTGGCTACTGCCAACCAAGATAATTCAGGAATCTGGTTTAGCTGAAGTGGTTCCTTCTGCTGATGTGGATTTGTACTGTTACACATGGAACAGGATGAAAGTGCTCTCTCAATATCTTGTGACATAGAAGGGCAAAATACTAGTTGTCTCGCCCTTCTTTTGGTACAGTTGGTTCCTAGATTACCAAAGTGCAAGATAGTAATGTACTCTGGTTGCAGGGACTTTGGAACAATTAATTTTGGTCCTTTCATAATGATACCATTGTCAGACAAAATCTCATCTCTGTATAGAAAATAAGGTTACACTTCTTGAGGTAAACTAAATTGCTTTGACGGCCATCCTTGATTGATAAAATGGTTGAACCTCTGTAAAACTGGATCTGTGACTGTGTGATCTCTTAACTCATCGAGATGTGGGGAAGAAAATGTTCTCACTTCCATGACTTCAAAATCAAGGTTCACATTCTCATGCTGTTCTGTGGTGTTTCTGGGTGATCTGGGCAAGATATCAGCAAGATGAAGAAGTCTGCCTTTCTTCTAGATAATAATTAAATTACACTTTTGCAATCTCAACATCATATGTTAAATACTGGCTGGAGCTGAATGTATAAACTTTCTCAAGATAGTAACTAGGACTTGGTGGTCTATTTCAATTTGGATTCTCTATCATAAACATAGTCATGGAACTTCAGATATGCAAACACAATTCCCTAAAGCTCTTTCTTGATCTGTGCATACTGTATTTCAGTTTTGTTAAGGGTTCTCGATGCACAGGCAACAGGTTGATCCTCTTGTAGAATGACTGCACCTCGACCAAATTTTGAAGCATCACAGGAAAGTGTAACTGGTTTGTGAACATCATAATATCTGAGAGTTGGTGGGCTAGCAATTCTCTCTTACAGGACATCAAATGCTCTTTGGTGTTGCTCTAACCAAGACCATGCAAATCTTTATGTGTCATCTCTCTGAGTGGTGCCTAAAGTTGTCTCACTTCTGGAATAAACTTGCCTAGGCAGTTAACCATGCCAAGAAAATGTTGCGAGGCTTGAACATTGTCTGGAGCTGGCATTTTGAGAAAGGCTGTTGGTTAGGAGGGTCTGGGCATAGGCCTGAACTGGTAAATAAATGACCAACATAATTAACTTCTTGTAGCTTGAATTTGCATTTATGTGGGTTGAGCTTAAGATTCACTTGATGTGCCCTTTCCAGAACTTTTCTGAGGTTTCTGTCATGCTCATCTTCACCATGTCCTCCTACTAGTATGTCGTCTACTATAATAGCACAAGGATACCCAGAAAAATTTGCTCCATTGTACATTGAAAGACTTTACTTGCAGAATTTATCCCAAATGGCATTCTCAAAAATCTTTACCTTCCAGAGTACTGAACATAGTTAGCAATGATGATTTCTAGACAAATTGAATTTGCAAAAAATGAACTCTTTGCATCTAAGATAGAAAAAAACTTCATCTGTGAGCATAGGATTATGAGGTATTTTTACCGCTTTGTTCAAATCTTTTGGATCAATACATATTCTGATGTGTTCTGAGCTTTTCTAATGAGCTACCACCATGAAAGATACCCTTTCAGTTGGAGTTGCAGAACCAACAAGACAAATTACATCTTGTTGCACCATTTTATCTAGCTCTGCTTTGACTCTGTAATGCAAGGCTATTTGAGCTTTTCATGCTGGCCTGATAATTGGACTGACCGCTGGGTCTAACTTCATGGAGTACACAATTGGAAGCTTCCCAAATTTGTCTTCAAAAAGATCAGCATATGTAGAAAAAATGTACTAGTCAAAATTAGAGTAGTGGTCTTTCAAGCTGACTTGGTGGACTTATGAAATTAGTCCCATTTTTAAACTGTCCCTGAGCCCTAATAATGTCTGGATGTGTGTCTTGACCACATAAAATAATTTGAAGCAGCTTCTAGCAGAGTAACATAAAAGCACTACTGAGCCTTCGGTATGAATTTCTTTACCACCATAAGCAACAAGCTTCATACACCTTGCCAAATCAAGCTTTTTCACCATGACGCACTCTAGAAAATGTTTCTGCTAACATAACATCGCACGTAGAACCTGTGTTAACTTTGAGCTATTTGGTTTTGCCATTTATCTGGACAGTGCAAAATACTTCATTTTTTGCCCTTAAATCTACTGCATTGACTGTTTCATGAAACACTGACATATCAACATAAAGATTGGGGTTGCAGCTCTGGAACTGATCAACTCATTTCTTAATATATTCCCTTTTAATAAAAGAATGTGGGCCTCTTGATTTAAAAAACCTTTTGAAATGATTCCATTTATTGCATTTGTGGCATTGTTGAACAAAAGGTAAACATTTCTCCATTTTAGATTCATGACTTCTAACACAATTACAACAGTTTGGAATTAAACTGGGTTGGGACCCATGCTTTGAGTTTGCTGACTCACTGTTATGCTTCACTGAGACTGTACCAACTCTGGAATTTGCTGGAAAGTTCTAGGGTTTACCAGTGGGTCCTGCAGGGGCTACAATTGCTGCCATGTGCTTGGAACTGTTTCATTTAACTACATGCTCCATACTATCAACATGAGCTTTATCACTGTGCCTTCCAAAGCTATTCTGATTTGTAAGCATATTTGTATGCTTTTCTGTGAGCTCGTATATCTGACAAATCTCAATGTCCTTATTCAAAGTTAAATCATTGTCATGAAGCAAAATCTTTCTTACAGCTTCATCTTTAATACCATACACAAGTGTGTCTTTTATCAGCTCATCCCTTAAGTCACAAAATCTGGACGTTTTTAGCTTTATTCCTCAAGTCAGGTATATATATATGCTGCTAAAGTTTCACCAGGCTGTTGATCCCTTGTAAAATATAAGTGCCTTGCGTTTCCATTGTGACATTTCTCTGGTGGTTACACATTTCTCTAAATTTACATTTTAAGCACTCAGGGCCCTCCCTTGACTTTGCCGGTACAACAATATGATGGTTTTCCCCCTCTCCTGTATAGATAGCAGGTGCATACACAAATGAACATTCCCTTTCTATTACTTCTGAGTCAGCAAAATTAAGCTGAATAAATGCCTTTGTATGGTCATCTTTATCAGAAAATGCAGCCTGTATGAAAACGTACTCTTCCTCAAGCACTCTCCAGTTGGGATATCTCTGACTAATACAAAAAATATGTGCTTAGCGAAAATGCGGTCATTTCCTCTTATTTTACTTGTTTATGCAATTCGGACTTTATTTCAAACATTTTCCGTAGTAATTTGAACAATTTTATAAAAACTGGACATATCTGTTTATGTGAATATCATTTATAACATTCTGTATGCCTTGTTTCATATTTTGTGAGCAAGTAATAGTGTTGAGCAAGTTTTAACATCTGAAATTTATTTCTGACCTGTTTTGTGAAGTATATATGTAGTAGGGATGGTTTACTCCTCTATATTCCTGCATTTCTAATCGGTTGGCTCATGGCTGTAACTCTGGATCCATTCTGGCACCATGTCCTTTTTGTTCTTCCCGCTTCTGGCACCATGTCGTTCATCCCTCCCTAACATAGATGACAAGCAGGCGGGATAGTTTGTTTAGCTGCTTTAATGCATAGAAACACATCAGGATGGATAGTAGCATCATAAAACACAAACAAACTAGTCAACAGATTACTAAAAAATGGTAGTCAGACTTACACTTGCTCAGTATTTATACACTTGTGCAAGCCCTTGGATAGCTTCTTAAAAGTACATACACACACACATTGATCTACAGGTGCTATATACTTTCAGATTCTACACTCATAGCTACTAAACATCTGTACAGATCAGTTCCCTCTTGAACTTAATTCAGAAATTTTACACTAGCAAGTGTAGGTCCAAATCACTGAGCCATATCACTTTGCAGGAATGGACTTTGAAATTACAAAAGTTTCTACCTTTGGCCTTTATTTCTGAAGTGTCCAGTTAGAAACGTGTTGTGATACTCAGAATACAGACTTCATTCTGAATTCTGATTGTATTCCTTTAGTTTTTAAGTCTGGGTAGATGACTCCTGAAATAGACCACAGCATTGAAGTTATTATTTTATGGTCTGTTCTGTCTGTCTGTTTGCTGCACTCTGCCCCCCCCCCCATCCTCTAGTGGTAAATATGTCCTGACATAGATATAGTTAGTTTTTAAGTCTGGGTAGATGACTCCTGAAATAGACCACAGAATTGAAGTTATTATTTTATGGTCTGTTCTGTCTGTCTGTTTGCTGCACTCTGCCCCCCCCCATCCTCTAGTGGTAAATATGTCCTGACATAGATATAGTTTGCATGCACCTGTATGGGTATGGCCCTACTATATATATATATATATATATATATATATATATATATATATATATGTCTACACCCTCCACATTTGCTTGCCCACTGCCTGTCCCTCCCTCCCTCCCACAATTGTCTTTGGAGCTTCACAATAGAATTAAGTACCCAAACCCCAGCTTTAACATCATTTGGAGAACTGGCTATCATCTAGTTAAATGTAACCACTTCATCTACCCCCCCAGCACTTGTGATGTTTGTCAATTCAAGTTCTGACATCACTGATGGAAACCCTCTCTCTCTCTCTTCACCCTTGGGTCACTCATAATAAACAAACTTTAGACATCCCAGTTAAGAATGATTTAAAAGTCTTTTGATTTGATTAGCTGGTTGTGAAATGCATGATTTATATCAATAATTTCAGTTGCACCTATAAACAAAGACTTCCTTTTAAGTATTATCATTCTCTTCTTTTTTCATTCTTTACTATTATCGTTTATGTCTTTTACTTAAATACTTTATTACTGTATTGAATTATCTTTACTTTTGTCACAGAAAATAGGCAGATTTATAGTATTTCTTTGCCGTTCTTTCTTAATCCAGGGGAAAATCATAAAATCCCCAGAGAGGCTGGTCTCACCGTATAAAAAAACACTGCTCAGTGAGAGAATTTGTCACCTTTTCTTTGGCACATGGCTTCTCATGTATGCCTCATGATGAGAAGTAAGAAAAGTGACTTCTGTGCCAGTGTATCTACCAGAAAAATTACTGCAGTGTGTAAGGCAGGATTTCTCACCCTTGATTCAGTGGTAGGCGTCAAGCACATTATATACCAACTTAGTTCTTTGTAGAAGATGACCTGAATTATGAAAAACATTTATCACATCGTCACACTTGATCACCTCTTCTAAGGTACAGGGCAGTTGATGAAACATAAGTTCTTTGAATTAGAGTTCACGGATTGCAGCTGACTCGAAGGAATTTTAAAGAGTGCTGTTTTGTACAAACTTTATTGACAAGAATCCTTTTTAAAGAAATATGATTAAATGAAAGCAACTAAGAGTGCTAAGCAGTTTTGTGGTGTGCTACATGAGTACTATGTGTGCATTAAGCATTAAGTATTCTGCAAAACAATGAAAAGCTCATGCAGACTTAAACACACTCAGTATTGCGGAGTTATATCATGTGACCCCTTCTTTGTTTTATACTAAGCCTTTTGTTAAATTGTCAATTACAGCAGATTATGTTTCTTAACTCACTGAAGCACAAATTGACAGCCTACACAGAGATGTCACAATATTATTAGTTCTGTTGTGTTGTTCTGTCATGTGGTATGTCCCAATTTCCGACATATTGTCTTCTAGGTAATCACCTTTAAATAACCTGGTATTAACCAGTCTGCTAGCACCCCATTGTGGAACATATTGCATTCCACTTGCATTTCTTCTGAATTCCTTTCCCCCTTCCTTTGTCTCCCTGGCTCCATTTCAACTTAGCAAAACACTTTAAGTTCTGTTCATCATATCCTGTCTAATCATTCTCATTTATACTGCTTTGCTGGCTTGTTCTTGACCTGCACTCTTATATATAGCAATTTCACTCATAACCTTTCCAGTACCCCGGATAAGTGGAACATTCTGTGGTAAAAGTCTTTCCAATGAATACCTCTCTCCATTATTTCATTAACCCCCCCAACACATATGCTGGTGGTTTACCCCTTCTTTGTACCTACAACATCTGCTGGATTATTTTATTCTACATCTGTATACTTCTAATGCAGACTATTCTACTTATGTATTATATAAATGTAGCTGTATCCACTGCCCTAAGTTACTTAATAATCTGAAACACTGCCTGCTATGGCCCAACTATATGTATGTGTTCTCAGTTCTAACATACAACTTTGACACAAATATCTGTATATGTTGCCTCTGCCTTTCCTTCTGTTTATACCATCTACACCATAGCTTTGCTTCAGCTTTTCATCATTTTGTTTTCACTTTTTCTTCCCTGTTTTCCTTATTCTATCATTTTAACCCTTTCATGTTGTGACAATATGAAGTATTGCCAGCTATGCCAGGAGAAGTAAGGCAGTGGATGTGTAACATATGCCAGTATAGCTAGCTGGAGTTTTGTAAATAATTATATGTCATTTGTATATCAAACTGATTTGTACAGATGCTCGTGTTGAAAAATGTATTTGTAAAGCTCCTTGTTTATAAATGTACCAACAGTGTGTCATGCTGGACAGAATAAAATATATACTTTTATGTTGGACTGTATTATAACTATTGAAATTAATATTTTAAAAGAAGATACTGGAAGAGAAGAGGTTAAGCTCAGCTCCAATTAACTTTTAAAATAATAAAAATAGTAAATAAACTATATACCAGCCTCTAGGTGAAACAAAGTAAAAAGTCACATAGATCACCAAAAAATGAGGTACCACCAGGAGCTCTGTGCAAAACGACCTTAATCTTCAAAAAAATCCAAAATAAAAATGCTGACATTCCACAGTATAGCTCGGGTTAAGCACTTTCGACCTTCAACAAGGCATTCTTCATAACTAAATAAAACTTGTAATCTAACATGTTTTAAACCCTATCTAATTAAATAGTGTCCAATCAAGTGTACTTCATCAAAGACAATACAATATACAAACTATCTGTTAAAGTAACACTCCTGCTTTCATGCAATGCTCTCACATTAGTTAAAAGATGCAATTACATAAGTTAAAACACCAAAAAAGCTACAATATGTTAAAATATATGTATATATTATGCATATGTTTTAATACATATAGTAAAAGAACAGACAGTGCATACGTTTTCATTTGCAGTTGTCACATACACTTTTCTCTGTAAAATAACTTTGTAATTAACTGCTGTATTCAACCCAGGTGTGTTATAAGCATTAAACAGGACTTGCCACCAAAATTCTCTTTAGTTCAACTCAACCTCTCTGTCTCCATTGTAACTCACTGGAATGTGATCTGTAACTGCAAAATAAAACTTGGTGAGCCCAAGTGGGCAAAATAATCTTCAGTTTCAAACCAAATGGACTGATATCTGTGAAACTGCAGGGCTTTCCTTTTTGAAATTAAGGGAGTACCATCTGCAGGAGGAAACCAGATTATGTAAAATGGATTGATGGTCTCCTCAGCAAACTTTCTTTGGCAAGTACTGTTAAAGAAATACAAGATTCTTTGCAAAATATTAAAGTTAGAACTGACAAATTAAATAACTCCCTTAGAAAAGGGAAAGAAAAAAAATCAACAGAGGTCGTCCTTTTTATGAAAGAAGCACAGATTCCACCTTAACTGAGCGTGTTGACATCATTGAATGCTTAGAGGAGAGTTTTCTTGAGGAAGAAGACATACAACAGGGTAAATGACATTCTAGTGAGCCACACTGACTTTCTTTTCAGCATCAGGTGCATTTTTTGTCACCTTGGTGGTCAAAATGGCCAGAGGAGAGAAGGGAGAAGGAGAAAAAACATTTTATGGATTATTCAGCAGTAGTGAGGAACTTTCACAAGGAAAACAGTGCACGAGGGTATTTAGAGAGAATTCAAGGCAACTCAGTGAGACAACAGCAGCAGAGACAGAAACAAACCTACCCCTCATTCCAGGGACAGAACAACTACAGGGCGAACAAGGCACCTTTTCAAAAGAGGTAATGCCTAAGGACTTTAAGATATATAATTTGTCTGATAGACTTTTTACAACCACAGAGACTGAAGTATTAACTAGAGGTTTTTCTTTTGTGCCATCATGTACGTCTATTATAGTACAAATCATTATAGATTTGAAAGGTTACACTCGTAATTTAAATCTCAAACTCATTTTTGCTGACAAGGAAATGACAAACAAATGCAACAGTGATTTTGTGGTCCCCAGTGTATTTAACCCCTCTTTGCACCCAGTTACTAATACTATTGAAGAAGTTTGCAAAAAAAGATTAGGAAATTGTTAAGTAAAAAAGGTGGTGGCTACAAATATTACAACTTGTCTGAGCAGGAGAAAAAATGCTTTGCATCCATTCATTCTGACAAATCCATCAGAGTCATGAAAGCGGACAAGGGGGGGGGGCAATGGTTGTGGTTAACCAGACAGATTATCTGCATTGTATGCATTTATTATTGGGGGATGAAATATATTACAAGAAGGTTAACAAAAACAGTATTTTTAAGGCATACAGACATATAGGTCAGTGGTTAAATGAAAACATGTTGGGGGGTATTATTTCAAATACTATGTTTTCTTTTTTTCAAGTAGAAAAACCGAGAATAGGCAATTTATTTGGAATACCTAAGATCCATAAGGATGAGCGAAAACCACCATACAGACCTATAGTGTTGGCTCCAACTTTGAAACTGGAACCACTGTCCAAATTTATAGATAGAGCTTTGCTCAAGTTAGTGCAAGCAGGTACTTCCTTTATCAAGGATTCCTTTGATTTTTTAGTTAAAATCAAGGATAGAGAGGTAGGTCCCAATGATTTATTAGTTAGAGTTATTTACTATATGTATTAAAAATATGCATACTATATACATATATTTTAACATATTGTATTGTCTTTAATGAAGTACACTTATTGATTGGCCACTCTTTAATTAGGGTTTAAAACATGTTAGCTTACAAGTTTTCTTTGGTTCTGAAGAAGGCCTTGTTGAAGGTCGAAAGTGCTTAACCTGAGCTATACTGTGGAATTACAGCACTTTTTCTGGATTTTTGTGAAGATTAAAGTCCTTTTGCACGGAGCTTCTGGTGGTACCTCATTCTTTGGTGATTTATATGAAATTAAATTACTTAATTTAGACCATAAATATGGTATCTTATTTACTTATTCACTTATTTATTCATTTATCTATCTATTTATTTGTTTATTTATTTATTTACCGGGAAAGACCGACTGGGCCAGAAGCCCATTTTCAGCGGAGGTCTGAGGAGAAAAGCTCCACAGAAATATAAGCAAAAGACAATAGATAGTACAGTAGTATACATACAGTAAGATGGAGAATACACATCATCTAGTTAGTCTATACAAAGTAGTATTCAATACAGTTTTATAGTAGATACAGGTTCAAAAAGAAAAACACACAAGCATTTCAGTGAAGATCACTGTGAGAAAAATAAAATTTGTATTGTGTACATGTTAAATAGTTATGAACAAATGAGATTTCCTATATATATATATATATATATATATATATATATATATATATATATATATATATTATGAGTAGTAATAAACACTGAGGAGAGGGAAAAATGAGGTAAGGAGTGGACAGTGTGTTGAGAGAGTTATAGATATCTTGTCAGTCAGGTTTGGCGCAGGAGCAATGCCAGTTCTTGGATAGATGTTCAAATAGTACTTGTTTAAAACTGGTAGAGTCAGGTGTATTTTGGAGGTTGTGGGGTAGAGTGTTCCATAATTTGGCTATTTGATTTGACAGTAGGGCTTTATCATGAGTGTTTTAGCTTTGTTTACTGTGAGAAAGTTTCTGTCTGCAGATCTTAGATTTCATGGCCATGAGTAGGGAACAACAATTTCCTTGAAGGATGGGCAGCTGTCAGGATGTAAGATGATATTGTGTGTGAATTTAAGTTGGTAGAGATTGAGAAGGTTAGGTAGCTCAAGACAATTTAATTTATGTAGAGCAATACAATACAGTGGTGGGTTTGGTGTGGAAGGTTGGCTGCAAAGCGGGCTATTTTGTTGTAACAAGTTTCCAATTTGGTTAAGTCTGATTTTTTTAAGTTGGTAAAGAGGGAGAAAGCACACAGGAAGGTTCTGGGTATGGTTAGTCTGGTCTTGTCAGTGAGGAATGGCTTGCTTCTGTACAGTGAGCCAAGTTCTATGTGAACTTTCTTAATTGTGATGGCTATGTGTTGGTCAAATCTGAGTTTGTTGTTGATTGTCATGCCAAAGAGCTTTGTATGCTCATCTGGTTGGATGACTGTGTCTGCTGAGAGAATGGTGAAAGGAGGTGTGGTTGGTGAATGTTTGCTACTGGTAAATAGCATTAACTGTGTCTTTTGGGGTTGAGGATTAGTTGTGATTTACTTAGATATGTTTCTATATCATTAAAAGCTTCTCAGGCTACTGTTTAGAGGTCTGGTATGGTATCTGTAGAGCAGATTAAAGTTGAATTGTCTGTATACTGAACTACTTTAGCATGTGTTGTGGATGAGGCTAGATCACTGGGGATGTAGATGAAAAGAAGGGGTCCTCGTATGGACACTTGGGGGACTCCGAATGAGACAGGCAGAAGTGGTGAGAGTTTGGCTTTCCATCGTACTACTTGTCTGTCAAAAAGATAGATTAGGAACCAGGAGAGTGAAGTCTTTGATAGACAAGAGTACTAAGGAAGATCTGATGGGAGATGGTGTTGAATGCTTTTGACATGTCTAGGAAGACTGATGCTACTTCTGGTTTAAATTTCTCAGTTGGTTGATGATGTTAGAGAAATTAATTAGGGCTGTGGTGGTGCTGTGTTTTGATCTGAAACCATGTTGGGAGGAAGAGGAATATGGTTGTGAGATAACAGGTACTGTAATAATTGAGTGTGGATACATTTTTCCAGAATATTGACACAGGGGGAGAGGATGGCTATGGGTCTGTAATTGTTTAATTCTGTTGAAGTTTCTCCTTTATGCAGATAGGTTGTTGTTGTTGTTTGTCTTATGCAGATGGGTGATGTAGAAAATTTTCCATATTTTTGGGACATATTGTTCTGCTATAGCCCTGTTTACCAGAATGGAGATAGGCAGAGCTATGCCATCAGCTGAAAGTTTGAGGTACTCATTGGGGAGTTGGTCAGCTGCTAAGGAAGAAAGTTTCAGTTTTATCAGCATTGTTCTTATGGTGTTAGTTTGGATAGGTTTGAGGTCAAAAGAGTTATTTTTAGTTTCCATATTAGCTGGTAGAGACAGTGGGGTAGAATTGTTCCCTGTAACTAAGGAGAGGATGGTATTTATAAAATATTTGTTGATTTGCAAGGCAATACTCATGCTTTGGTTATCGGTTGTTGGTTCTTGGTTTGTAGATTTACCTGGGTGGAGGACCAAGTTATTATCTTGACAGAACTTTGTGGGATTGTTTTCATATTTGTTTTGCATATCTTACAGTTCTGATTGTAGCCAGAGATGAAATGTCTGTGCCAGAGAATAATTTATTAGCTCCTGTAAGAATAGTGGAAGTGTTTAATTTTTTTATGATTTCCAGAAGCTGCAACATATCTTAACAAAACTCAGTGGGTACGTTTTATTGATGCATATGCGTGTGATTCTGGGTCACTTGCTAGAAAAGTGGATAATATGGGAACCAGAACTCAGATGACCAGATGTATGTGACGTCATTCTGTGATCCAGGGCAAAAATGATGTTTTAATACTAGATGAAACTGAAGTCTCAGGGCAGTCTGTTTTTGGATCCTGACAGAGAAGGACCAGTCACCTGCTTCATCTTGCCTTGCTCTAGTAAGTGGCCAGGGAATAGTAATTTTTAGATCAGCCAGGAAAATATAGCGAGATTAATTAAGTACTTTTTTCCATATCTGTGTGAATCTATTCATCTGTGTTATTTTTATATTTCCTGTGACTGAAACTCTGGTGTTTATTTTAAATAGATATTTCAAATTTTCATATTCTTATATTATTTATTATTAAATATATTTAAACTTTTCATTGTGGTTGGTCCTTTAGAGAATATTTTAACCTTTGAGTGGACATATATCTATTTGGTGACTGAATGGCCATCCTGAAAGCCTTACTGCTTTGGCCAAACACTACCATTTGTATTGATATTAATTTCACTCAGTAGAAGTGAGTACCCTTGTAAGAACCTTAGAGCAGCTGGTTTTGGAGTGTCTGATGACAGAGCAACTACTTTATAGTCTGGGAAGAAGGGACCATAGCAAATAA
Source organism: Protopterus annectens (assembly GCF_019279795.1). NCBI lineage: Eukaryota > Metazoa > Chordata > Ceratodontiformes > Protopteridae > Protopterus > Protopterus annectens. Next base: position 554,060,473 of record NC_056747.1, read on the forward strand.
ATCTGTTCCAACGTTTCCCAGGTGTGTGTGTGTGTGTGCGTGTGTGTGCGTGTGTGTGTGTGTGTGTGTGTGTGTGTGTGTGTGTGTGTGTGTGTGTGTGTGTGTGTGTGTGTGTGTGTGTGAGAGAGACAACTTCTTGGAACAAGGACACAAATCACTAGTTTTACAGAGAGAGTGCTGGAGGACTTGGGTTGGACACTCTGCTAATGACTTAACTCTACAGCTGTACCAATGGGGTGTCTTACTGGGGCTCTGGAGAGAAAGAAATCCAGACTCTGGACTGAGTGTGTTTCCTGTGTACTCTTAAGGGAAATTTTGCTTGGTGCAGAGAGTAGCTTCTGGAAATATTGTGTGTATATATTTTTGTTCCAAGTGAATGTCCCTCCACAGTGTCAGTGGTGAGGATTCAGGCTCCTTGATTATTGGCCCAAAAAGGGAACATCACACATGTGACAACCATCCCCTTGTGCCTAAGCTGAGGTGCCATCCCATCTCTTCAAATGGTGTGAAATATCAGAACATTGAATCTTTCTGTATTTGAGTACTCTGTCCATTCACAACAGTTACATTGCTATCTCCACTGCCACTCCCTCCACACAAGTCCTCACTGACCTCTCCTCATCAGCCTCATCCTCTAGAGTGTTTATGCTTCTATCTCCTGCACATGTAACCAACCCCTTTCCTTCTTGCTTCATTCTGCTCTCTTTGCTGGACCTCCTCACATTTAAAAATGAAGCTGTAATTAGAGTCTTGGGAACCAGAGTTGAAAATTCCCTTTTCTTTAATCACCATGTATTAAAGATTGTCAGATCATCCATTTACTTGCAGCAGCTGATCTTGAAGGGAATGCTATCCATATCTAAAGAAGTTATTTCCCTTGTGCTCAGCACTGATCGGACCAACTATAGAATACAATGATCCATTTGGAATGTACCTCAACAGAAATCTCAAACAACTGCAAAGAAACCACTGGATCATAACAGAGAGGATTGCGGGCTTAAAATCCCAAGTATCAGAAAAAGACTAGAAACACCGTCCCTTTTCTGTGTGTTATAGGCAACTAGGGGAAGACCTATGCCTTGTTTTCTGAGCATTCGGGTCTCCTAGTAGTCTAGGATATATATTATACCTTTACAAACCAAAATGAGCAGAACTGTAAAACATGACAGAGAGACAGATTCATTATCCAGTATCTCCTTCCCTTTTGGAGTAGCTGCCCTCTGCAAATAAAGTGTCATATGCTCTGTTTTTTTTTTTTCAAATGGAGTGTGGATAATTGGATCAGTATTCATAAATTCATCCTGGCCTTGACGGACCTAACCCTCCTTGAGAAGGGAGTCTAAGGTAGGAATTGGCAAGGTTAATGGTCACCAGATTCAGTAGCCTTGCATTTCCTATGATTCTTATAAGATGTTGACCCCTTTTGATCTCTTTATCATCCTTGCTGCAGACTTTTTATTCTCTCAACTTGGAAGTCATCTAGATATCAAAGTTACTGATACCTTAATTATTTATTTTGCTCTCCAGGAAAGTCCGTGTGGACATAGCACACATTTTCAGCAGTAGTTCGAGGCAAAAGGCTCCATGTACAAAATGATAAAAAAAAAAAAAAAAAAAAAAAAAAAAAAGTGTTAATAATATAAGATTATTTCATGGTGAAACTAGAGTACATTTCAAATTTAATAAATGTACTGTCTGCTTCCTCTGTTATTATTATGTACTAAACACTTTATTTGTAATATGAGAGTATTGTGGGTAATAAGAGCTAACTCATAAAACTGGAGTAGGAATACAATGGCAGGAATAGCTAACGAGAAAAGACATGAAAAGGAAAGTTAGCAGTTGTGTGAAAACAGAAAAAGAGAAGTAAAAAGGACATAAGTACAGACAGTAGGATAACTTCAGGGGGGGTTGAGTTGGGAGTTTAGTTCCAGGGAAGTAGAGCACTATTTAGGTGGACCACATTTGCAGAACCAGGAGATGAGTGAGTGAGACTTCTGCTGTAATTTGAAGAACTTTAAAGAACAGAGTTGTTTTGGGGTTAAAGGGATGCAAGTCCAGATTTTGGATATTTGATTAGAGTAAAGGGTGTTGCTGGGCCTTACTATAAACAAGGTTTTGGCAAGACATGAACAGTCATTTGTTTTGTAGATTAGGTTGTGTATAATAAGAAGAAGGGAGTATGTGAGATGGTGTGGTAATACTAGCCAATGAAGGTCTCTGAGGGCCTAACGAAGATGGGTTCTGTGGAGGTGGTTGGCTGCAAATCTTGCTACCTTGTTGCAACATTGCTCGAACTTGTTTAATTGACTTAGTTGCGTATTAGTGAGAATAGCTGCTGAATAAAGGAGGGTACATAGGTAGAAGAAAGGTAGGGGCAATATGTTTTCTTGCTGTGTCAGGCTAATAAACTTTTGCCCACAGAGATTGCTTGGTTTTGTTGTTTGATTTTTCACTAATTATTAAATGTGGAAGTCAAACTTTAGGCCTTTGTCTATGTAAACTCTTTGAAGTTTAGTACGTGTGACAAGGTCACTTTTGATGGTATTGAAGAGATAAACTTTTTTTTAAATTGCAAGATGCTTGAAAATGAAAATAATTTGTATGGATTTGTTAGGGTAGAGAAATAGCTTGGAGGTTCTCAGCCAATTTTCTACTGAAGTGAGTGATTCCCAAGTCAGGATTGTTTGTGGAGTTTGGTGATGTGCTAAAAGCAATCTTTGCAAGTGGTAAGTGAATCAAGATCAGAGGGAACCGGTGCAGCTGAGAAAGGGGTTCAAGGATCCGTAGTCATCTATTAACTTTGAAATAATGCAATAAATAGGGAAGGGAACAGACCAGACTGGGTTGTAAGGATATCAGATGTCTCACTATTTCAAGCCATGCATACCCCAGATTACATTTCAGTTTGCCGATAATCACTGCTTAAAGTAAACTGTGTCATACACTTCAGCTGAAGTATAAGACAGTTCTTTTTTCAGCATTTCTGGGTTGTTACGCTCTGTTTTTTGATTTCCTTGCAGGTCCAGCTGGAGATGTAGTTTTGATATGTTAGTTAATCCCAGCCAAGTGTCAGGCATTGGCTGAAACAACTGCAATCAAAGCAAAGATTCCACCATTAACAGTATTCCTACAAGCAATATACTTCAACAGACAAAGAACTTTACTTCTTTCCTCCTTAGTTTTGACGAACAGTCTTCCCAGTGACACTTCCAGCCCCCCACCCTCCCAAAACACTAGAATTTTGATTTTCCTTCCTGTAGTCTCTCTCTTCCCTTTTAATTTCTCCAAATGTTTTGGTCTCTAGTACCCTCAACAGGAATGGACCCTATTCCTGAGTCAGGGTGTGATTATGGTTCATGAAATTACTACTGCTTCAGGCTTTTATCTTTGAAAGGAGTGTTCTTCTCAGCACCCACAAACTACCCAGAGCTGCTTTCTTCTATAGCTTACATGGAGTAACACGCATTGGTAACATATTCAAGAACTGCTGAAAATTCTTCTCTATTAGTTGTGATGCTCCCACTACCTCTGATACCATCTAGGTATCATTATTCCATGCTGCTTCATTTTCCTCCTGCATATCCTGGTATTTTATAACTTTACGTCTATCAGTACAAAATATATTATTATTGGTAGGCGTAGCTATCTCAATCACAAATATCACTTCTGTCCTCTTTTCTTTGGCTATTAAATCTGTTTTTTTTTTCTTGCTTGTACTTTCTTAGCTATAGATATTAGATAATCCCATGTAATTGTAAAGTCTTTATCCTCAGAAAATCTCTGTGGTTCATGTCTTCAGTGGCTCTCAGCCACCCATATGTCAGTGTCTGTAAAAATGAGACCTGATTCTCTTTCAGTTGGCCCATACCTTTTCTGATCTGCTCTCCCTGTTCATGACAAACCTCCATTTTACAAACTTTATTTACTTCTTTAACTCCGTGCTCTCCCCAGATAACTTCCTTGTAGTCAAACTTTGTTGCTTCTCCATCTAAATAAAGCTATCTTCTCTTCCTTTGACAGTTCAGATTTAAAGGGTTTGGATGGACCATTTTGACCACAGCACCAGCCTGCCTCACAGGCAATTTGGCTTCCATTACCAGCTGCTTGATCCAGTAAGTTTCAAGTGAAAAATTCTCCATGCAGCATATTTTGGCTCCATGCATATCTAAGCTCTTTAAGCCTTTAATTAACTCAAACTGCTCAACCACCTGGCACAAGAAGTCTGTTCAAAGCCTTAAATAATGGTGCACAATGGTCCAAAAATGGGGACAGATTTTAAGTATTGCTGTTATAAACTTAGTTTTGAGAATACCATATTTTGCACTTGCATTTATTTTCTAAAGGATATGAAGTCTGAGACTGAAATATATGTCATTATTTAGTGACTTCAGTTCTCTGTGATTTGCCAGAAAACCACACATTTTATAAGTAACAGACCAAAAATACAAGGCAAAGATCTGGACAGTTGAGAAGTATGCCTCAGGTTTAAATGCTGTTTACACTCACTCTGTGTACACAATTCTCAGCTAAACCTGTATTGTAGTCATCCTGTCTGTGTCCTTTTCTAAATCTGCTCTGTGATAACCACCATAGCAAAACCATCCACCCCCCCAAAAGGTGTATGAGTTACACATCACCATGGTGAAATCTATTTTCTATGCCCTTCACCCTTCATTTTGGCTTTGCTGCCTGTTTCTTCAGCAGCCTGTTGCTGTTTTTGCCCACTTTAGCTTTGTAACACACTTTTAATAGCATTGAAGTCTAACTGATATGCCTTCAACTCCCAAGGCCCTTTACTCAGCCATCCAGTGACCTTATTTGGGTCCATAGTAGTTCTTCAGTCTATTGAGGAGTTTGTCACTTTTCTCACTCATGGGGCCTCCTGTTTTACAAATTTGTAGTTTCTCTCATCTGTCTATACCTTCTTCCTGAGCACTGACCCACCTTCTCACTGTGATATGGTGCTTAAATGATATACTAACTTTATAGAAAGCATTGCTGCTCTCACCAAAAACACAACAGTCCCATCTATAAAATCTACTGCATTCTCCCCCATCCTAACCACTCCAGTAATGCCAGTGATCACCTATACAGTTGTCCAACATAGGTACAGTCATTTCCTTCAATGCCCCCTTAACCCCTATCATGTAAGAGGATAAGTAATCCAACATCTACTAACGTTAACAATGTTGCCCCAAAACCTGTCACAATGCCCATCACACACACACACACACACACACACACACACACACACACACACACACACACACACACACACAACTTATGTTGAAGCTCAAATGCTGCTATACAGGTATAGATAACCTGCTATATGAATAACTAAAAATGACAGCAAAAGCCATAGTCTACCACCTAAGTATCCTAAATGACAAATCTATAGTTGAATTTTATGTATCAACCATGTGGAAAAAGCATGCATCATCCAACTTCACAAAGTACGCAACTCAATAAAAGTGTAGAATTTTCAACCCATTGCAACATTTTCCTCTTTCTCAAAAATCTTCAAAAAAATGTATCCATAAATGGCATTTAACCTGTATGCAGCATGGATGCTGCCTGGACAGCAGTTCAACTGCCACTCTGTTATCTTTTATGGAAAATATAAACAAATGCAGGGACTCTAGAAAACGTAGTTCTTCCTATTACTTGATCTGACTTAAGTCATTGATACCATATCTCACAGCAAGCTCCTGAAAATAATATTCCATTTTAGCCTATAAAAGTTATATATCTGACAGACTACAGTCTGTAAAATGGCAACACACCTTTATTTCTAACCTACCCATCACCACTGGTGTACTCCAAGGCTCAATTCTTGATCCACTTCTCTTCAAAATCTTTATTATTGTTGTTTACAAGTCTGTTGAACAAGCATCACTCCTACAATGCACTGATTATTTCACACTGGTACGCTTCTCAAATAATCTTCTCCAAACTACACAATAAGCCTTCACCTCTTTTAAAACTGGATAAACAATACACACGTATTGCTAAACCTATGAAAAACAAAGCTACTCTTATTCTTCCACAAACCTCATCTGAAAGACAAAACTAGCTTCAAAATGTTCTCACTAAACAATACGGACATTGAAGCAGAGAGTCATACAAAGCTGCTTAGACTTATAATTGGACAACCTCAAATCTGAACTCTGTTCAAAACAATATAAAGAAAACTCATCAGAGACGTGGAATGCTTTACAGATACAAATAAAAACTTTAAAGACTCCAGTAAAACCACCATAGTAACAACTTACCTCCTTCCTTCATTCCTGCATGGTGTACCTATCCTTACCTTACTTATATGGTGCACCTATCCTTACCTTACTACATGGTGCACCTATCCTTACCTTACTATATGGTGCACCTATCCTTACCTTACTACATGGTGCACCTATCCTTACCTTACTTATATGGTGCACCTATCCTTACCTTACTACATGGTGCACCTATCCTTACCTTACTATATGGTGCACCTATCCTTACCGTACTACATGGTGCACCTATCCTTACCTTGGTGCACCTATCCTTACCTTACCTTACTACATGGTGCACCTATCCTTACCTTACTACATGGTGCACCTATCCTTACCTTACTATATGGTGCACCTATCCTTACCGTACTACATGGTGCACCTATCCTTACCTTGGTGCACATATCCTTACCTTACCTTATTATATGGTGCACCTATCCTTACCTTACTATATGGTGCACCTATCCTTACCTTACTATATGGTGCACCTATCCTTACCTTACTACATGGTGCACCTTTCCTTACCTTACTATATGGTGCACCTATCCTTACCGTACTACATGGTGCACCTATCCTTACCTTGGTGCACCTATCCTTACCTTACCTTATTATATGGTGCACCTATTCTTACCTTACTATATGGTGCACCTATCCTTACCTTACTACATGATGCACCTATCCTTACCTTACTACATGGTGCACCTATCCTTACCTTACTACATGGTGCACCTATCCTTACCTTACCTTATTACATGGTGCACCTATCCTTACCTTACTATATGGTGCACCTATCCTTACCTTACTACATGGTGCACCTATTGTTACCTTACTACATGGTGCACCTATCCTTACCTTACTATATGGTGCACCTATCCTTACCTTACTACATGGTGTACCTAGCCTTACTTTACTGCAGGCCTTGGTTAAAGCTAAACCTGAAACATGTTACTACAAAGTTGCTAAATTTGCCACTAATTAGCAACATTATATTCACTATCATTCAGCCCTCAAAGCTTTGAACTGGCTCAAACTACCCCACCACTTGGACTTTGTGCAACTTGTTAACTCCAATGCTAGCATACATAAATCTACTTCCTACTACCCAAACAGACCCCTCTATTTGAATGTTAAACTATTCCTTACCATATATAAATCACAGAAATTCATTGGAAACTCCCTCTACTGTTCCTCAGTTGCCAAAAATGGAATTTTATTCCACATTTTTTTAGATGTGTAACTAACCTTCCAGCCTTTAAACACCTTCTAAAACAGCACCTATCAGATTCATTGCATTGCAATTGTTCCACTATGGGATGAAGTCACCTCTCCTTACAACTTCCCCACTAACTCGCATCCTATAACTTATCATTCCTATTCATATACTCCATAAAGAATGTCTTATAACTAAAATAACTTGTGTATAATTATACTGAATCAACATTTTTTAATTTTATTCTGTTCTTATCTTCCTAACCATTTCTCATAACAGCCTCTCACCTTTTCAGCTTTCAGCAATAATTACAGTAAATATTCAAAATCCAGAGTATTTGGAACTGTAGCTAGTTTTCTTTCTGAGAAGTCGTTCTTTTCATTAACATTATTGTAAATATTTTAAATGTATTCTGCTCTGATGTTTTATTACTGATGAACAATTTAGATATTTTTCCTTGTCTGCTGCTTTTCTGCCTGGGCTTTAGCCCAAAATGGGCTCTCCAACCAGTCTGACTTTCCCCAGTAAACAAATCTCAATAAAATAAAATAAATTAACCTTTTATTTTGGACCTGACTAATGGATCTAAACTCCTATGCAGCTGTCTTTGTTTAACTATGCAGCAGCACTCTCCCAGTGTTAATTTTTCTTTGAATACATTATGACATTGATATTGAGTAGGAAGATACCTGCATGAATGCATCTGGGTTAACGGGGGGGGGGGGGTTATTTCCTTTCTTATTGCTGCGTTGGGATGGTGTCGATTCCCAGCAGTTGTAGCTCTGTGTAGCTTTTTCCATTAATGAGGATCCGTATACTTATTTTTCTCCTAATTGTATGTAATACTGCTATCCTATACAACGGAGAATGTTGACACTCTGAATTGTTGCAGCAGGCTTACAAATACACAACTGCTCTTGCACTGCCACAGAAATTCAAACAAAAGTAGCCGACACACACTCACACACACACTACTTGGCTTCTGCCTTCATGTCTGATAACCCTGCTTGTCTGTCTGTGAATGAATAGATTTTCACCGTTTTCTGTCAGTATGATCAACTTGTGCTGTCAGAGGACTGAGAATTCTGCTTCTGCCCTGGCTTCTTGGTTAACATTTATCAAACCAAGTTATGAGCCAGAGTAACCCAAGGTTATAAATCATTTTATTCTCTGAACAGTTCTGTTTCTTATCACTTCTCACATTTGTACTTCTGTTAAACAAAATTTATATCAATTTCTGTTACTTTTGGATATGTAGTTAACAGTAGTGTTGCTTTTAGCTGTCACAGCAAATACTGGCGCACATTCTCTGAGATGAATGCCTATAATGTCTGACCTGATGACAGTTTTCCTTGTGAGAGCGTATAATGTTGTCTGATCTGCTATCAGGCTCCTTGTTTGCACTACACACTGACTTTGCCATGCTTCACAACTGTAATATCTTGGTTTTCTTACATATTTTAATACTGCTTTGTTTAGCATGAAGTAAGTTGGCAGCAGTTAAAGTTCTTGCATACTCTCCAGATGACAGTTGTGTATGTTCTTTATATTCAATTTATAACAGTAGGACTTGTAAAAGACAGAACCCACTAGAGTTGATGGAGAGAAGGCAAACTAAGCTTAGCTTTGTTTCCTCTTGTGATGTAAGAGTACATGAATGCTAACTGCCATATTTAGCTGTACAGGGTATGCAAGTATAGACAATGATATTTAACCCAAGCTCTCCAAATGTGTAGTTCAGAGCTCTTATCTATTTCAGCAAAGTTTTGCATTCTAGTAGGTTCATAGGCTGTTACTTGTGTGGATTAGAAAAGAAATACTAGTGATCACGTGTAAAGAAAACCTATCCGTCTATAAAAATAACTGTTTAAAAAAACAAAAGCATTCCCTTAATAATTGATTACCCCTCTTTACTCATTTAAAAGGATCCGTTAGAAATAAGGAATGGTATTGGAGTATTACTTCAGATGTGAAGCAGGGTTTATTGATTTATAATATGATTCAGATGGTAGCTGTGAGTGGATCTGTGTATCAGAGAATTTTGCTAACATTCAGTGATATTTGTCTTCTTTATGAAAGTGACAGAGGGCCAAGAAATGGACACTTGAAAACCAGTAGCACATCATATCGGCCATATCTGGAGTTGTAAGTAAATCTGCCTGAGTTACCCACACTTATGAATTTTGCATGGGTTATGCTCTGGGTATTGAAAAGACGTTATTAGTTTGACTAGAAAGAAAGTTACATTAGACAACATTGAGGCTTTATTCATTCATTCAAATACTGTAAGAAGTGCTAGGATGACTTTAAGTACACAGCAGTAGGAGTGCAGAAAGTAAATAAAAAAAGTCTTGCCGCATATATTTAGACCAGTAGTATTATCTGAAGACATTCGCTGTGCTGAATAGGCCTTGTGTTGCCTTTAAATCTTAGTTGATTTTCAGAGAGTTTGCAGCTGCTTCCTCACACTCTTTCTTTAGTTAGTAATTTTCAGCAGATGGAAATGTCCTACCTGGTCTCAACGAGAACTGCAAGAGCTAATTAGAAGATTGAAGCACTCAGCTTTATAGCAGCTGGAAGGTTTATTTTTGGTAATAAATATGACTTGTGATGATATACTTTGTGTACAGTGGCACTAACAAAAGACAACTTGTAGTGTATCAGTTCCTTTCGGATTCTGCTGTCCCATCTAGGCCCTTATTCAGGCTGTTCCAGATGTTTATAACCCCCTCCTTTGACTTGTCCAGTATAATTGCTTATATCACTGTATTCCTGGCTCCCTTTGTACTGTCTGTGAAATGTTCTTTAAGGGACTTTTTAGTCATTTTTTTTCAGCTGCCACCTCTTGTCCCTCTTTTTTTTTTTTTCTTTTTACTCATCTCTCCCACATTATACTGGTAGTGATCTTCTTTGTATCATGTCAGGTTACTGACCTCTTTCCTTAGAACCATGCTCATTTCTTTCACTCTTTTTTTAGAGCGCTTTGTTTTACACTTTCAGCCAGCTTAATTTCATTTTCTCTCTAGGGCTGATGAAACTTTACAAAATAAGCAAGATGGGGGTATCTTGAGTAGATCAGCAATATTTCTTGAAGCCAAAGCTATTATCAGGCATTTATGCTTGACTGTTCTCATTTCACTCATTAGCTTGATATTTAATTTTGCATTTTTTTAATTTCTCCAAGTCTTTTTGGGTTTCTAATACCATGATGGGAATAGACCTCATTCTTAAGTCAAAGTACGATTAAAATTCACAAAATTAGTTTTGTTTCAGTCTTTAAGGTCAGCCAGAAGTGTTCTTCGCAGCACCCGGAATGTGGCCAGTAATGACTCCTTTTGCAATTCGTTCAGTGTTACATGTATTGATAACATCTAAATACGATTGTAGATCCTTTTTTATAAGACCCATTGCTACTACTACTATTGGAATTGTCTGGGTATCTTTCTTTCACATTGTTCTCATTTCTGCCTACAAATCCTGATATTTTATGAATGTGTCTCTCTGTATTCTATACTCAAGACACTGTATTCACTGGGTGTGATGATTTCAATGATCAATGCTACTTTTGTCTTCTTTTCATGGACAACTATATCCATTTTTTTCTAGCATCTGTCTTTTGAACTGCTGGTAATGCGTGATCCCATGTGAGTTAAACTTCATCATTTTTTATGATGCTTTGTGGCTCATGTTTCTAGTGTTTTTCAGCCACTTCCATACCATAATGTTTGCACAATCCCCAGTGCAACAGTCTTGACACATTATTATGCCTTTCAGTATACAGTCCTTCTGCCATTTCCAATTCTGTTTTACAAAACCTAAATTTGTCTGCTTCTCCCACATGTTCAATGGACTTTGTAAACCAACATGCACATAGCCCACTGTCTTGTGCCGCCAATATTAATCTTTCATCTCTTGGTCTGAATTTTCCTCTCCTTCTTCTGATCCTGATCAACATGAGGTTTTCTATACTTGCAACTATATTTATACATTTTCAACATTTCTTGCCTTCTCATCTGGTCCTTCACCTTATAGTCTCTTTTGAGTTTTTTTGGCATGCCCAGTTGCTGCCCAATTTTTATCTACTTCTGGATTTTCTTAACATTGTTTCAATCTCTCTGGCTGCTACTTCATCCCATTTCATATCCTGTCCCTTTAAACTTTTTATTCTTTCTTTTACGTCTTCTATCCATTTAGCATCTTTGTTATGTTCCACAGGATCTTCATGTATACTTCTCCAAAATATAGGGCTTTGCTCTTATGACCAGAACACACAAACTGTGGGTAAATCCAGCATTACCCACTTCCAGACATGAGTTATTGCTATATTATACAATGACTGGCAATTAATATTCCAAAACGAGCACACTGATTGGCCAGCTCAACCAGCGTGCCCATTGTAAATCCCAGACTATACCAACCGAAAAAAGTCCAGTCACCCGGACTTTTTTCCGTTGATATATTCTGTCAGTTTTTATTTTTACAGTTGTTTTAAAAAATAAATAAATATGTAGTCTGGACTCCAGACATACGAGAGACAGTATGGAGAAAATATGAAGAAAATCATGTACTTTATTTAAAATTAAAGACACGTACCTGATTTCCCTTGTATTTTTCTCTATTCAGTCTCTCTCCTAACTGCCCCAAACTTTTTTTTTTTTTAATTTAAAAAAAAAAAAAAAGAAAAACGGAGCAACGGAGATCTTTTCTCCATTGCTTACTTTCCCCAAGCGCTGATGTACTGGGTATGCATAGGAACGCAAGTCCCAAACGCATGCGCAGTACATCAGCTAAATCAACTATGAGATGTCTAGTGGTAGAATGACAGCACGCCACCATTATACAAAGACGTTATTTAAGGAAAGTAAGTTTTTTTTTTTTTTTTTTTAAATAATGTCATTGTATAATGGCAATAACCCACCTCTGGGTGTGGATAATGCTAGCATTACCCACACCCAGACGTGGGTTATTGCTTAATTACATACTTTCAGAGTCATGCTTTTTGTAAAAGAAAATAAATATTAGTAAGACAGTAAAAATGACTAGCAGTAGTTATAAACTACCAAGTAATATTGTTTATTCCAGATTTAGTTTTTAATGGCATCAAATCTTTTGTGTCAGGAACTACTGATGATGATGGTGATGATGTAAATTTCAGTATAGACCCAGCAGCTAGATCAGGATGAAACTATCAGTTGTTTTTCAGTGTTTTATTCCTATATACATGTTTTTAAATTATTAAAACATATTAGACTAGCACTGGAATGGGGTATAATTTCTAACTGCAGCCTTGGTGTTCCTGTCTTGATGAGTAACTCAGGCAAAGAGGGGCTGCCTATGGATGGGTGGGTGTCTACCTCTCAAACTGGAATCATCAAAAATCTGGGCAAGGCCCATGAAAAACAGGTACAAAGCTGTACACGGATTAACATAGCATTTGCATACATAATTACATAACCCTACCCACTCCACTGGAATTGTGGGATACAAAACTTTCAAGCGCAAACTGAAGCACAACCAAAATATGGCACTAGAATCCCCTTGCAGCCATTTGAATGTTCCATTACCTGGCTATTTCGCCCCTTTACCATAAACACTAATGTGTGCACACAGCAGTCCGTTCAGGAGAAAATAAAAATATCTCAATTCAAACTTCTTCATTTCCGATACTTGAAAAAAAGCAGTCTGTTCAGGAGAAAATAAAATACCTCACACACACTCACGCATGCAGACACACACACACACACACACACACACACACACACACACACACACACACACACACACACACACACACACTGTGTTCCGTATTTAGACACTTTAGTTCAGATACCTGACTGTTCAACTTGCGCTGAAGCAGTCCTTTGAGGATAAAATAAAATGCCTCCTCAATTCAAGCTCTGCAGTACCCACGCTCACAGATCCAATTCAAGAAGCAGTCCTTCCTGCTCAAGCTTTGCAGTACCCAGAAGTTAATTCCTTCCTGCTTGTAGATCCAATTCAAGCAGCCAACCAGCCGGAAATGTGTGCATGTGAGCCCTTGAGCTCAGTTCTGATAGGCTGGTAGGCCGATGGAGCTGACATCATCACGCACGTGATGAAAGCAAAAATAAAAAAATTTAAAAAGCTGGGAAAAATAGTTCGGAAATCAAGGGGTGCCACTCGGGAATCGTGGTACCCCCATTATTTGGACCCCAAAACTCTGTAAAAATCGAGTAATTCGGTATGGTTGGGGGTGGGTGATGTTCAATCAGACATTGCCTGCCATTTTCTCCCCCTATAGCCTGTCAGTTGCATATTTGCTTGCATACAGCTCTAAGCAGGCTTTGACCATTTCATAAGGCCCATGCAAGAAACTGTGATGGGTGATTGCCCTGGCTCATGTTGATGTGTAGAGAGACAGCAGTACTATCAAGTTCTGTGTCTGAGATCAGCAGTCCAATGCAGTTAGAAACATAGCAATTAAATAAGAAATACTTCCTGAATTTTCTGTTTTCTGCATTATTTGTTAAAACTAATCACTGGTGCCAGTATAAGGCTGCCTAGAGTACATTAATTAGTGGGCTTATTTAGGAAGTGTATGCCTGTCTTTGAGTGGAATAAGGAAATAATGCAACTCACATATTTCTCTCCAGTTTATTAGGAAAAACGTAATAGTTCTGAATAAAATTGCTGTATCTGTTAGATTTGACATTGTATTTTAATATTATCTAGGTGAGCTCACTTGTCTTTTTTAGTATATGATTAATTTGTTTCTACTATGAAACCCCGACTTCTGAAAGTCAACGTTCAAACAGAGCAAAAAAAAAATATGCCCAAAAATGCAAAGGGCTTGCACATCTGTTCACTGTCTTTACTGTACAGAAACCTCTTCCTCCCACCCAACCCAAATTAATCTAGCCAGCAAGGCTGCTCCTTCCAACTCCCTCCCAAGCTCCTCTTGTACCTGAGTCAGTGTTCAAGTCTCAAGTCATCTGGTACGTATTAAGGGCTCCATCCTGCGACACCGTGAAGACAAGTGATAGTGTGCAGTTCTAATAACATACCATAGCTCAGCACTCCGTTCATGGTGAGAATTCTGCTTAGAATACCATTACAGCATGCTTTTCTATGTAGTTCTGTCCACACTCACAAAAAAAGTTTCCTGTAGCTAGTGTACAAACAGTATAGCAACATTACAATCTGTGCTTCGTGCTTAGTTATGTTATCATTTCACCTTTGTTTGTCATTAAAGTCTTGTATCTTCAACCAGTACCAGTTTAAGGATTGACATAGTATAATTTTATGGCTGAGTGGCCTTTTAAACATTCTGCAAGAGTGTATCACATATATAACTGTAATCTGTATTATTTTTGTTATAGTCAAGGAAGTTGGTGAAAGAAAACATTACCTTGCATCTTTCTTTTCTCAGCTGTGTTTTGCATAAGTATAAAGTATAACCCTAAATCCCATTTTCTTTACAAAGACAGTTGTGTGCAGACAAGATTTTTGCCATATTGTTTCAGCACTTGTCTTGTTCTGATGTTTATTTATTGCTTTTGTTATCTGGGAAAGTCTGACTGGATGGAAAAGCCCCTTTTCAACAGAGACCTGGGGAGGAAAGCTCCACAAGCTGTAGAGAGGAAGAAAGAAAGACATGTAGATATAGTGTAATGAATCGTTTAAGTATATAATAATGAGGAAAAACAATGACTAAGTACACAATAATAAAAAGAAAAACATTGTCAAGATACATATGACTAGACAGCATGCAAACACAATCGTGATATAGGCAATGCAATGATTTGTTTGTGTCTTTCGGCTTTTCCCGGTTAGGGGTCGCCACAGCGGAACTCCGGTCCGCTAATGATTGGTAGTTGATTTTTACGTGCCGAGTTACCAGCCCTGATGCACAACCTTCAACGAAGGCACGCCCATTCGCGCATGTCTCCACGCAGAAGACGCTCTAGCTGAGAATCGAACCGGACAGCGTCTTACTGTGAGGCGACAACGCTACCGCAGCACCAACAATTCAAAGGTAGGTCTGAAGATGTTTGTATTTTGCTTTTGATTTTGATTCTACATTCTGTTAACAAATAATAGTGGTGTGAAATCTCCATAGGCTTCTGTCACCACACTTTTCTGTATTCCATATTACATCTGGTATAATGTGGGGTGATGTGAACTCTCCTAAACTGAAGCCTGTCAGGTGCCACAGAGAGCCACAAAAGAGGGTGCCAATACTCTATTCCTCAATTCCTTGGCCTTGACAGTGGTCTGAGGTTAACTAACGAAAAACGTAGGAAAGAGTCTACATCCACTTCTAGATGTTTTCCTTTGGACTGTGGCACCGTGACTACCTGTGTTTGGCAACAGCTCTAACAAGAACAGAGAACCCTGAAATGGGCAGTTTCGCCGTACATCTAGGATACTTCTATCTGGAAAGTTTACATTAATATTGATCACTTGTGAAAATAATAACTATACCAGCTTTCAGTGGGGATTACTCAGTGTATTGGTTCCTAATTTATGATGTTATTCACCAGAAATGTGGTACTTCATTATTCCTGCACTAGAAGAATAGTGAGAAATAATTATTGAAAAATAGAAAACTTAAGGAGACATTTCCAGTCATCAGCATAATTATTTATTCAATTTGTTAACTGGATAAGTGAACTGGTTGACAGATCTTTTCAGCTGACCTAGGCACAGCAGTGCATTACAATATTACAGAAATATATAGATTAACCAGAAAAGTCTTTTGGCTTTTCCCGGTTAGGAGTCGTCACAGTCCACTCATGATTGGCAGCGGATTTTAAAGTGCTGAGTTGCCAGCCCGACACCCAACCTTCAACGAAGGCACGCCCATTCACACTTGCACCTACCTGCATGTCATTAACGTCACCCGACTGCAGGGACGACATGCAGACTCCACACAGAAGGCACTCATATGAGCAAAAGAAATAACATCTGAATAAAAGAAATTACAGTTTTTGAGTTTACACAGTCAGTGACAATGATACACCTTTTGACACATCGATGACATTTTGCATTGAAGTGGAACTATATTTAAGGCGATTGCACTCCTTTGATATTCATTTACTCTATGTACAATTACTAAATAGTATTGCATAAATAAAACATTAAGTATAACTTTAGCCTTTAGTTGGGAAACATGAGTGTTTAGGTTCATAGATAAGTACAAAGATAGCTGCTCTTGTGGGCCATTTTAAGTGTAGAAAATTTCTCTTTCAAATATGAAAATCAAACCTTGCACCTTCTGCTTCTGAGGTAAATATCATAATGATTATACCAACCCTAACCCCAGCCGATGCCGTTAAATAAGTACTTTTTCAGTTTTCCTTTTGAATAAGTCCAGCTTCTGCAGGCACTTGATTCCAGGTTACTTACAAAATGTTATTTTAACTGTGCAGGTAAGTTAATATTGACCAGTAGCATTGCATTGATAAAACAAACTGCAGTTAATAAAACTGTAATGTAATGGGAAAATATAGCAGATGTTTACACTGGAAAACAAAAAACTTGCAAACTAAGAGTGGGATAAGTTTTTGTTTAGGCCTAAAACATGACTACATAGTTCTATGTCTTGAGGGGTGAAATGATTATTGAGATGATTATTTTGATAATTAATGGGATGTCCTCCTCTGCACCATTTTAATAATGTACACTAACCCTAGCCCTAAAACTGCCCTTCTGTCTAATCCCGACCATAAACTCATACTTAATCTAAACTGTTAAAAAATAACACTAGAAGCCTGATTTATTATATATATAAGTAAACTCTATCTCCCCAACTGCTTTAGAAAAGTAGTGCATCAGCTTACTACCATCTCTCCTTTAGACCTCCCCCATACTGACCAACCTTCATTAGCACCCAAAAAGTTAAGCTAGATAGTTGTAACAACAAAATTTCAAAGTTTGCACTAAGCTACCTACAGAAAGTTACCACTGCATAGCTTTAAAACAACTATGCTGCCTATATTTCTCACAACATCTTACCTTAGAGTTTGTGAGAGATGCACATGCACAATGTCACTGGATGCAAAAATCTTGCAAACAAACAAAGTTGTCAAAAACACACATTCACATATTCCACCTCGCATGCAGCTCATCAAATGCATAGACCATATTATGCTCTGATACTTAAATACAATCTACCCAAACCAAGAAGACCTCCTAAAATTACAAGGCGCAGTACTTATCCTCTGCAAGTGTAAAAGCAATCACCTAAAGCAACACTTAAACCTCAGATACAACCACACCAAGTGGAGTTCCAAAAACAAAGACCATAGGGCAAGCAAACATACTATCCAGGACTCTAGTCATAGGTGACTCCATTGTATGATACACCAATGCCCACTTACTGGATTTTCACAAGGAGAAGATAATGGTTAGTTGTTATCTGGAGTCAGGGTCTCCAAGTTACACATGTACCCTATGTACCAGTATAATTTTATCATAGTCCATGTGGATATACATTACCTGAGATGTACTTCCCAGGACTTTATTGATATCTCAGAATATGGGTATCAGATTGGTGTGCACCTAGCAATGATAAGCATTCTACTTTCACCAAATATGCTGTCACAATATGAAAAAAAGATGATCGGTTCCAATAATTGGCTTAGTTTCTGGTGTCATTTTGGTGGGGTGGGTTACTATATTTGTCAGCATGGGAGTTCATGGTTAACAAAACATATTGCTTTGCCAAGGATGGTCTTTACCTGTCTACCCCAATATTCCAGGTGTTGGCTAAAACACTATCTTCCCCAACAGAACTTTATTTAGGCAATACCAAACTGACAAAGCCTCCGACATAGCAAAGAGAGCCCAAAGAAACGTTAAGGTGTTACTGCTCAGTGCCAAAGGCTAAAACAAGAAATTCCAGACATTTCAAACAGTCCTTACTATGGAGAATATAGACATCTGTGTTGTCACCAAGACAAGGTTTAAAGCCTCAGAGAGTATTCCAGCAGCTCAAGGCTACAGTTCCTTCCACTCATTTAGACAATCAGTTATACAGACAGGGACTAAAGGTGGAGGAGTCTACATAAACAACAAACATACCTCTAGGTTGGTTAAACAGGATGAAGCACTGAAGTTTCTCCACATACAAATCACTATAGACAATGTCAGACCATATCCTAGCAAGTTATAGATCACCCTGTTTGTCCTAAGAAGGTCATAACTCATACTTTAACCTACTGGATGCACTCACCATCCAACCAATTACCCTACTCATGGAGGACTTCAACTGCACCTCTATTGACTGGGAAAACTACATGGACTCAAACTCACAGGCACATTGATTGCTGGATTTTGTAAACACAAACACCCTTGACCAAATGGTGCACAAAGGTACTAAAGGTGCTTGATCTACTGGACCTAGTACTCACAAATATGGGAGCATGCCCCCCCCCCATGTGACATCTTCACTGATAAGCTCAGATCACAAGACTGTCTCCTTCAAAATAAAGTTCACCTCATTAACCCCTGTAAAGTCTGTAATGTTTAGGAACTATTGCAAAGTAAACCATCTCTTACTGATACATGCTCTTATCAAAATTCAGTGCCCCTCCAAACCTGCAGTTCACAGCAACCTATGCAGAGCTGTTTATAGAGACCATGTACAATCATGTGAAAGGCTGCTTAGATGCTGCTGTGTACCTACCAGAAAAAAAGTCCAATACTAACTCAAAAAAAAAAAGAACAAACCACACTGGTGGAACCCTAATCTAAGCAGATTATATGATGAAAGGGAAAAAAAAGTCATGGCTAAAACCAGGAAGGGCAACTCCTATGAAAACAAGAACTTTGTCATCAAACTAAACAGGAAACTAAGAGGGCTAATCAAGTCCAGCAAAGTCAGTTTTGAGGTCAAGACAGCCTCCAAAGTAAAAGATAACCAGAAAGGCCTGCTACAGCTATATTTGAAGACTCAAGGGCAGCACACAACAATGTGCTGAACTGGTGGTCAGTGCTGTCACCTTCACTGAGATGCATGATACAGCTCAAATTCTCCCCACCCCACCCCCAACTGCCTCCCAAGAAATACCTTCAAACATAATACTCCCAGCTCCTAAGAGGGAGAAGGTCCTGCTGGTGCTCGTTAAGGCTAAAAATGTAACCTCAGTGGCCCCTGACCTAAAACATGACCTATCAGGACCACTGGAGTCACTATTTAACTACAGTCTCAAAATGGGCTTTGTGCCACAAGAATGGAAGATTACAATAGATACTCCTCTTCATAAGGGAGGGCTATCAACAGATTCCAGAAACTAGAGGCCCATTAGTCTGACTAGTCTTATATGCAAAGCTATAGAGCAAATTATCATGGAAATGACAAAGATATGGGCAACCTTCAGGCACTGAACCTAACCCAGTCTGACCTTGTCAGAGGAAAGTTATGCCTACTAAACCCAGTGGACTTTTTTGAAAAGGTCAGCAAGGCAATGGATGAAGGGAAAATGATGCACATTTCTACCTTAACCTCGCAAAGGCATATAATACAGTACCTCATTCCAGCATTGTAAACAAACTCTCCAAATTAGGCATAAAACCCTGTATAATGCACTGGATTGCCAGCTTCCTCACAGATAGGACCCAGGAAGTTAGGCTCGGTGAGACCACCTTTACAAAGAGCCTGTCACCAGTGGGACAACTCATGGCTTTGTGCTGGGCCCAGTCCTCTGACATCTACTTCTGAGAAATTAAGACAGATGTGAAGACCTCTGAATAACCAAGTTCACAGATGACTGCAAACTATAAGCCACCTCCAAGACATCCACATCTTGCAAGAGGGTCCAGTACAGACAAATAACTGGTGCCAATGTCACTGCTTAAGACTTAATGCTAAGAAATGCGTAAAAGTACAGTTTGGAAATTTGGCCAATGCAAGAAACCATTTCATCAATAAAACACCAATAAGAGTTGATCAATTTGGATTTTGACCAACACATGGTCATGAACAACTGCAGTGGTGGTGCTGCGGTAGCATTGTCACCTCACAGTAAGACGTTGACCTGTTTGATTCTCAGCTAAAGCGTCTTCTGTGTGGAGACATGCATGAACGGGCGTACCTTAGTTGAAGGTTGTGCGTCAGGGCTGGCAACTCGGTACGTAAAAATCAACTGCCAATCATTAGCGGACCGGAGTTCTGCTGTGGCAACCCCTAACCTGGAAAAAGCCGCAAGATACAACAACCAACACATGGTCATGGAAGTAAGAAAATTATTCTATGTTGCTCAGCTTATAAGTTAAGGCATGATATCCAAGTCAAGGAAAGTAATCATACCACTTTATTTGTCACTCATCAAACCCATCATTGAGTATAATGCCCCATTCAGCATTTACCTGAGCAGACATTTACAGCAGCTGGAACATCTGTAAAGGTCCCTTACCAAATAAATCTAGGGCATAAACATGTTGTGTTGTGCAGATTCACTTAAACCCTTCTCTGTACTCTATCTCCTACGGACAACTGAAAGTCCACCTATACCTGACACACCAGGCATCCACTCATCCTGCACTGTTGGACCTTTGGCAAAAATATCAAAATAAACAGCATCAGAACTACTAGAGCTTTTAAGTTTGCTTGTGCTATTAAAATGACATGTTGGACCATTAGATATGTTACTCAGAGAATCCCCAGTCTCTGGAATAGGCCTCCATCCATGCCAAGCAGACCCTCTTCCTAACTCTATTTAAGTTTAACCTTGAACAATGGATGGGAAATTGGAAATTCTCCCCAGGTCTGGCCCAGTGTCTCTGATGGACAGAGACAGGAAGTAAGTCATGTCCAAACTAACATACTCCCTCTATAATTGATAGTAGCATCTAAACTAGCATACCCCTCTCCCAATATAAACATCCAGGATAAAACTTATAAAGGGACTACCTAGCTAGTCTCATAAAGACCCTAGTGGTCGTTAACCTAGTATACATCTATGAACCCACGAACCTACTCACAACTACTTGCTAGCATAACTTACTATATAAACCAGAAAATAGTCCAACACTACAAAACACCATAAAATATTATTCACTGGTCAAGGAACTATGCTTTCAAAATAAATCATTTTTACTTAGCACCATATCTGGTAATATTGCTTGTGACTCACTCTTCTACAATGTTTCCAGATTTTGGAACTCACTAATACTATAAAGCAAACTGAAAACCCAAAAGCTTTCAACAATCAACTTTAAAAAAAAAAAAAAAACTAAACAACATCTTTGCTCATACTCAACTCCAATCTAATACTTTCATTGTAAGCACCAAAAATGACTGCTTAATTTGTTACTTACTATTTCACTGTATTCTAATCCTAGTACATCCAGGTTTTTGCTTCCTAACCTTCACTCTGAAAATGCATGTGTCCCTGTTATTCCACATTTTTGAAAGTAAAAGTACTGATCAACTGCTATGCCTCTTTCTGTCATTTAGCCATATCTGTCTGCAGTGCTTTCTCTCTCCCTCCCTTTTTCTACCTCAACTTGATCTTTGGCATCATATCAAAATACCCAGTTTAATTACCCACAAATATCACTATACCTGATATAGAGACACATATTATATACATGAGCATGCATGCACAACACTAGCCTTCCCTAGCCTTTGCATTAACCCTCACCCTCAAACACTTGGGCATTTTGTCCTACTCCTGCTGATGTCACAGACCAGGTGGAGGTCACTCATGTGTGTTACTTGAGTGGAGCTTGACTTGCGGATATGCAGCAGTCCCATCAAGGTGGGTCCGTGTTCGCCTTGTATGCCAGACAGAGGTCACCTCTGTGGAATCTGTAGGAGACTGTGTAGAGGGATAGGGCCTTTAGTCTCTCTGTCTATGGTAGATGTTTGAGGCCCTGGATTCTCCTGGTGAGGAACCTCTGTGGTCTTTCCAGCTGCTGCATATACGTTGTGAGATACATACCAAAAGGGACATTGTGCTCAATAATCTGATGGATGCCTTGCTGAGAGAGTTTATCTATTATACCCAAGTAGGGAATAGTATCACAGGATTTGCCCATGTCAAGGTAGGTGGTGTGCACGGTCTTCCCCTCGTCCATGGCTTTGGTGACTATTTCAAAGAAGTCAACAAAATTTAACAGACATGACCTCCCCTTGAAGAAACCAAGCTGTGTGGGATCGAATGTTTTGAGGTTGCCAATATCCTTATTAATGAGGTCCATGATAATCTGCTCCATGGCCTTGCAGATCAGGCTAGTTAGGCCGATGGGTCTATAATTTCCTGGATCAGTGGGTATTCCACCTTTCTGCAAAGAGATGACAGTGGCTGTCCTCCACTCAGCTCGGACAAAGCTGGTACTCAGGCTTTGGTTAAATGGGGTGCCTAATGGCACTGCAAGTTCCTGCCTGGGTTCATGTAGGATGCAGCCTGGGATGTTCTCGGGTCCCATGGAGGCTGTATTTTTTGCCTTTGACAGGGCAGTGATTACTTGCTCCCTAGAGATAACAGGAGGGGACAGGTGCTTGGGATGTCCAGATTTACTGATGGGGAGGGGGGCAGCGGAGTGAAGTTTTCACTGAACCTGTCTGCCAGCAGGTTGCCTATATCTTTGGAGTTTATGTATGTGGTGTCCTTGACCACCAGGTCTGAGCAGATCTAGTAGCTTCCCTTGAGATTGCGGACATAGATTCATAGATTCATAGATTAGTACTAGGCTAACTGCCCTTGTGAGCCATTTTAAGCCTAGCCAATTACCCCTTGTGAGATTCAAACCCTGCACCTTGTGTTTGTAAGGCAAACACCTTAACCATTAGGTCACCCTCCCAAGAAAGCCTTGTTATTATCTTTAGTAGATGTGTCCAGTTTGGACTCAGAGTTTGCTTTGCAGGATTTCACTAGTGCTCTTATTTGCTTGCTCAGGCTAAGGAGAGATTGCTTCCAATTAGGCACCTGCTCCTTCTTGGTCCTGGACAGCATTTTTTTTCTTTTATTATAGAGTTTATTTATTGTAGATGTCCACCAGACAGGTTTACTCTTCCTTGAGGAGGAGGATCTTGTCCTATCGGGTATTCCTGATTCCGTGCAGCTATATAAATGTTCATATAGTACTTTGGTGTAGGTTTTAACATATGTCCCAGTTCCTATGTAGGGGGTGGGGGCTGTGAAGCTATTTATACCTTCCCTCAGGAGGATGTAATCAGCTATGGAGAAGTTTCTTTGTTTGACCCTAGCTGGGGGGGGAGATGGTGACTTCTAAAGTGACCACTTTGTGGTCAGATCTTTCCAGGGAGAAGACGCTTTAGGGATGCTGCAGTGGTTGCTCATGTTGGTTAGTACCAAGACCGAGAAATTTTCAACTCTTGTGGGGGTGTTGACCAGCTGGTCCAAGGCACTCGCATTAACAAAATCAAGGAATCTCTGGGAATTTGTGTTTTGGCATGAGTAGTTCTTCCAACCTATGGTTGGATAGTTGAAGTCACCCAGGATCAGGGTAAAGGGTTGAATCTTAATAGATTCAAAGAAGTCCAGATAGGTGATGTGGGCATCTTGAGTCAAAGTTGGGGATCTGTAGCTAGCTATGATTTGAATAGGGTCTTGTCAATGGATAACTGCACCTGGAGTGTCTCCGGTGTGTCATACTGTTTGACCAGCCTGGAGGTGTGTATGTATTTTATATATATTGCAACTCCACCACCTTTTGCTTTGCTGCCCACAGTATTGGGTCTGAATGTATAATAGGATGAGTAATCTGGTATGGCTGGTTGCTCTCCGCAGCTTTGATGCAGGTTTCTGTGATGACACAGATATTAGCATTGTCAAGGATTAAAAATGCTTATAGTAAGTGCAGTTTCATGTTTAGACTCCTAGCATTTGGCAGCATGACCTTTAATTTGTGTTTTGATGAAATTTTCATGTTGGTTGTTCTGACCTCATGGTATTGCCTATAAAAGGCACTATGGGAGAGGCAAGAGCCTTTGCCATGGGCCTAAAGCCCAAGGGAGACAGATGCAGGCCATCTCTGGTAAAGTATCGTGGTTTGTCAATCATGTCTCCCCAAGCTGTCATTTACAAGATCCCCTTGGAATGACATCAGAAACTAAGCCAATTGTTAAAGTCAGCCAATTTCTGTTTGTATTGAGGCATCATTGTGGGTGACAGTAATTTAGTACAATATAGTGTTTGTCAGTGTATGACATTTTCAGCAGATCAAGATACAATCTATACATTAAGGTTTTATCATTTATATCACAAGCACAGAGCTTATAGGAATATTTATCAAAAGAGAAGCTGTCGGTTGTGTTGTCTGTGTGTGTCTGTGTGCATGTGCTTGTGAGATAGAGAGGTGGGCAGTTATTATTCAATGGAGTTTATTTATTTATAAAACAGATAAAGATATTTTTTTCAAAAAGTTTTTACGTTGCAAACATAACTTAAAAAGTAATACAATAGGTATGACTTTCATTTGTGGGGATATAATTGTGATTTTTAAAATAGGTAATTTGCAAAAGAAAGCAAAGCTTTGTTTATATACTATCTGTGTCTGAAATGACCATAATACGTGATATCCCCCAAAAGACTACTTTGTAGTTTATATATCAGGGTCAGCAGATAACACTGGAATAAAACATTAGATAAGAAATTCTAACAGTGGAATTGTCATGCTATCTGTTAGATAGTTGAAATTTTAATATGCTTCAGAAAGAAGTTGGTTTGCAGAGAAATAAAGATACATCTAGCATTTATATATAGATATATATATATATATATATATATATATATATATATATATATATATATATATATATATATATATATCAACCTATACATGTAAGAAACCAAGTCCTGAATGAGAAAATGGAAATTGTGATTTTTTTTCCCCGTTTTCATCAACATTTAAAAAATGTTTTCTTGAATGAAATTGATATTATGTATATTTACAGAATTAATAAATCATTGACAGTTCAGCATTCATAATTTAGCATGTGAAATTGAAAAAAAAAACTCTTAAAACTGTTCAGCTTTAATGCATAATATATGAGAAAATATGTCTTGGCAAGGCTGTGGGCTAGAGCTTTTAAATGTTCATTTCAAATGCACTTGGTGTGTAGCTTTCAGCTTAGATTCTAAATCTTGAGGGGGGGAATCCCATGAGTACCTATAAGTACTGATCAGATTTTATGACAGATCTGCCACTGCCAGATTATATATTTTTTCCTAGCCACAAATGTTTGTACTAAAGCTTGAGGTCTCAAAGCATTTGGACTGCTTTGTGCATCCCCCTTTGGTCTGTGTTCTGAAGCAGTCCAAGTTTTCAGTAGTTCCAGTTTTATAACATGTACAGCTTGTTAAAATATGCAGTAAATCATTACAAAACTTTTTTTTTCCTTTTTACTAATTTTCAAAGGGCCATGACAAAGACCTTTTATAAACAATGGTTGACAAGCCCTCTAGTCTTGAATGCAAACACAACAGAAATGGGCATTCTTTTGCTACTCTTACATTTTTATTGCCAATTAAAACTGCATGCAGGGTTGATCCTATACAATATCTTATGAAAATTGAACATTAATATGCACATGTGCCCTAGTTTGTAATAACTTTTTTATATTAACACACTTTATTGGTGATGAACTGTTATGATATTTTTTTCCTCCATACCTTCTTGATTGAGCCTCGACAAGTAGATCTCCTTCGTGGTTTCCTATTATTGTATCAACTATGGCTTACACAATGAGTCAATAAAAATGTCAAGGGTCAACAGTGTGGGAATGCCCATGGGCAGAGCCATGCAAATCATTAGAAAAACCAAATGACCTTTGCTGCCACAGATAAGGAAACAAAAATACAGAACTGCAAATGGAAATATATTTATAATGAAAAAAAGTTAAATCTTTCTTTTTGTTGTTTTGGGGGCACACTTCACACTTTTCATATGGGAACAACACCCGCATTCATGTGTTAGCTAGCATAATTAAATCGGAGATAACTATACCACACACAAAAAAAAAAAGATAAGACTCGTATTGTGTGGCAGACTTACAGAGAAAGGAATATTTTGCATCTGCTTTTGATGACATTGTCATTTCTGAAGGTCTGCACTTCTGAATTCAGTGAATTAGCTTCATTACAGTATATTGATCAAGGCTTTTGTCTCCATGGAAAGTATACATGCTTGTAAGGTTGACAATATGGAGATAACGGAGAGATGAAAGAAGATCTGAGAAAGGCCACATAATTATCCTTAGTCTAAATTAGGCAGTGCATTACAAAGGTTCAGTGGCATAGCCCAGTGGGTCAAAGGGTGTGCAACCAATCCTTGTGATTTTATTGTATTTGTTTATCGAGTGGGCAGACATGTCCCTTTTCAGACGTGACCAAGGAACACTGTCTACATGACTAACTTGAAGTCACACAATAGGTAAATGAAGGCTCTGAGAATCAGCCGCTGAACTCCAGGAAGCAGTTCATTAACAGCTCATACCATGGCTGTAGTCACCCTCCTATTTCCCAGGGTAGTGATAATAGTGTTTGTGGAGTACTGCATGCAGTGTTGACAGCCACGGAATGTGTGCTGCAGGTAGTGGAGCACTGTATGCAGTGTTGACAGCCATGGAATGTGTGCAGCAGGTAATCACACATATATTAAGGAGAAAGGAAGGCTGTAGTATCAAGTAGGTGGTGCATGTACATGCTACAAAAAAAAAAAAAACATATGACTTAGATATGCAGCATTGTTTGGCATAACTACCAACGGAAAAAGTTTAAGGAGAAATTTAGACAGTAAGAAAAGGGGCATTGTCTTGGTAAATAGGGGAGTAGCGAATCCAGATTGATATAAAGAAATAGTATTTCGCAGAGATGTAACTGGGACCTTGTGACTCGCTGCCTGATATAATGAATGAATGAATTTGCTCAATGGCAGATTTTGGGGTGAGAGTGTTGATAAGGTGCTACAGCACCTTGGACGGTGTGTCAGGCAGGTAAATCTTCCTTCCACATGATATATCCATAGGTTTGCAAATATGCCTTTTTATAGGGGCATAAAGTATGATAAGAGCTGTCATGTTTCATTTGTGACCATTGTTGTATTGTTCTTGAAAATGTCAGTCGAGTATGTCACACATTCCATACGCATGTCAAAGTTTCAGTAAAGTTCCCCCACAACACATTTCATCATTCCATGTCTCCACAGATGTCTACTAATTTCCCCAAAAACTATAAGTTAGTGTTGCTTTAACACAGACTGCTCAGCATATGCGTTTTATATGTAAACTTGATAATACTTCTTAATGTAATGAAGAAGCAATAAATGGTGCTATAACTTTACTAGAAACCTAAAGAAATATTGGGAGAAATGTAAAGCAATTTTCTGAAAATAGGCTATGCATGTCATATTATTCCATCTGTGTGGTACTTTTTATTACACCCATTTTCATAGAGTGCAGTATTAAAAGTAATATAATGCTCCCTTCCCCTAAAATAACACATGGAGTAAAAAATGGAAACATGATATTAAGTTTATGCCTGTACAGTAGCAATTTATTATCGTTTGCGGCTGTTCTGTAATGTGCTGTCTGCTGCTCTGCGTACCCATTTTTCTGAAAATAGCTTGACTGAAATAGTTAACTGTGGAGAAGTAATGTCCTTAAGCACCAGATTTTATTGACTGAAGGTAGTAGAAAATTGTAGATTTGTGCAGAGCATAAAACCCATACGTGGGAGACGTGGGATCATTTCCTTGCTATCCACCAAAAAATGTTGAATCAAACAGTCATTCTCCATCAGAATGGCTATTTCCATTGACCATGTCAATGAACAGTAATAGTATATCTAGTTATCCATTCATCTGTCCTTCTAGCTATCTACCCATTTTCTTAAGTGCTTGCCCTGGTTGAAGTTCATGATAGTATGATTTTCTGACAATATTAGAGATCTAGTCTTTCCAATGTGTTCTAGGTCAGCTGGAGAGTCTCCTCCATTAAGGCCATCCCTGGTACCCTTCCTACAAGATGTGCTCTGAGGATATTTTTACTAGTTACCCTGTTCACCTTGAGATCTCTCAACACAAAGAATCAGTGGTTATACTCCGAGGTCATCCCTGATTGCTGAGTGTCTCAGTTTTTCACAGAGGCTGAGTATAGCACCTCTGTGAAGGAATCTTATTTCTAACACATCTTTTCATTCCCTTATCCAAAGTTCATCACCTTAGCTGAAGGTTAGGGCAGTAAATTATCATTTATTTATTGACATTTGATTACCCAGAAAGGCTGACTGGGTAGGAGACCATTTTCAGAGGAGGCTCTGGAAGAAAAGCTCCAGAGTACTGCAAAGCATTTTAAGAACAATAATTGTACAGTCTTTAAAAATAAAAAAAAAACAAACCTGCAGTTTAGTTATTCCAAAATTCCAAATTAGACATAATATGAAAACATTGGTTAAGAATATATACTAGTTATATGACAATGATTTAATAGTTAGAGACATTTTTAGCCAGCTTATAGAGAAATTAATGGTAAGTTAGTCTAATGCAAACAAGACTGCAAAATAAAGAGGCTTATGGCATATTTAGAGAGAAATCCAGGTGAGAGAAGTTGATAGAAGCAATGAAGTGAGTGAAGAAGGGAGAGAAAGGAGACGTAAGGTATGAATAAGTATTTGTTCACATTTAGGGTTATAGTTTTTCATGCTGTTGAGCAAGAACAAAACCAGCTTTTGGCTAGGATGTCTTTCAGAATGGTTTTGAAGGATGGGAGGGAGGGTATTGACCCAATGGATCCAGGTAAGGAGTTCTAGGCCTTACAACATGGTACAAGTGCAGACAATGCCCAATAAGTTTGTGGACAGACAGGAAGTTTTGGTGACTGGATTGTAATGACCAACTGGGAACATAGTTGTGTAGAATGTTATTTAGTGCTGGGCAAGCAGCTGGATTCTAGATAATTTTAAAGTTAGAAAGAAGCTGTGTATATGTTAGTTGATGGGGTAGTTCTAACCAATTTAGTGGTTTTGGTGCTATACAGTGGTACTTTCTGAAAATAAATATTTGTTCCAAGTGTAGTGACTTTGTTATATCATTTCTCATATTTTAATTTTTGTGCTGCCTGAAGGTTAATAAGGATGGGAACACCATAAAGAAGTGAAGTAGAATAGATAAGTAGTGGCAAGTGTACCTTTAGTTGCTTTGGTGAAAAAGTTTTTTGGTTCTATAAAGCATCCCTAGCTTTTGATGAGTTTTTCTTCTGCAGTTTTGTTTATGCAGGTCGAATTTAAGATTATCATACACTATCATCCCTAATAATTTACTATGAAAAGTGATTTCAATGGTTGTCTTATCAAGAAAGAGGACTTTTTTTTGCGGGAGTGGGATTTGGGAGACAGTAGTTTTTTTTGTTGTTTTTTAGGGCTGAGTATGAGTTGAGAGTTACAAAGCTATGTTTCAGTTGCTTTTAAAGCTTCCTGAGTAGTTTGTTTAGCATCATCCTTTACAATCACATTCCAATGCAAGGCTGCTGCAACTACCAACTAGTCTGTATCCTACTGTTTCTAACTGTACCTAAGAACAAGGCCCTAAGTTACATAAATTCTTCCACAAGGAACAGCAGGTCTCTTTGAATTAAAGAGATAATTTCTTCTGTTAACTGTGTCTTCTGACATCTTGGAGATGCTGATGTTCATCCATATTTGCTACTCACATGTTAAGAGGGATGCTGAGGTATGAACTGACCAACATATGTTGGTGAGTTTGGACAGGTGGCTGGGATAGCAGCTTAAGAGATCCAGGAACCCCCAACATATAATAAGGAAGCTCTTGAAATGCCTGACAGATGCTTCTGTTCAGGATGAGTTCATCTTCTATATACAAAGAACTTCTCCCATATACAGGAGAGGATAAGGATGTAGAGTCTAAAGCCACACTTTTCAAGACCTTAATAGATGAGGTGATAGCAAGGACCTGTGTTTAAAAGGCAGCGGAGCATCTTATGGTGGTAACACAAGGACATGTTGGTGATATCAACCATGTGGGAAGTTGCCAAATTAAATAAAAATGTCATCAATTCAATGCTAACATGGGAGGGTCTCCAGATTTCACTGATAGATGCTGAGCAGCAAGGAAAGAATAAGCTGCAGCACTCACCAAAGAGACAGCCTCAGTATCGAATGAGTTTGGTGAAGCCATGAATAATGATTTTTTGATGGCTTAAAAAAGCAGAGTAACTGAAAGATCAGGAATATGGAGAGGCATTTTCTAGGCTCTTCAAAGCAGAGGTGAAGAAACTCTGTTTTTCATTTCAGGTATTACTAGGAAGTAGGAATTACTAAGAATTCAGAGGAGCACCTGATCTTACTGGATATGCTTTCTTTTGTGGAACGGGTGTCTGACTCAAATGGGAATAGTGGGCCCATTTCTGTGATGAGGTCACTATGACAGGGATGCAGTAGTGGAAGAGATCTGGATGGAAATGATGAAGGTGCTTTACATTGTAAGAGTATTGTGAATTATACACTTTCAGTGTTATATAGAACAAAAAAAGGTAGTACCTTTGGACAGGTAAAATAAGGTGGTATGCAAATTCTTCCAGTTATAGAGGGATTATGCTTCTCAGCTTCTCTGAGAAAGACAGTACTGAGCTGTGGGAAAGGAGACTTCATCCAGTAGTTGCCCACCTTATTCTTAAGTATCAATGCAGAATTTTTCCTCTGTTCAGAAATATTGATCAACCCTTTGATGTTGCATGGATATTGGAAAGGTCATCAAACTTCAGTAGTACAGAATACATGTGTTATGTGGACCTGGAAAAGATGTATGAGTTTAACATGGAATGCCTTTTGGGATGTGTTTGAAAAGTATAGGTTTTCAGGGCCCATTAGCTCATGTGCCATTAGAGCCCTATATCTGCAGAACATGAACTAGGTCCACATTCTAAGTGTTGTATACAACAGGAAGAATACCTCAAGGAAGGACAACAACATTCAAAACAATGAAAACAAAAGATATAGAACAAAGCAAAATAAAAATAAACTATTTTATTCCTGACAAGGCCCATTGCACCCCCCCACCACCTCCTACTACTTGTATATATAACAACTCTGTAATTACAGAACAGGTGGGAAAGGGCACTTTCCCACTCCCCACTGTATTATAATCTCATATGAATAGAAGCTGGCATTAAGAAAACACACTTTCTTAATCCAGAAAGCAAACATTTGCTATTTTGAATGATGGACATAGGACTTCTCTAAGGATGTGTGTTATCTTCCTTTCTGATAATAATTTCAGTGGTCAGGATATCAAAGTGCAGTCAAGATTTGGAAGTCTCCACTCTGGGGACCTGAGAAGTGCGTCTTTGTTATTTGCAGACAGTGTTTTCCTTTTGGTATCAATGGACTTGTTCTCTGTTAAGGTGGAGTAGCTCAATGCTTAGTAATACTTGTATATTCTCATCTGCTTGCCTTTATACATTGATTTTAGTACTGTTTTTAATCTGTACAAGTGTATCACTTTAAAACATTCGGTTAATATGTTTAGTAGTACTGTTTATGTACAATAAACAGTATGGATATCATGCCAATAGGTGGTTAAATAGTGATGAAACTTAATGTGAACACCTGACAGAGTGTCTGTATGTCATTAAATTAAAAATAAGTTCTTGTACTGCATTCTTTTGGTATTTCAACATAAGTTTTAATAATCAGACTTACAATTTCTGGGAATGAAACCAAAAAAAATCAGACGTGTCTATTAAAAAATGTGAGCTGTATTGATACTGCATTCCTAGAATTCAATATCTTTAAGCAAAAGGTGTCCTTTCAACTAAATATGTTTGCACTGATGTTTTTTATTAAGTATATATTTTTAATGTTTGCCCTTTTCAGACTTAGTGTGCTATTTGCCTTCCAATAACAGCATTGACTTTTGAACATAGGTCCACAAATGTAATTTAAATATAAAATGGCAAATTGAATGTGGCCTCCCTCTGCTTAACTTCATAATTAGCGCATTAATATTAATTACTAAGAATATGTTGCTGGTGACTGACTGACTGACTGAACTTGCATTATTTAAGCTATACATCTGTCTCTGTGTTTAAACCACTGTGGGAATAGCTGTCACATGTGTCAGTGTTGCGCATGGACATTGCATACAAGCAACCAGGTAATTGTCTTCTGTTCTGGAAGAGTATTAAAAAATTTTAAAAATTTGTATATGCTAAAAGAGTAGCAATTGTGCAGCCTGTGAAACATGATCATACCTGGAATTATCTTTAATTCTTTACCTTTGAAGGGGTAGTTTGGTGTGTGTGTGTGTGTGTGTGTATGCATGCGCACATGTGTGTGAGTTAGACAAGGGTTAAAGATTCTAATTCTAATTCTAATTCTCACACCACTGCTGTCGATATTTGAATATGCATCAGAACAAGGAATACCGGGTTTGATTCCCACTACTGGTATCTGTTAAGGTCAAGTTCCTTTTGTATTTTAATGATATACAATATATGTGCATTTGTGCCTTGGATAATAACCAAGTTGTGTATAACCCACATAAGACCCTTATTCCCCCACTGCATATCAGAGTTATCACTGGCTTCCCAGGATGTCACCCACATCAGACAGAGCCTGGTGCCTGTCAATGTAACCAAGCCAACAATAACTGATACTTGATCAGAGTGATTTTTGCAGACATTTACACTATTTTAAAATGAGGGGGTACATTGCCACAATTTAGTCAAAACTAACATAACTTCACTACACCTTATTATTTACCCTTAGAATACGATGGTCTTTATATGTCTGAATGGTAGCAGTATCTCAAGAAATATAGCTTCACAATCAGGTGATATCCCCCAATTAGTTTTGCCAGGAAAAGGGATAAATCTTTAATCAACAAATAAATAAACCTTCAGCTACAAACATTCAAAAGTTAAATAGTAAAATGTTTTACTTGAAATTAATAAGATAGACTGTTTATTTTCCAAATACATAAATGGCAAAAGGATTGCACCAGGAAATAAAAATACCCACCCACAAAAAAAAGCTAATGGTCAGAAAACCCACATGTAAACTAAAATCTGTTTTTGGATAGCTGTGGACTATGAAACTCGTTACCTTGAGGTTTAAGTCCAAACTAGAATGTTCGGAATCCTTATAAGCAGTAGCTCTGTTCCAACAGTATCTTCCAGCTGCAATTATCAACTGGTAAGGAGTGACAGATCATCCCTTTGTTAGTAAATTCCCAAACAGGCTAAGCTATGCTTTCAGTTTGAATTTGGAAGATGCATTTCCTGTTTTTACAGTTACTTTTACAATGCAAACGGGTAATAATAGGAATGCAACAATAAAAACAAGGCCATGATCATGTGACCTAGTGCAATAACTTCCAAGGCGCACACACCGCAATACTGCAAACATTTCTGGAGTGCATTATTACAATAACAAATGCACTCTTGTTCCATTTTACACATTTTTCTTAAACACTGTGCATTTAATGAAGAGGCAAACGGACTGCAACTTCTTTACCCTGTCTGTTAAAGTACTATTCACACAATTTTGTATTCATTTTGATGCATTCCTAATACAGCTGGTCTGTCCTTTGTGCATTTTCTTTTGAAAGGCAGATAACTTTCTCCTAGTTTTTTACAGTCTCTCTCAAATATCATTCACTTTTTGAGACTCAAGTGAGCTTAGTTGAGAACTTGAGACCCATAAGAAATGAAGCTTGAGATAAATGATAATTTAATGTACATTCATACAGATATTTGCTTGCAAAGACCCTGAAGGATTTTGGTAACAGACTAAAACTGTTTTTTTTTTTCCATTTTTACCTGGCATCTCTTTGCACTGACAGGTAACCATCCCCTTATTAGTCTTTGTTATTCTCTGTGTCTTACTCTACTATCTAGGTGCACCATGTTTTTTGTATGCTTTATGCTCGTAAGACCTGAAAAAGGATTATCATCATCTTGGCTAAAAGCAGCATAGGATCCCTAACTAGGTGACCTAGTGCCTGCTGGCTCATCACTGGTGGGGATTCTACTGGTCAGGGGATGCCACACCATTTTATTTTAAATAATACAATTAAAAAATGTTACATTTCTTCTTTACAGATGCACTCTGCATGCATGATGCATTTCAGATTACTTTTACTTCTGCAGAGATTGTGCACATTTATATTGGTGGATTGTAATAATAGACAGTTGAGTAGCCTTTTATGGTTGAAATGTTCTGAAATGGGTGGTTTTGTCGTTATTGGTTCATTTTGTTATTCTTGGTTTATATGTTTTGTTTCATTGCTTACTGGAAAAGAGTTCAAACTACAAATTTAAAACACTCTAACAAGTGGTGCTGTATTATACAAGGAATATAATTTAATAAACCAAAAAGGGGAATCAAAGAACACATGCATGTATGCATGTTTGCATGGTCCTAAAATGTGTACAAGGAGTTATGGTTTGAAAACAGCTGAAGGGTAAACTTAATCTGCCACTGGTCAGTTGCATTTTCTTTGAATGTCAGTTTCAAAGGCAGAGAAGTTTATTCTTCATGCTAAGTCTGTTTTCATTGTGAGACTGTATTGTTTTGGTCAGCAAATTGGCTATCAGTGCTATAACATGTAAATTTTTTTTAAAATTAAATCCAAATATCTATAATCATTGTAAAAGTAAATAAGAAAACATTATGCATACTGACAGGTTTGAACAGTGTTTATGGTAACTGGAAAGAAATAGCCAACTAATGGGACACTGGAATGGCTGGGGGGAGCTGCTGCCAGTGGAGGGGCTGCTGTGGGGGGGATCTGATCCACTGCCCAGCCTAGGGCCCCATTTGACCATGATCTGGCTAAGAGTGGCTGAAAAAAACTTAGAACTACTAACTGCTGCATTGTCTCTCTTCCACAGCCCCTCTTTAGAAGTCCATTTTATGTACATCAGTGCCTTTTTCCAGTATATATATATATATATATATATATATATATATATATATATATATATATATATTGAGAGACAGAGAGTTCCTCTACCCTTGAGCCGAGTTCCTCTACCCTTCTACCCTTGAGCCCTCAATGGTTGCCCCCTTCCTGTTTTGTAAACCAAGATCAGTAAAACTGTCTGTCTTTACTGTTCTTTTGTGATTCACCAAGTTTTCCTTGTATATCTTATATTTTTAATAACTGTATACTAGATTTAGACTTACTGCTGTCAACCATTTCTTCCCCTGAAATATTGTCTTTTAAAGAGATTGCAGTAGCCTCTGCTACCTGTGGATCTGGTACAGATATTTTACTACCACCAGGCTCTTTTTCTGTAGTGGCCACATTACCAGTCTTTATTGTAGGTGAGTACAATGGATAAAACTCAACTTTAACAATGTTCCCATGTGATTGCCTCTAAAACCGGCAGGCTGCATGCAACTACATGTTCGCAGGGCACTTTATCAGAGGTCATTACCTTTTAGAGCATCTGTTAGATATAATTAGACATTACCACCTGACTTGCCTGCTTGTCTTCTTTCAAGTTCAAATTAAATCTAGACAATGGCACTTAAAAGGATGGTCCCACCCATGGCCTTAATCAGATTAGATTGTGTGGGAAGATAATATTTCACTCCTAAAACACAGGTATGACAATAGCTGCCTTTAAAGCTATGGTTTCTATGTCCCCTATTAGGACAAAGTATAGGCCCTTTTGATAATTTTGAAACATTAGTAGGTTCCAGGCAACCTTTCACTGCTCACTTTCTACTTTTAATAGCTCTGTTGTGTATCTTTTGCTTTCAGACCTGTAGCTGGGGACATTTAGACCATACATGTCCTATCTGGTTGAGCTAGAAACATTGCACTCTTAGACTGTTTGATGCCTTGGGGCCAGTATTTCCCCCTTTTCAAATGCAACCTTATTGGTCTATAAAATGGCATTGAGCTTCTTCTGTACATTATAAGTGTATATATATATATATATATATATATATATATATATATATATATATATATATATAATGTTTGTGTGCGTGTATACTGAAGTGTCATGTTTTTACTGCCACTGTCCTCTTCCTTTTACTCATGTCTGCCATTGAGTATGCAGTTGTGCCTTGCTGGCTGAACAGACTTCACATTTTTCCCCATTTCCTCAGAAATCTCACATCCTTAGGCAAAGTACTGAGTGCTTGCTGCCTTACGAAAATGTCCCCTAACATTTCAAATGTTGTGTCTTGAGATCCACTGGTCCAGCTATGAAACTGAGTACTTATCTCTGCAGTATAACCTGTTTTCTGTGTTCTCTGAATTTCTGTCTGCAAACTTCATGACTAATTTGATACTTTCAGACAGACAGTGTTTAACTTTGTATCACAATTCAAATAATCCGCAGCATTCATTTTTATTGTAGCATTGCATTGTATTACCCGTGAGGCCGAAGAATTAAGTGCCTCATCATTTACCATGGCCATTTTCATGTTGGTCAAATATCCTTTCAAATGTCTGAAAGAAAAACTATTACAGTCTTTATCCTCTCTATAATAGGGGAAGGGGAGAACAATTTGGTGCTATTTTTGCCGTTTATAGTTCAGATCCCCCAAGTACTCTCATGCCTTTGACAAAGGCCCAGCATCTTCGTCTCACACTGCTGCTTCACTCTTTCCTCAGCATCTCATTTCTTCTCCTGTTTTTCTCCTGCTGTTAGTCCTGCTGTGCAAGATGAGCCCCCTATGATGACTCTAGTTCAATTGGTATCACTTTGCAGTGGATAGGTGCCTCAAATATAGCCTTACCCATAACATGTTTAAACAGTTTAACCAGTAAACTTTCTCCCATTTTAATACAGTCAGTCTCTCTCTCTCTCTCTCTCTCTTTCTGTCTTACACACACACACACACACACATATATATATATATATATATATATATATATATATATATATATACATATTTACATATATACATGTTTCTGTTTTTTGTGCTTTGTGGAAAGAAGACTCTTGGATCACAAAATCATGGCAGACTTGCCTAATCAATATATGTTTGATATCTTAATAGAAGGAAATTGCTGATACTCAGTTCTGTATGTTTCAGGTATGTATAATCTGTTATGTTCGCATTTGGAAAAATGATATCTGACAAAGACTATTTATCAATGAGCAGCTTGATAGAGTTTATTTCTACTTGGATAACAGTCTAATACTGATGATTTACTTAGAAAACATATATATTTTATATTTGCTTAATTTGCTTACGAGAGCTACAGGTCTAATGTCTGAATGTATATGTTGAAATAACTCCCGCACATTGCTGAATATCTGTTCTATAGCTTGTCACTATGATCCAGGATTGACTAGGGAGGTGTATAAATACTAGTCCTTTCAAGAGAGCTTGACTGCTAAATGGCTTTGAGTCTCTTGTCCTGCAGCAGAGACCCTTGGTATTTTATAACTTCTTCAAGGCAATTACCTTGAGTGATTCAGAATGCTTCAGAGAGTTACAAAGCTGCCAGGTTTCAGCCACCCTTTACAGGCAGTTTCTGTGTTAAGGGGGGCACAGGTTTGTGCTGGAAGGTAGCTGTGGGTAGCTTTAGTATGTGGTGAGGTTGAGTACAGAGCTTTTCTATATGAGTGAAGCACAGATTCAGTGGTCTTATACAAGAAGATGCTTAGTACCAATTGAATCATCCATGGTTTCTTTGTCACTGAACCTGCTGTATAAGATAAGCTTTTAGAGAGCAAACTAATTCTTAGCATCTAAAATTCACAGCTGGCATAAATGGCCCTCTAAAATGAAATGTCTTTGTGAACGTAAATGTGTAAGGTGCATAGTGTACCATTCTGTTCTCTTTGTTTAATTTATTTTTCTGTTTGATTACCTTTCTTAGCGGCGTGAATAACCTGCTTTTGTTCAGAGCAACTCAGCAGACATAATATGTTAAATAATGCAAATCGGATTCCGAGAAAACGTGTGCTCAGTTAAATGATGATAGAAACACTACTCACCTTTAATAGGTTAACAAGTTGTTTTACAATGTAGGCTGAATAAATAAGCATACTCTTAACCTGCTAAGGCAGTGGTCTATTATTAGGACCTCTAGAGATCAGAGGGTAAAAGTACTCTAACCTTACCGAACAGAGTGAAATGTTAGTCATTGGGACGTACTGTGGCTCTGTTAAAGAAAGAACTTAAAAGCAGATAAATGATTTCATGAGAAAACAGTTGCAATTTATATGGTTCTTATCATCTATGGAGAAAGAAAGTAAAAGATGTAATCTATTTAAAGAGTATTACATCATATTTCTTGGAAGTGCCCTGATTTATAAGGAAAACATGGATACTGTTGTACCTACACATGAATTTCAGTGGATGAGATCATTTTTCTGAAAACACCTTTCACACCATTTGTGCTCCCCTTTACTTTACATACATATACTCTTCAGCACTGTAACAAGCTGCAAAAGAAGATATTCTAGTTCACAACCTATGGCATTTGACTAAGTGGTTAAAAAGGATACAGACTGTTTCCTTAAGCACATATTCTCAAATAACAGTTACAGACACTGTTTGAAAAAAATGTTTTCCATTTTGAATTCACAAACTACTTTGGAAAAAAAAATGTCTGACTTTTGTCCACAGACAATCACCTTTCTTTTCTCCATTCTGTTAGGATCTTGCAGTTGATAATATAATTTACTAAGGAGGTATGATGATATAACTCATGTGGAAGTGGGGAGGAGGGAATTGCCACCTTATAAAACTTAATTTTCAGTTTCTGATAACTTTGTGATTCTCTGATACGTAGTACAAGTACTTGGGATAAGGTCATTACATGTTTGTCTTAAGCCATCTTAATGAAAAGGCAGCAACATTAGGTAAACTGTTACACATTTCTTTTGTGTATGTACTTTAAACTGTTACCTGAAATGAACATATACAGACCCCCCCATGTAATCCTTCCAGTGTGAATATGTGTGTGTGGATGGGAAGTACACCTCTGAATACATTTTATCAACTTTATTTTTTTCTAATCAGAGAAAAAACATTTTACTACTTTCTTTT
Organism: Protopterus annectens; assembly: GCF_019279795.1. Classification (NCBI taxonomy): domain Eukaryota; kingdom Metazoa; phylum Chordata; order Ceratodontiformes; family Protopteridae; genus Protopterus; species Protopterus annectens. Next base: position 554,099,949 of record NC_056747.1, read on the forward strand.
TGAAAACTGTATCAGAAGGGATGAATACAAATGCTGATACTGCTAGAAATGGATCTCTGGAGTACTTATATATAGGAAACATAAAAGCACTGGAACACAGATCTAATGGAATAACAGTTTATGGGACAACTTAGGTTTTCAAAATGCTTAGGCTTTCAGGCTAGTAGGACCCTCAATATATTATAGAATATTCATATAATGTGTTTAGAGTTGTAGTGCATTCTAAATTATCATCACCAGGGAAGTAAATACTGTGGGAAGAAATAGTAAGGGAATTGTTATGGTGAGGCTTCTGTAGGCTCTAGGGCTGATAGCCTAGTACCAACTTATGAACCTATGGACACTTTTAAATAAAGTTAATTGTTATGAGAGTGACATTCTAGAGGTGTTTATTCAAACACCTATCCAGGAGGTTACAAGTCTGAACTGTAGTAATGCAGTACAGTGTAACAATGTAACAATTCAGTGTTACTGTCTCGGAGTTCAGCACATAAAGCATTCTAGAGGAATTGTTCCAGATTCTAATCTGGCATCCTTTTATGCTGAGATCCATACAGTGAAGATAGCAGCACAGTCACTCTTTGGGTACAAGAATTAAGCTATCCTGGATACCATTATTTTGCCATGTTGTGCAATATATCTTGTTATAACTTAGCTAAAGCTAGGCCTAGAACTCCTTACATGTATCCATCAGGTCAATACTCTCTCCCATCCTTCAAAATCATTCCAAAAGACTTCCTAGCCAAAAGCTGGCTCTGCTGTTACTCAACACCAGGATAAACTATACCCCTAAATGTGAACAAGTACCTGTTCATACCTTAAATATCATAACTCTCCCTTCTTCACTCACTTCCTTACTTCTGTTTCTCTCCCCTGGCTTTCTCTCTGAATATACCATAAGCCTGCTTTTCTCACTTCATTTTGCAATTCCTGCTTGTATTATATTAATTTACCTTTAATTTCTCATTAAGCTAGCAAAAATTTCACAAAATATTAAATCATTGTCATATAATTTGTATATATTTTTAAGCAATGTTTTCATATTTGAAGACTGTAAATTTATTGTTTTTAAAATGTTTTGTAATACTTTGAAGCTCTTCTCCCTGGGCCTGCACAGAAAATGGGCTTCTACCCTTTCGGACTTGCCCTGTAAACAAATGTGAATAAATAAATAATTTTAAATATTAGTACTGCAGTACTATGTTCCTACAGCATATTCCACAACTAGTAGTAGAAGATAGTAATATGAAATAGCACTTAACTGTGGTACATATGACATACCTGAGTTGTTAGTGGCCAAATTATTGAATTAAAGCAATAATTCCAAGGTGAGCCATATGCAACAATCAGTGTCCAGTACATTGCTCATTCACTTTAGTTTTTATTTTATGTTATTTATTTATAAGAAATATCAGTTAAATTATTATCTAAGCACAGTGTAGTGTGAAATTCCCATGTTTCTACACAGCTGAAGACCCCCTCGTTAACTTGTCTGCTTTACATTTTTCCAGTTTTGCCTCAGGGTTTCCAGCATGTATACATTTTTAATATACAGTTCTTCCAGTGAAGAGGTTCTAGAAATACATTTCCAGTGTAATCATACAGTTTTTCATACTGACTGCATGAATAGAGTGCTAAGTACAACTATGATAAGGCTAAGGCAAAATAAATGCAAATGAGGATAAAGAGGTGAGAACAGGTATCTACATGAATGAAGCTAAACATTTGAAAAGGTACTTATGGTTTAAAAATAAAGAGATTGTTATTAGATATTTATTTTATTTATGTAGTTATTTGTTTTTGAAACTAAAGAATAGAGTGTGGAATTAAGTAAACAGGGTTTTGAAATAAATGTTTGGTAACTTGAACTGGTTAATGGTTATGTTTTACTATAGAACAGGGTTGGGGAGGGGGAAGACATCCACTGCTTCACCTGAACACCAACATTGCTTTGTAGACATACTTAGAGCAAGACACAGAAAGAATAGGCCACCTTATTTATTTATTTATTATTTATTTCTTTATTTCCAGTTTGATGACCGGGGATGTCCACTGGGCTCAGAGAGCCCATTTTCAGTGGAGGCCCGGGGAGAAAAGCTCCATGTTACAAAGTTTAGATACAGATACAATATAGAAAAAAAGAACAATTACAATTATGTTTCATGCTAGAGAGCAGGTGTAATTTCTTAGGTACATGTTACCTTTGGATACAGACACAATATTATTAATGAACAATTTACAGTTACATTTCATGTTAGAGAGCAGGTGTAAATTCTTAGGTACATGTTACCTTTAGATACAGACACAATATTATTAATGAACAATTTACAGTTACATTTCATGTTAGAGAGCAGGTGTAAATTCTTAGGTACATGGCACAAATTTGATATTTACAATATATACATGTGTGTGGTAGCTTATAGATCATAGCCAGAGAGGCTAGTAATCATAGCTGGAGAGGGGTTTAGAGGTGGAGAGAGAATTATAGGACTAGGTGGGGAGAATGCAGTTGCATTTTCTGTTAGAGTAAAAGTAGGAATGTAACTGAGATTTAAAGTTTTCAAAGTTTGCACAAGTCCTTAGAGAGGAAGGAAGAGAATTCCATTTTTTTGCTAAGGAAGAGGATAGAAGGAGTTGACCAGCAGGGCGATTGGGTTTTCGGACACAGATTAGGTTTTGGTGAGTAGATCTGAGAGTTCTCTGACGGCTGGAGAAGGATGTTGCATATAGCAGGGCACTTAGAGGGATGAAAGATTAGTTTGTGGGCTGTGGTAATCTGAAGATAGTCTAGATGGTTGGAGAGTTCAAGCCAGTGTAACAAAGTAATGGCAATACAGGGATGGGAGAAGTATTTGGCTTTGGTGAAAAATTTTGAAATCTTATTATAACAGACTTCCAATTTTGAAGTGAATGTGGCAGATAAGTTAGTGAATAGAAGAGCACCATACATTAGTGAGGGGAGTAGATAGGTAGTGGCAAGTGTTTGTCTGGTGGAAGGAGAGAGAAATTGGATGTTCCTGTATAGCATACCAAGTTTTATATAGGTTTTATTAATGTTTTTCTGGATATGAGTGTCGAATTTCAGGTGTTCATCAATAGTGACCCCAAGTAGTTTGGCAAAGGGGACAACCTCTATAGTGGAGTTGTTTTGGGCAATGATTTGAAATGAGTTTTTATCAACAGGGGAAGCTTTTGATGGAGGGAATAATAGTATTTTGGATTTATTGGCATTTAGTGAGAGGTGATTCTGAAGCATCCAATTTTCAGTGGTGGAGAAAGCAGCTTGGGTCAGTGTCTGAAGCTCTGGGAGATTGGTGGCACTGCAGATTAATGTGGAATCGTCTGCATATTGTACAATTTTGTTATTGGGTATGGCTTTGTGGAAATTGTTAATAAAGATGTTAAACAGCATTAGACCAAGTATGGATCCCTGGGGAACCCCAGTGGGGGTTGAAAGGAAGGTTGAGGTGCCTGTCCCCCATTTTACAGCTTGAGATCTATTGGAGATGTAGCTAGATAACCAGGATAAGGTATTCTGGAAGAGATTAAGGTCAGAGAGATGGTTTAGGAGATGGGTGTGGGAGATGGTATCAAATGCCTTGGACAGATCTAGAACAACAGTAGAAACTATTTTTCCGGAGTCCTGGGCAAGATTTATTGTCTCTAGGAAGGAGAAAAGTGCAGTGGTTGTACTATGGCCTGGACGGAAGCCATGTTGGGTTGGAGTGATTAGCTGGTTATTGGCTAAGAATGGCATGAGCTGCATGTGAATGCATTTTCCTAGTAGTTTGGAAATTGGGGAGAGGATAGCTATGGGGTGGAAGTTGGAGATGTTATTGTTTTTGCCTCCTTTATGGAGAGGTAGAATGAAGGCGATGCGCCATAGTTTGGGAACATAAAATTCTAGCCTGGATCTTTTGATCAGGATGCTAATGGGAAGAGCTATACAATCTGCAGCTATTTTTAGGAAGGAGGGTGGGATATTGTCAGAGGCATTGGAGCAAGGTTTTAATTTGGAGAGTATTTTTTTATATAGGATGTTGAGATGGGTTTAAGGTTGAATATAGGTGGAGGGTTGGGGCGGAGGGTGTTGTAGGTGGTGGTGACGAAAGGGTGGATTGGGGGAGGGGTTTATTGTTAGAGAAGGTTTTGGTCAGTTCAGCTATGGAGTTAGTGAAGAAGGAGTTGAATAGAGAGGCTATTTCAGGGTCAGATTTGCTGGTGTCAGGGCAGGGGTTGCTTTTGGTACCTGGGTTGAGAAGAGAATTAATGGAGTTCCAGAATTGTTTTGGGCTTTTAGATTGATTAGATTGGAGTTTACTATAGTAGGACTTTTTGTCTCTGATGATTTGTTTTTTAGCAAGGTTGCGGAGTTGTTTATATTTAAGAAAATTTTCAGGCTGCTTGTTTTGGTGGTATGTTTTCCGGGATTTGTCTATTTGTATCACAAGTTTTTTGGTATCTTTGGTTAGCCAAGGGGCAGATTTGGTTTTTACCCTTTTTGTTCTTGGTGGCGCTAGGGAGTTGAGGATGTTTAAGAAGGAGGAGTTGAAAAATTCTACTGCATTATCTAGTGGAAGGGTTTTTAGTGGGTTACAATTTGTTTCAGGGAGTTAGAGAAGGTAGTTGGGTTAAAGTTTGTGAGGCTATGCGTGTGGATGACTTGGTGTAGGTGAGGAGAGGAGTGGGTAGCTCAGTAGATAAATGCTGGCAAGTGGTCTCCTATAGGGTTGAGTGTGATGCCAGAGTTTAAGATTTTATTGGGATGGGAAGCTAGGATCCAGTCTAGTGTGGTACCAGGAGGGTTTGTTTTATTGGGCCTGGTGATGGAGTTAGTAATTTGTATATAGTTAAATAGATTGATGGATATGGTGGGATTGGGGTTACTGATTTTTTTCCAATCGATGTTTACGTCTCCAAGTATATAGGTCTCCTGCTTAATATTGGTCGAGGTCCAGAGGAGTATGTCCTCCAGAGTAGTGGTGTTGTTACCAGGGGGGATATAGAGAGCAATGATACAAATGCTTTTGTGGTTATTTACTTTTAGCAGGCCTGTTACTAGTTCTGCATTATTGAATGTGGGGATAGGATTAGGATATGGAGTGATGTATAGTAGGTTAAAGTAGATTAAGGTTACCCCACCACCTCTTCTGTTTGGGCGGTCATGTCTGAGGGGTTGGAATCCAGGAGGAAGGATTTCAGAGTCACTAATGTGAGGTTTTAGCCATGTTTCTAAAATGGCTACAATGTCTGGTTGGTTGTAGTTCAACCAGGCATGGAATTGGGTTACTTTATTTCTTAAACTTTGTGTATTAATGGTGAATAATTTGAGGTATTTATGTTTACCTTTATAGTTTGAGGTGGGGAGATTAGCAGTACAGGTAGTGTTTGGTCCAGGATTTGGATGTATGTCTCCAACTAAGCAAAGATAGTTGAGGAAGGGTAGTATTATTTTTGATTTGTTGTTTAGTAGTTGTGGAAAGTAAAGTATTAGCTTAGGAGTGTAGTATTTAGTTGAGGGGAGAAATAATTTTATTTTGAAGTAGTGGAGTGGGCTAGGTTGAACTAGTGAAGCGGATATGTTGTGGAAGTGTGTTTTTGAGTGATAAGAAAGGAGGTTAGCAGTGGGAGGATAGGATAGAAAGGGTGGGTGGAGTAGATTGTGGGAGTAGGAGGTAATGAGATATAAAGGGAGTAAGACTAAAATGCAGATAGTTGGGGTGAGAATGGTTTGATGTAGGAGTCCAGGCATGGTGGATAAGTGTAAAGATATAGTAGTGGGAGATGAATTAGGGAGTTAGGTGGGAGAGGAGGAGTGACTGAGACAGGTAGGTGGAGGAAAAGGGGGAGGGGCTGTAGAGGAGGTTATTGGTTGATAGAGAGAAGAAGGGGTTTAGGGTTTCAATAAAGGTAGGAGTACTGGAGGTGAGAATTGGGGGCAGGGTAGGGGAGCGGAGTGAGCTCGTAGGGTGAATGGAGCAGGAAGAGCTAAAGAGAAGGTGGCTGGCTGAAACCAGTCAGCCAGCTGAAGCAGAAACGTATGCTTTGTGAATGAGGTACAGGGACAGCAGGGGAAAACGAGGCTGAGGGGAGTAAGGTGGTGAAATACAGCTCAAGTCAAGTCAAAGCAGGGCAGTGGGGCAAGTATGAATGGGAGTGGGGGATAGCTTGGGAGAGAAGGAAAATAGATTTAGGAGATCTTAAATCAGTAAGTGGGAGAGCAGTGCCACACATAGTAGTAAAAATATATATGAGGTAGCATAGGAGGTAAGGGAGTTGAGGACTGCTGTAGGCTTCTTGGCAAGTGCGGGATAAAGCACAGGCACCATGGTGGTGAGCACTAGTAAAAGATTGCAGTACATACACTTTATATTTTATCCTGATGGGGCTATAGTTTGGAAGTTCCTTAGAAGGTTGTGGTAGTGTCTCATAATGGAAGTCCTTTAGGGTTATTTCCTGGACTGTAGTGGGAAGGGTTGATTACACATGCAGCTGTAGGGAGAAGAGCAGAACAAAACAGGTAAGAACTTGCAGAGCAAGCTGAGGGAACGCAGTTAAGGAGTCATCATCAAGGAAGAAAACATTTTGAAAATGTGGTCTGGAGTCCCAGTAGGTAATATCACCTCCTGCAGAGGTCTAATTGGTGGGATGGGGTTATGAGAGTTTACAGCACTCTATGTAGGTGTGGCTAGAGCCAAGCCCAGAGTCAAGCACAGTCACTAAAAACTCTAACAGAATAAGGCTATGTACTGTTCATAGTAAGAATAAGAGGTTTTGTTGTGTAGAACTATCAGGTAAGAAATAACTTAAAACAGGCTGGGTAAGAAATATCTTAACACAGGCTAGAGTCCAGCATGTAATTGACATAAGTTTGTTGAAACTAACAGGCAGTCTATTAAGAAATGGGAGAAATGGGGGGGATTCCTTGTTGCCAAGCTACTTTACAGCATACCCACTTGCTAGAGAGTACAGTAGATAATGCCTTAAATAAGTATATTGTAAAATGTAAAATCTAAGCCAACATACTTTGCAAATAAGGAGATACTGCAAGGTAAGAGAACAGAGCTGTGTGATGAGCATGTTCTGCTGCAACCATTTAATGCAGCATGCAAGACATTTAACAGTACGCTGTCAGTATGGAGGTGAAAAAGACAAACTTGACCGATAGCTGAGTAGAGAAAAAAATAATAAAAATTGATACCAAATATGGGGTTTAGCACACAAAAGATAGATGGAGGTATTTTAGAGAGGACAGAAAGAGAAACTCAAACAATATAAACACAAACTGTTAAGACTACCACATCTGCATTCACTCTAGCACTGTAGTACAAATGCAATGTTATACAACATTTAGTTTTAAAACGCTGCTACAGTTAATAAATATACTTAGAAAAAAGTTAATACAGATGTGTAATCAGGGTGAAAAAGTGATACATTTCTCTGAACATAGCAGAACACATAGTCACAGCTAGACAGCAGGCTATTACACCTGTTGCAGTGAGCATTATATAACTACAGCATATTTGAAATGTATGACAAGTAAAAAGTTGTTACTAAAGCAGGGAAAACAGTAAGCAAACAAATTCATTAACCAATGGATAAAACTCACAGCAAGATAGCTTGGTCCGTAGTAAGACAGCTAAAACTACTGTAGATGAACCAGTCATGAAAGTATACAGTGTAGCATTTATAATAAGTGAGTTTTAAAACAGAGCAGACAGCTACTCTACTCCCTTACAGACTTAACTGCTGCATGTTGTACTATGGCTTTATAAAACAAAGCACTCCCTGCTATAAAGCCCCAAATAATACATTGGTGGATATTCTACATTGTCTGGCATAAAAAGCAGATTTAATTTTCCTTATACTGTAATTATCCAGTGACTGTGAACTTTTGTTATTTGTAAAAGGATGCAAGTATGATATAGCTTTCTGGTATTCACCACTTTACAGAGAAGCTGGTGGTCGCAGTAGCCATGCAAATAAACCACACAGTATACGGCATAGCCAGCAGTTTTGTTTTTACAAATGTACATGAGATGGACTAGAATATGATGCTGCTTGTGACAATGTGAATTATTGTTAGCTATGCCCGGAGAAGTAGGGCACTGGATGTGTAATTTATGCCAGCAGAGCTGGCTGGAATGTTCTAAAGAATTATATTCGATTTGTATATCAAGCTGATTTGTACATGTGCTTGTATTGAAAATGTACCAACAGTGGGTCCTGTGGATAGAAAAAAAAATGCACCTATATGTCAGACTGTATTGTAACTGTTGGAACTAATATCTTGTAACTGAGGATACTGGAAAAGAAGAAGTTAATCTCAATCCAGCTAACTCGGAAAAATAGTCTGAAAGTAAATTACCTGGAAGACCATAAGGACCATATCTTATGGTTCTGATTGCAGCCAGAGACAAAGTATCTGTGAAAACAAGGACTAGGAATCCTGCTGTATTGTCCTTAGCAGTGAACTAATTGCTACCCTGAAAGGTTTTTGAAACCTGAAATAGAAGAATCACTCTCCCACTTCATATTGCCTTGCTTTAGTAAGTAAACAGAGAATAATAATTCTTTAGCAATGTCAGGAAAATATAGTGAGATTAGTTAAGTACCGGTTTTCCTGTATCTGTGTGAATCTATTCATCTGTGTTATTTTAATATGTCTTGTGATTGAAACTCGTGTGTTTATTGTAAATAGATATTTACTATTTTTATTATGTATTATTAAATATAATTAAACTTTTCATTGTGGCTGATCTTTAGAGAATATTTTAAACTTTGAGAGTACTTGTATTTATTTGGTGACACCATGGCCACTCCTGAAAGCCTAACTGCATTGATCAAACACTATGCTAGTGTGTGTGTGTTCAAATCTTAAAGTGTGTGTTTGTCAGCTACTTGGAGCAGGGACACCTACCACTGGTTTCACAGAGAGGGTGGTGGAGGGCTTGGCCTGGGACACTCTGCTGAGTACTGAACTATATAGCTATGCCAGTGGGAGTCTTATTGGGAGCCTGGAGAGAGAGAAAGGGTTCCCCCAAACTGAGTGTGATCCCTGTGTGCTCTTAAGGGAAATTCTGTTTGGTTCAGAGAGCTGCATCTGGAAATACCTTATGTATCTATCTTTGTTCCAAGTGATTGTCCCTCACCAGTGTCAGTGGTGAGGATTCAGGCTCCTTGATTACTGGCCCAGAGAGGGGATGTCACATTGCTCATGTCAGATACAAACAGCTGTACTTTCTAAACCAAAACTGTGCAGTATGTATTGTAGCAAAGATGGGAAAAAAATCCCAAGAGAAAGATGACAATTCAGAAAACAGACCAGTAATGAAACTCTGGAGCTACAAATGTTCATAGCTTCTTTCCATATAACATTTCATTCATTTATTCTCAAATTATTTGCTTAATCCATTTTAGGGTTAATGGTGAGCTGGAGACATCATATCACTCAATAAGTGCAAAGCAGAGAAATTAATCTTGGCTATGATTCCAGTCACTTGCAGGATAGAGATGCACGCCCCCACCTATATGATGTTTGGGGGATTGCCAGTTCATAGTTCATCTACAGAATGCCTCTGAGATGTGGGATGAAACTGGAGCACCTAGTGAAAATATATAATGACACAGGGAGGCTTAGAAGCCATCTCACCTCACTGTGGCAGTTACATGCTTACCAGTTTGCCTGATCAGTTTTATTATTTTATGACATGTATGCGCTTCCGATGTAGCAGCTTTTGAATGGAAAACATTTAAGAGCCATCAGTTACTCAAAAGCTTGTACACAGAGCAAACGTATTTGACTATAAGTATTTAATGTTTAATGACAATTTTATTTCATTAAAAAAGGGGCTTCGATTGGTGTGTTTATGGGGTATATGCCGTTTTCAAGAGATAATGCATCCATTACTCAAAAGAAGCTATTTTTTTTATCCAGCTATGGATACAATCACCTTAAACTAAACTTGTTTAATTAGCCACATTGTAGGCAAATAGTCTTGCATGCCATAGATATGGGGAAGAAACCAAGAAGTGAAAATCCCATGATCTAGACAGCATATAACATACTGGGGTTTCACTTGTTGCTTCTCACCAAAAATTTCAGCAGTCTCTGGGTAGAAGCTGCTAGTGTTGTTGATTCTGTTCATGGTTGCCAGGTCCTGATTAGGAGAACTGTAGTACTAGCATTCATTTATGAAGCCACAAGCACATTGGTGCTTTATTATTGAATGCCTATACAGTAGTGCCAAAGCTTCATGTGTGCTAATGTGTTGCAAAGAGCATTTTTTTATTTTTGGTTTATTTTCATTTTTCTTAATTTGTTTGTTAACTGATAGGGTCAGCTTTAGATCAGAGCCTAAAAACCTGGCCCACATATTCAAAACCACAATGAAAGACAGCTAAAAACCTGACATATACTAGAGAGCTAAGCATTATCTAACTGAACTTGTATGAATTGCTATAGCACGGTTGTTTCTGTGACCAAGCCTCCTGTATTAACCAGTTTCAGTAATTTCAGGTAGCAGACTTGAACCAAGTTGTATTAAATTTTTTAATTTCATAGCAAATAAAACATGCCACTGTCAGACACTGAAGATGCTTGTTGAAATTACCTAATAATATAACTTTTAATCATTTAAAAGTTGCCCATATTGTTTACTGTCTATGGAAATATTTTACTACAAGCTGGGAAATCATGAGGCCTAACTCTGCAGCACTGGTCACTGAGGGAAGTTCACCTGATATACAAGTAAGCTGGGAAGACACATCACTACCAGCATGCTGCTACAGAAGTCACTGGAGGGATGCAGCTGGATGTATAATTGTACTCTGCAGCAGCAGTGTACACTGCGTGTATCAAATGGAAATCTGGAGGCCCATGATAGTGCAGACACATACAGCTATTAGATGGTTTACTATCATTATGTTGAAGTGGATTTGGACGAATCCACTTCAACGAAAGACAGGGTGTGAAATGGTGACAATGTCGAACCCGACATTGCCAAAGTACAAATCTCACCCCTATCTCGACCCATGTTAAAGCCCGTTCTGTGGTCACATTCGAGACATAATTTGGCAATGTTGGGATTTGGCAATGTCAACTTTCCTGGACATGGGTCAATGTAAGTAGCGTTCGACTGAGTCCGGTCCGACATAATGATAGTAAACCCAAATCATATGGAAACAAATGTGCAGGCAATACTTTCTGCTTTCATTATCAGATTATGGTGCTTTAGTAATATAGGTTATGACCATCCCTTTGTAATATGTAACACACATGCTTACATGACTTTTTCTTCTCTGTCTGCCCTTCAATTTGCTTGGGATACTCCATGAGTGTAGTCATTTGCCACAGTCCCAGCTGTGTTCATTACTTGGTGATATCCATTAAAACAGCCTTTCATACTATATATAGCCCATCTGAGGTGCCTGACATGCTGTGTATCACTTTGGCATATCGACTCTGTTACCACCATAGCAATGTTTATATTACATACATTTTCACATTGAGATACTGCCTCAGTTGCAAACACCTATGGGAAAAGTCCTTCAAGCTATATGTTTGTTGGTACTTCCTCTGCAAAAAAACAATGCTTCCACATTCGTTATAAGTCATCTCACTTAAACAACCATTATAAAGATTCCATTTATTTTGTACATGTAGCTAAACTACTGAATTTTATTTTTACCAATATAAGACAAATTCCACACTGAAATCACTTTAAACAATCACTGAAATCTTAGCATAGAACGAGTTAGATGTGTTTTTTTTTGCACACCTACTAGTACAAAGTCTTAGATCAAATAAAGTCTGTCACACCTAATTATATCTTACAGAAGTACAGGCTGCCTATTTTTTTTTTCTTTCTTCCACATTCTTTCCTAAATTTATTACAGCACTTCAGCCCTAATTCTCAGCCATATCATGCTCCATTCCCCCTTAACTACTCCTCAGCAACCTTTTGAATCCCATACCTGTCAGTAAATTGTTAGCAAAATACTGCTTCCCTGCTACTATCTACAGTATCTATTTCCCAATAAAACTCTCATTATTGAAGGGACTTCCTGATTATTCTTTGGTAGCCACATATCATTGTACTTATTTTGTTAGAGAGTATAACTCTGCCATCAGTTCCTGACAGATCATCACTGCTTGGGTTTCAACTTCTTTAAACAATGATAAGTCTCCCAATAAGGGGCACCTCCATATCATACTAGGTGCCCATGCACATCAGATTTCTGCATCATTGTACATTCCCCCAGCTTCCACACACTCTGCTATCCATATTATCATAAAATTATTTTCCCTAGGGGTTTCAGTAACAATGCTATTTTTTTCCAGGTGACTTCAATATAAATGCCACTGAGAAAAATGCATTTCCCTCAACAAAATGTTGCAGCAATTCACCCTTGTCCAATAAATACACTGTCCCACTCAACTGGATCTAAAAATAGGAAATAACTCCACTCTGGACGTAATTATAACAAATATGGAGCATAAGAGCCTTCTTACTGAAATTCCCCCAAACCGTCTAAGTGATCATTCTTCAAAAAAATCTAGTTGGTCTTTCAGTACACCTACATGTCCTTCTCAGATAGCTAGGGGAAAATCATTCCCATCTGTTAAAGCACCACGTTTAAACAAGATGCTTAACTCAATAGATTGGACCTATGTGTATCTCATGATTGACCCTTCTGCTGATCTAGAATTCTTCATGAATTAACTCATCCCTCTTACTAAAAGGATGTTTAGGATGCAAGTTTTCCCATAGCTTAACAATGTCGTTAAAGGTAAAATGGAGTCCCAAGACAATGCTTGGATAGTTTAGAAAAGAATCGGCTTCACCTCATTATTTTAAGTCTAAGAGAAGATACTCAAATAGCCACCAATTAAAAATATATGTATCTTAGGGCAAAAAACGTGAAACTAACCAATCTAAATGTAATGTATTCTAGAAAGAAATTAAACAAATAACAAGCACTTTAAAAAAGTTCCTATTATCTAATAAGGATCCTCCTCACAAACAATCCCTCATTTGCAATGACTATGCACACCATCTTCAGTCCACCATAAAGGATGCAACAAACAGCTTTCTTTCTAAAAAACAAACCACATGCACACAAAATGATCCATCATCTTCTTCTTTGTACCCATTAGCCTCCTGTGAAGCAACTCTTCACTTATTACCCATTAGCCTCCTATGAAGCAACTCTTCACTTATTACCAAATTACAGTTGATCAGACTAAATCCTTACTACTAAAACTTAACAATACTGGTGTTAAATCCTTCTTTGTTAAAACTTGCAGCTAAAAGCAAACAAAAAAATAGGTAAGACCCCTTAACTTGTATCTTTAACTTAGCTGTTATGTTGTCATCTGTCCCTTTTGCATTTAAACATGAATGCATACTGACATTTCCAAAAAATTGCCAAACCCACAGTTCCAAAGAATTATAGCTATATATATGATTTGTGCCCTCTAACAAAGATATTTGAAATGTTCTTTACAATCAACTGGTAAATCACACTAATAGCAATATTCTTTTGTCAGATGCTTAGCATGACTTTTGCAATTATTTCAATCCATTTTTGGCCCTTATAATTGCAAGAGATACCATTTACTTCAGTCTGAGTGAAGAGCATATCTCAGCATTTCTCTTTCTAGATATGAACAGAGTACTTAGAATGATGAACCATCACATCCTTCTCAATAACCTTAAATCTAAACTTTGGAAGAAACCCCATTCTGTGGTTCTAGAGAGGCCTTTAAAACTGATTCTTCTGAGTCATTTACATCTCCCTTTGGTCTGTGGGCATACATAGCACAGGAGAACCTAAAAGGATCAGTATTAGATCAGTTACTCTTCACAGAATGCATTAGTCACCTCCCCTTAGAAGTACCAAATCTGAACTTGTTCACGTACATGGATGACGTGCTTCTCTTCAAGACAATGCAAACTATATCAACCTGCATAATAAACTACATGATAATTTCACTTAGGTATGTGACGGGTCCATTTCCAACCTGCATCTAATCAGGCACAAGAAAACCTAATGGCATGATACATTACGAGAATGAGGAAACTATCTAATTGTAATAAAGCATCATAATGTTAACACCATCCCCTATGTCACCGAATAGATATGTAGGTCTAATTCTGAACCCTACTCTTTTCATTGCAGTACACACACATAATATAACAAATAGAGACCTAGGTCAACTGAAACTCTGCTACAAAATTAGTCAACTTCTCAGTCCAAAAGCTCACATAGCCATTGCCATACTGTTTTATTACCTGAATCTAAATATGTACTTCCCTTTCTCATTCTCCACCCTGCATGTAACACCCATAGAGTATAAATGGCAGAGAACAAAACCTACAGATTTATCTTTCTAGCTGACCCCCTCCTCTGCTACTGCAGATTACTTGAAAACACTGACTGGCTTTTGCAACTAGTAGGGCAACTTTACTACCAAGCATTTTAATTTTCAATACAAGGTTAGCTCCCACCTCTGAAATGGAAATTACTAACACAAGGCTACTCATATAACCTTTGAAGCTTAAAAGATAGTTATTCTTCACCCCTCACTTGGCCAAGATTGAAAACTGCATTAAGAAAAAGAGCTTTCTTGAGGGAGGATCCTGCAGCCTAGAACCACCTCTGCTGAAATCAAAAACTAAGAAACTATATTAAAGAATTTAAATAGGGTTCAAGGTTGGTATAATGGTTAGGTGGATTACCTCACAGGCACAAGGTACAGGTTCCCCCTTTTTAGCAGTATTGCCAGTCACTTTAACCTAGATGCACCAAACATATTCTTATCTTTGAAAGGTAAATTGTGTAGGCTTAAAATGGCCCACAAGGGCAGCTAGCCTAGTACTTGACTATAAACTTATGAACTATAAAGACTCTTAAAGAACATCTCATTTCAGAATCTTCTTGCAACTGCTAATGTGTCAATTGTTAATAAATATAATCACTGTTCTGCAGCTTAAAAAAGAGCATTGTACATCTGTATAATGCCAGGTATATTAGTACATAATCAAAGGTAAGATGGGCTATAACTTTTTTGCTACACGTTTTGTCTTGATCTGAATTTATTGCATTAATACTTAAGTGTTCTGTCTGGTGCATATGTAACATAAATTACAACCTTTTCTGCTATGTATTGTGTGTGTTCTCTACGCTATGAGCCCAAGTTATGACGGAAAAAGGTCAACAGACCATCTCATGTATCTGGTAAACAAGTATCAATCAGTCAATCAATCAATTACATAATAAACTCACTTAAACTATCATATATTGTTCTCTCTGTGATGCCTGTGCCCTGGCCCAGCAGTCAAGGAGCCTCAATCCTAACCACTAACACCAGTGAGGGGTGTCTCATATAGGAGGAAAGGATAACAAATACACACAGTAAAGTGCAATTTCCCTTAAGAGCACACAGAGATCACAGTCAGATCAGGTCTGGTCACTCCCTTGCTCTCCAAGTCCCCAATAAGACTCCCCACTGGCACAGCTATAGAGTCCAGATCTCAGCCAGCTGGGCAAGCTAAAACCTCCAGCACCTTTTCTGTCCAACCAGTGCTTTGTGTCCCTGCCCAAGTAGCTGACACATACACACTTTGAGATAAGAGTTTTATACAACCACACAGACACTCCTGGGGAAGGCTGCCACTGGGTCTCCAGCTGTGCCCCTTTTTCCCAGACTATATGGTAAAAATCACTGCCATCACCCAGCTAATAATCATCAGCTACCCAAAGGCCCTTAAAAGGGTGTCCAATTATTACTGTGCTATATTATTATCCACCTGGTAAGTGCGACTAAACAGTCAAGGCTTATTAGAGTGACTTGGTACAGGACCTCTCTATACATGCAATGTATTCTAGAACTTAAATTATCTCTGCACAAAACAGCCACAGTTAAAAGAGTTTAAAAACATTTAATGATACATAATTAAAAACACAAGACAATACTTATGCTAGTCAATAGTTCAGAGATCACAGAGAAATACTTAAAATAATTCAGTAGTACAGTTCTGACATCACAGAAAAACACTTAGTCTAATCTTTCTAGTTTCTAGCTATTTCTAAGAGAAAACAGAAGTCTAAGATAAACTTACATATGGAGCAAAGGCAGTGCTGAGTTGTTTGGTCAAGACAGAAATGCTTAATGCTCTTTGATTCTCTCTGTTTTTAAAATCACATTCCTGGTTCACATTATATCATTTTTCACACTTCCCTTGGTTCCCAGGTTAACAGAAACTACATTTACATTCTTCACCTCTGGGCAACAAGAGCAATAAAGGACATTTATGCATGCAAATGCTGGCCATTAACTCTGGCCTTAAAATAATAGCAAGATTTCCTTCACCTAGACAGGCCAGAGCCGACTTTAAATATCAAAGCAGGTCATAAAATGCTTGACTTAACTTCCTTACATCAGAGTGCACTGTTGTTACATTTTTCCAGTTCCACATGTAACACTATTTTTACCATTTAAAACAACAAACCTGTGATTTACATTAATATTTACAGATGACAATTCTATCTGGCTAGGCTGGCAGCCTTTACCTATCTTCACCCAATCTTCACACTCTCTTTACAAATATAATTTATATAAAAGCAACTTTAGTTGCTTAGTACTAGAGCAAAGTATCTATTTTAATCCTATGCATTCTATAGTCTTATGATTTTTCTGTTATCTACTACATACTTTGTATTACATTGTAATTAAAAAATGCATGCTTAGCTACTGATTAATTGTATATTATTCTCGAAACACGGCTCTGTGTTTTCTGATATGTAATGACGTTCCTATTATTTTTTTCTTAACATTAAAAATAAAAACATGCACACATGAATATATAGATAGACTGATTGATTGATAAATATAATTATATATGTAAGCATAAGGACCGGTTTATAAAATATTAACTGTGGAGTATTACTGTCTGAGCTTCAGCTTAAATGGGGCATTGCCCAATAGGACTACCCAGGTAAGCAAGTGCAAAGGCACAAATGCATAAAGATCTTTGTCAAAAGGCAAAAACTTCAAAGACCAATACACATAAGGTTCAGTTAAGGCATATTTATTTACTTGCCGCAAGGAGACAAAAACATGCAAATACAAGGATCTGTCTAACTACTAACAGGAAGTATGTTTATTCTTATACTATTTTACAAGACATGGCCTTCGATGGCTAATGTAATCAAACACAACTTTCAGTATTGTTCTACAGCAGATGTTACTCAGATTTTCTGCTGACATGACTAGATTTGTGAGAAACTTTTGAGAAAAACAACCTGGCCTTGGTGGGCACTAATTCATTTACAAGCTTCCATTGTACAGTGTTACATTTCAAGGTACTCTTCTAATTCAGATATAAGCAAATGCTGATTGCAGTTCATATTTTCAAACAGGCTTTGTCCTAATTATCTATAGCTTCTACAGCTGTGTATTTTCTCACAGCACAAACGGAACTTCTTGTCTAAGCTTCATACAAGTAGTATTGTTCTATTCATTATTTTCCTGACATAAGCAGGAATCATCTGCTTCTCAGTAAATTTCCAAGGCACAAGCAAGATTTTAGCTAACAATACAAGGTCAGAAAGCATCTGCAGTTTGTACAGATTTATACAGTATGAAATAGAATAAATGTGTTAACCCTTTTCAAGCTCTAAATGCACTAAGCATATTACTAATACACACATTAATACATATTTTTCTGACAATCTTGCACGAGGAAAGCTGGGTGACTTTTAGAAAAGCTTTTCATTAAAGGAGATTACCGTGCTTTCAGGATTATAGTGACATCATTTGCTTCCCCTTTTTTTAGCAGTATTGCCAGTCAGTTTAACCTTGATGTACCAACACATATTCAGTGTGACATACTGTTTCACACACTGGTATTTAGTTATCTGGCATCAGTCTGTCTTCCCCTGCCCCAGCAAAGAAATGTCTGTTAGAGTAATGGCCTTGTATAGTGATGGCCTTGTATAGTAATGACACTATACAGTAATGGCCTTGTATTGTAACGGCATTATATAACACTACTTAATGTCAGTGTTTACAATATGCAGATACTTGACTTCACTCTGTGTACTTCTCACCAGAAGGTGGAAACTGTTAAATGATGCCACTTAAAAATATTTATATTTTTCAGATCATATTTTTTTTCCTGATATTTCACCTTTTCTAAGCCTAACAATGAATTGCAAGGTAGGTAATAGTAACATTGCAAAACCTTGTTCCATCCAAACACTAAGTGGCTTCTTTGTTAGGATTCAGGTTATGAATATTCTTGGTCAATCCATTATTCACAACTGCAATCCACCCTGCAGGGAACTATTTCTTATGTGTACCCCTTCTTTTTTTACCAAGCTTACTTTTAAATAGATCAAAACTTGTCGTATTTTAGGATTGTATACATCAAAGTGCTGACATGCTAAGGAATCCATGTTGGCTGAATCATACCTATTATCCTGTGGTTTTTGATTGGTATTATGAAAGCAGGAAGACCAGTTCTTAGAACTAGTGTTCTGATATTAAGTATTTCGATCATTTAAAGATATCTCCTGTACATAGTCTTTCTGTAATATCTTAGGAACTGCTGTACTGATCACAGCTCACAAAGAAATCAATACAAGCACACAAATAGGAAGAGAAGACACAGTGTATGAATATGTTCTGTTAAGTATGCAGAATAAAGACAACTCCTTGCATGTACATCTTATTTGTGCCAGACGTGGTTCAGTTTCCACAGCTGGCACAGCCCATTGAGACGTCTGTGCTGGAAATACTTTGATTAGTTCCAGAATGAGTGTCAGTACTAGTTGTGCCGTGCTCTACTTAAAATACAGTAGGCATGGCCAAAACAACCATTTGTGTTTTAGTAAACCAAAATTTAGAAATCGTATTTTGGTTGCCTGCATTCAGTTGTAAATCAATGTCACTATTGCCAGTCCTGAGTATATGGGGTTTCTTCTTACTACAGCTACAGACTAAAGGTTTGCAAAATATTCAAACGCAAACCAGAGTTTGGTGCAGCTGGCCGTTTGTATTGTTTACTTACAAATTGCAGATTTCTCTTCTAATTTCACTCTGTCCAGATGGTTAAGCAAAGGTCTTGCATCTAGTTCATTGATTTATGTATTGCCTTAAGGATTTCAGGAGACTTTGGTCTGGTAAGTACATACCAGATGATTCACAAAATGTTATAAATGTTTTCGGTGTGGGAACTCGTTTAACAGTGATAAGATATGCATAATGTTGACTACTTTGATCATGCTTGGTTAAAAACTGTTTTGTAGCTGAAATAATGGAATATTAATATATCATTATGATAGAAATGCATTCCCACAAACCTGGTAAAGCAACGTAACAGCATATGAGTAGTCAGAAATAGCAGGATGGCAGACTAAATTAGTACAGCGTGTAAAAGCTCAGTCTTGTAAAAGTGAAATATGGAGCAGGAGGGATATAAGACAGGAAAACCAACAGCCACATGATTTAAAGAAAGTTATGTGGCTGAGCAGATACCTGAAGTAAGACTAAAGGCTAAATGACCAGCATAAACCGAAAACTCTTATACATTGCTAAAGGGACAAGGAAGAACTGATTACAGGCAGGCAGAGATATGGGGAAAGGGATTCTGCACATCATGTTACAGGCAGGCAGGGATATGGAGAAAGGTGTTCTGCACCTCATGTTACAGGCAGGCAGTGATATGGGGAAAGGGGTTCTGCACCTCATGTTACAGGCAGGCAGGGATATGGGGAAAGGTGTTCTGCACCTCATGTTACAGGCAGGCAGCGTTATGGGGAAAGGGGTTCTGCACCTCATGTTACAGGCAGGCAGAGATATGGGGAAAAGGTGGTCTGCACCTCATTTCATTTCATGGTACAGTGACACACTGGAAAATAGTAGTGAGTCCACACATAGGGAAGGAAGGAGGTGTGTGTGTGTGTGTGTGTGTGTGTGTGTGTGTGTGTGTGTGTGTGTGTGTGTGTGTGTGTGTGTGTGTGTGTGTGTGTGTGTGTTTGTGTGTGAGAAAATGCCCCCACATAATACACCTGCTGGCTATAGGTGTTATGGCTCAAACCCTTTACCTTTGCTTCAGGTTAAGAACAGCCTAAAGTCCCTAACCACCACCATTTCCGAACTTTGTTCAGATTTTGATGTTTGTCCAGGTGTTTTGTGCTAAGGTGTGAATGGTTGTGAGCTATGGTGAGAACTAAAGTATTTCTCCCATTATTGTTTTTGATGTTTGTCCAGGTTTTTTGTGCTATGGTGTGAATGGTTGTGAGCTATGGTGAGAACTGAAGTATTTCTCCCATTATTGTTTTTGATGTTTGTCCAGGTTTTTTGTGCTATGGTGTGAATGGTTGTGAGCTATGGTGAGAACTGAAGTATTTCTCCCATTATTGTTTTTGATGTTTGTCCAGGTTTTTTGTGCTAAGGTGTGAAGTGAGAAGTTCTGGGTTCAAGACATGCATGGCGATAACACAGCATTTTATTCTAGCAACTTTTCAAAATTATACAAGCAATGTTTAAAATGTGTCCCTGTTTTTTGGGCTTTTGTCCCCCCCCCCCCCCCCCCAATAAATGTTGGCTTTTTCCAGATTTCTTGTGCTGCAAAGTTCAGAGATACAGCTGAGTGTCAACATTTTACAAGGAGCTGAGAGCTGCAGGGGAACTTAAGTTTAGTGCTGCTTATGCAGAGTCTCCTTCAACTGTTAATAGCACAACAGGTAGTGTACTTGCTTTTGATGCAGAAGGCTGTGGGTTCTTCTCCCACAGTAGGTAGATGCATTGCTGATACTGTACTGTGTTGTAAAGGGGGTGGATGCTGTAGTCTGTTTTGGTGAAGATATCTAGTAGTAACTATGAACCTGTTATCAGTTTGCCATCCATTCCCTATTGCAATATTACTAGCGTATCGTTTTTAATGCAACATAGGCAATTTATTCCTCAAGGGCAACAGGCACATTATTTGTAGATGAAACCATAAAATATAAAGTTGTTTGCTAGCAGCAGCCTCTTCATTAGTTACAGATTTCTCTAATGTGGAATTATGTAGATGGCTTTTACAAGTTCAGAGATTGTGCATATGTACTGATACTGGTGGACTGTAGAAGTTTGAGTAGACTTTTATGATGGAAGGTGTATCAAAGAGCATGTGTATGTTTCATGTGCAAGGGGCCTATGATTTGAAAACAGCCCAAAGTTAATCTTTATCTGCCACTGGCAAAATGTATTTTCTTTGAATGTGGGTTTTAATACTGTTTCAATGAATGTGAGTTTCAAGGGCAGAGAAGTTTTAATGCTAAGTCTAGTTTCATTGTGAGACTGCATTGCTTTGTTTAGCAGATATCTATTGGTGTTCGTACTGTAAAATGCAAAATAGAACTTTTTCTGGCAAATCATTTAGGAATGAAGTCACTAAATAACAACCGACGTTAAGTTTCAGACGTCATAATCATCAGAAAAATGCATGCTAAAGCAAGACCTAATATTCTAGCAACTGTCTTAAGTTTATACAAGGTCAATTTTTAGTACTGTTTGTATGTTCCCCCAATATACTTGGTCTTGTCCAGATTTCCTGCATTAAGAGGTTGAGAGGTATGTGCAAATAAATCGCTTTATAGAATTAGGAATATCCAAACCTCTCAACTGTCCCCAATTTTGGCTCAAAATGTTGCTCTCCCCCTAATAATCTCTCCGCAAAATAGCAATTTTGGAAGAAAACGTGGAGGGTTTACAATTATAAATAACTGTAATGATCAGAGTTATAGATTACTTTTATTTCAGAAATGCATGTAGATTCTCTAATTTTGTCAGCTGCTCTAAGTTAACTGTGCTCATATTAAAATGGTGTCCCTTCTTTGACAGGTTCCCAGCTGTATTGTCTGGCAATTTTATATTTTTGCATCACATTTTTGGTCTGTTTTTCATAAAATTGTAGTTTTCTGGCAAATTAGTGGCAAATCATTAAAGACTGAAGTTAGAAAATAATGGCAGACATTTGAGTTTCAGATTTCATACCTTTCAGAAAGTTCATACTAATGAAAGACCTACTATTCTATTATCTTTCTAAGTTTATAAGAGCAATATTTAAAAAAATGTCCTTATTTTTGGGCCTTTGCCTCAGTTTTATTTATGAGTTTGTTGCTCTAAGAGGTTGAGAGGTGTGTGTGTGTGTGTGTGTGTGTGTGTGTGTGTGGGTGTGTGGTAGGTAGGTAGCATACCTCTCAACTGTCCAAATTTTGCAGAATGTCCAGATTTTTTCACCATATTTTTTTGTCTGTTCCTCATAAATTTTGTGATTTTCTAGAAAATCATTTGAAGGCTGAAGTTGCTAAATAATGACGGACATTTGAGTTTCAGACTTCATGTCCTTTAGAAAAATTCATACTAGTACAAATCCTGTTATTCTGGCAACTTTCTCATACTAGCACAAGTCCTGTTATTCTAGCAACTTTCTAAGTTCACGAGAGCATTATTTAATATATGTCCCTGTTTATTTTAGGCTTTGTCCATATTTCTTGCACTAAGAGGTAGGTAGGGGTGTGTGTGTGAATGAAACATCCTAGTTAGGGGTAGCAGGTGGTTAGTAATTTACTCAAGCTCAAAACCTGTACCTTAGTTACAGAAAACAAAAGCATAAATTCTCTACCCAAACTACCATGCTGCATTTTTCAAAGAACTGACATTTCAGGTTAATTTTCAATTCAAGGAACCGAGTTTGAGTGAATTTATATTATATTACTGAAAAGGCATTACAGCGAATGCCTCTTCATCGACACTAAAAGAGCGAACTGTGAATTACGAGAATGGCCGTAGCTTGGCTGGGGAGGGGGGGTAGCAGTTTGAGAGCTGTCAGTACAAATTTGAAAATCCTAGCTACATCCCTGAAAACATTACTGTGATAGTGTCCCCATCATGCTTTTTTTCATTGTCAAATGACATTTTCAGTGTTTATACACTGTGTCCTTCATTCTGATTAGGTTGCTTGTACAGGTTGCTTGCTGAGTTATCTGTATAGGAGTTCCTAAGATTTTGCAAAGAGAACTGTGAACAGGAAATATCCTGAAGTGATCAAATACAAATAATATTCTCTTTATACTAGTCCTTAGCATGATTCTTCTGTTTTTCATAATAAAGACCTAAGGAAAAATGTATGCTGCAGAATTCCAATTGAAATGGAAATATATTTTAATCCATACTGAGTGCATCTATTGTGCACATATATCACAAGTTCCAAAGGCAACTTCTGCCCCTGTTAATATTATTCAGGATTATTAAAAAATACACAAGTTATGACATTGTAATCTGCAAAAGTACAACAGCACATTTTATTTTTGGATCACCTGCTGACCATCTTCCCTGTGGTCGTAGTCAAAGTTCCATTTGTCCCTTTAGGATAAAAACTGAAAGTGTTGCGATGACCTACAGGTAGCCATCAGGAAATTTTTATGTAGTGCCCTAACAGCACATCCTTTGATAATGATATATTTCCACAAACTCCTGAAAACATATCTCAGATACTTTCATTCAGTCAGGCTTTATAGATCCTTTGGGAAAGAAATGTAAAAGCTGAGAATTCAAGATGTTACTGTATGAAAAATATTGTGATCATATTGCTTTATATAACTCCACTCTAGAGATGCTTATGAAAGTGCCATTTTTTTTGTGTTTTTCTCACAAAAATAGCCGTACATTAATACCAAGTATTTTTTATAAGCTTTAAAACAGATTTCACAATTCCTTTTCTGTACATTATGTGCAATTGCTTTAAAATCCTTGTTACTATCAATCTTCCCATAGTCCAAAAACATTAATAAGGAAACAAATACATTAATTTATTTTGCTAGGACCGTTATACTCAAGGTACACTGCCACTTTAAAGTAGCTTTATCCTGTGCTATGCTTCTGACCCTATGAGACATGCAAAGAAGCTGCAACAAGTGAACAAAAAGAAAAACAGCATTAGTCATTCAGAAAATCAAAACTCTCTGCAGAAACTTAAGTTATTGTATACATTTTAGTGGTAAATCAAAACTCTCTGCAGAAACTTAAGTTATTGTATACATTTTAGTGGTAAATCAAAACTCTCTGCAGAAACTTAAGTTATTGTATACATTTTAGTGGTAACTAAAGCACAACTTCAATTTCATAGGAGGTTTTTATGATGGGATTGAGTTTTTGTAATGATGAAAGTCTGTCATATTTTTTATTGCTAGATACAATGAAAGAGAACTACCAAGATTCAAAAGAACTATTTCTTTCCAAACACTCCAACTGAGTTATAGATATATATATATATATATATATATAATATATGCACTCACACACACGGGTCTAGTTTGAATCACTGAAAAGTCATTTCACTGAATTTCAAAACACTCGCACCAAATCGCTAAAATCACTGAAAACTCATTTCACTGAATCACATTTCATTGAATGTAAGTACTGTTAGGAAAATAAAATGTATATGCTCTTTTCCCCATTGTAGTGCGATCCTGGAGTTAGTATATATAGTTAGGGGGTGTGGGGGTACAGCCCCCCACAATTGGGGGTGTGGGGGTCATAGCCCCCACCTACTTAGCTTTTATATTTATGTATCTCATTTCACTGAACGCTAACAATATAAAAGCAAAAGTAGGTGGGGGAGCTACACCCCCCCCACACCACCCAATGTGGGGGGCTGTGCCCCCCATACCCCCTAACTATATATACTAACTCAAGGATCGCACTACAGTGGGGAAAAGGACATATATATTTTATTTGCCCAACAGTACTTACATTCAGTGATATGTGATTCAGTGAATTGAGTTTTCAGTGATTTCAGCTTTCAGTGTTTTGAAATTCAGTGAAATGAATTTTCAGTGAATCAAACTAGACCCATATATATATATGTGTGTGTGTGTGTGTGTGTGTGTGTGTGTGTGTGTGTGTGTGTGTCTGTGTGTATATATATATATATATATATATATATATATATATATATATATATATAAAATCATTAGAGGCCTGTCAGAGATAGTAACTTAGTGACCACTGAGTACTTTCTCTTCAAGAAAAAGATATAAGTTAGATTTAATATTGACTGACATTGTGATTTGCATTATGCAGATTCAGAAGGGGGAGAAAACATAAATAAAAGTCCTGCCTTGAATGCAGTACAACAACCTTGGTGTTTCCTTCCACGCACAAAACAATACAATCCATTCTTGTCATCCATGCGCAAGAACACACTCCACATGAGAGTTACAGGTAGTGAGGTAAGGAATGTTGTGTACCTTAGCTAAGGTGGCATCAGGTCTTCATTGAAGAGGACATTGTGTTAGCAGACAGAGACTTGGTGCTAAGAAAGTCAATACCTAAGATAAGGCTGCAGTAGAACAACAGAGAAAAAGAATCCCTGACTGAAGTTTAAGAGTAATTTGCAAACGATCTCATCATTTTCTGTCATTTTATTTAGTAATTTAGCTTCTACAATAAATTCCAAATGTTATTGCTTTCACAGTTTTTATGATTATTTCTCTTTAGAATATTTTCACATGAACAAATTCTGTTGTGTGCTGTCGGATAATTCTCACTGTTACTCACCAGCAGGCTAGCTATCCGAAAGAGTAAAGTAATATAGCAAGTTAAACAGTATGAAGTTCAGTGCTCGTTGTATTTGTACTCCAACATCATTCTTAACTAGCTGTAAATAAGCATGCTGTGTTGACATATAATTGTAACGAGGTATTCCCTATTCAATCTAGTTTAATTATTCCCTTGGCAAGTATGACCTTACCCCATGAACTCATGTTTTATTTTTCCATTTTGTTTTTATTTTCCTCTTTTACTTGGCTATAGACCTAGAATGCATCTCTCTTAATAAGAAACAGTCTTACTAACTCCTTACTTTAACTTATTGTGTGAATAACCCACACTTACTCTAAGCTTTGCTTATGTTAAGAGTATGGTAAAGTGATTTTGGAGCAAGTCTTCAGAAGGTGTATGTGGGTTAAGACATGAACTTTTCAATTTTGTCATACTGATAGTTTGTAACAATATTGTTGTATTTTTTTTTTTCTTTCTGTAATTCTTTCAGTTAGTTTTCATGATGTGCAAAACTGATATTATGTAATACTCATTTGGTACTTTGGTGTGCTCATAGAAGTACTCAGACATATGTCATCTAAATCACAGCATGGGGCCAGATTAATTAATGCCTACACTGTGTATACAACCTGTGTTCAAAAACATCCCTACCATATTTGTTATGCTTTCTAGTCACTCAGAAAGATTACAGTAAGTGTACATGAAATCTATGCTTTGTGGTAACCTTTATGAATCCCCCTGATATTTAAGGCTGCAAGAAAATCAGTAATATTTAAGGCTGCAAGAAAATCAGTAGGAAAACTTATATTAAGAGGAAGTAGGTGTGAGTTATGCTTGTGTTGTCTGTTCACTCAGAATGATGTACAGTAAGTGTAGGTGTTAAGAATCCCAGGGATGGGCTTAAGTATGTATTTGCTTAAGTATGTCATTAATAAATTTACTTTTGCTGTAGTGAAAAGATATCGTGTTCGTAAAACAATACACTCTCTGAGGTGAGGCAGAAGCTACGTTCGATAAATTTGTGTACAAATGCTGTTTACACTGCCCTCATTCTTCATATTCTTGTCTAACCGTGCAGGTTTTGTCTGATTAACCAACCATACATCTGTGTTCTACTGCACAATGTATGTAAAGGCAATGGAAGTCTGCAGTTGTCACACTGATGCCTGAGTGATTCAAAGTGAGTTCCTGTGGCCTTAAACCCACACTGCCATTTCTTCTAAGCTGTGATCCTCCAAAGTCACCTTTATACCACTGACGTTAAGAGAGGTAATGAATGAAGGTAACAGGTAGATGTAGACTTGGGGGTTATTGGTGATGAGAAAGCATCAGTTATGGAGGGGAGTTCAGTGGGAAAGAGGAGTGTGGTAAAGGACATGGTTACAGGCCTATCATCAGGAGAAATCTAACTGTCAATAAACTGCATGCAAAAGGGCAGGGGTGCTCAGATATAGGACACCATGGAACAACGGAAAGGCTAGCAGAACTATGAAGGAGGCAATGAAAAGGAAAAGGGTGGTGACAGCAGCTTGTAGGCACTAGTGGAGTATATCAGCACTGTAATAAGGACTAGCGTTATGAAGAAGAAAAGGATGAGTCAGCCTGACTGCTGTTTCAGGGAGTAGAGCAGGGAACAGCAGGTTGCAGCCAAGGGTGAGGGTGAAGGCCTGAGAGAATCAATGAGCTGTCCAGAAGGGATAGCCTTCACCGCGACACACTTGAAACTGAATTCTTGTAACAGGAAGTGGGAAGACGCAGTACATTACTTGTAACTTTAACCCGAGGTCAAAGCAGGGGAGGTGAAAGAAATGAGAACAAGTTGGCCAAAGAGCTAGCTGCTAACGATGGAGTAGTGCTAGTCGGCAGATGAACGGATATAATTGGCAAAGGAAAAGAAAGAAGAAGCAGAGGATGCTAGCAGGACAAAAGGAAGTAAAAAGTAACAAGGAGAAGGTGAACAGGCAGAAAGGTGTAGGGCAATAATGGCAGCATGCAGCTGGTGAACATTCTCCTACCCAGTAGGACAGAGAAGAAGCATTAGGGAAGGGAACTCCAAACAGACAAAAACATGAAAGGCAGCTGCAGGAGAAATGCATCAAAAAAGATAGTGAGGATAAAAAGAGTAAAAAAATTAAACCGGGAAAAAAATAATTGGGGAGCTCAGGATCATCTGGAAAGTCCATGTCAGGGAAGGAGCTCAGGATTAGATAGAAAGTCTTGAGTTGAAAGGTGCAGGAATGGAAAAGATGGATAAGGGCATGAGGACAGACTGATGCTAAACAGTAGGTTAGTATGTTCTTTTTCTTCTTTCGGCTTTTCCCGGTTAGGGGTCGCCACAGCAGATCATCTGTCCGCACATGATTAGCAGTAGAGTTTTACAGTGTCGAGTTGCGAGCCAGGTGCCCAACCTTCCACAGAAGGCACACACACACATGCACTCATGCCTAGGGCCAATTTAGAGTGTCCAATCCACCTACAGCATGTCTTTGGGATGTGGGAGGAAACCAGAGCACCTGGAGGAAACCCACACGACCACAGGGAGGACATGCAGACTCCGCACAGAAGGCACCCCAGCCAAGGATCGAACCAGAGAACCTCTTGCTGTGAGGTGGCAATGCTAGTTTAGTATGTTCAATATGATTAATAGAAACAGGAGCAAACTACTGACATGAGTGGATGCGATTTGGTGGTACCAGGGTATAGTGAGTTCACCAGGGGCAATAGTGAAGGATGGTTGACATTATATCCCAGAAAAAGATTGGATGCAGAGGTTATGCATGGTTAGGGGCTAAGGCAATAATTGCCAGGCAGTTCAAAAGAATGATGATGGGAGGCCAGATGACCAAAAGTAAGTTCCACACAGCAAACATGACTGGATAAAATGGGTAAAAATGTGTATAATATACTGTACATGCATGTAGCATGATGGATGATGTGTTAAAAGAATAAAGGAATTGGTGGGAAAAAATGCTGCAGTGTATTATAAATTCCTATTTATCAGAAATTGGCTGAAGTGTTCAGTCATTCAAGGTAGACAGGAAGAGGCGCCAATTATGTAGTACCTGGAACAAATATCAAGCAAGATAGAACTCTGGAGAGCAAATGATGGTTATATAATTCATTGTCATAAGTGCAATAATACCCAAGCAGGTGGACATTATAGGTGAAATAATGACCACTATGGAGGTGTTCTGAGGCCAGGCACCACAAGTGGAGGATATCCCCATCGTTGGAATGTCTGATATTTCTCATCAAGTCCAACCTAGAAGATATTACTCTACATAAAATGGCAACACTACCTCTTTAGTTGTACTTTTATGTATATTTTTGCAATTTTGGAAAAAAAATAGTTACTAATATATAATATTTTAACCAAACAAGATGCTGTCTTGTTTTCTCATACCATTCTCTTGTCTGCATAATCAGGAATAAAACCAAAAACTAAAACAACATAAAGGCAGTAAATCAGTGATACTTTTAAAGATGATACTGTTAAATTAGAAAGTTGATTAAACAAGGAAATGTATTTTTTTCTGAAAAAAAAACAATTAGCAGTGTCTGACATTATTTAATAACTTAAACCCACAGAGCTCTGTCACAAAAATTACAAGTTTTTAATGAGAGTGAAAAATTATGAGGCAAAATTTCGGATGTCCCTGTAAACCAGAAAGAGTTAAGTGACATACCTGTAAATGTAATAACTGCTGTCTTGTTTTTATAAGGAAAAGGTAAACATATTTTGTGATACATATATAACCTCTCAATCTCTTAGAGCAAAAAATCTGGACAAAGCCTAAAATGATGGGGGGACAAATAGGGACAGATTTTAAATATTGCTCTTACAAACTTAGAAAGTTGATAGAATAATAGGTTTTGCATTAGCATTAATTTTCTGAAGGATGTGGAGTCTTAAACTCAAATGTTTGACTTATTTAATGACTTCAATCCTCAGCTCTTTGCCAGAAAAGTACAGATTTTAGGAGGAACACACCAAAAATATTAAGCAAAAATCTGGACATTCTGTGAAAATCTGTACAGTTGAGAGGTAACATCTGATTAATAATATAAACTGATATTATGTTCTGCTTTAAGTCTATAATACATTAACTGGTAATAAAAGCCACTTTTACAAATTTAGAAGTCTTGATAATTACCTTCTTTGCTGGTCTAACTGTAGTTTTTTTTTTTTTTGTATTTCCTCAGTTCATCCTTGAGTTTGTGAGCAGTCCATGTGTGGTAATCCATATCTGATGAATTAATGTGCACATTGTTGTTTCACATCACTAATAGTGCAGAAATTCATTTACACACCATGACGTACATGGCCTGGCTAACTACACCGCATTCACACTTTTAACCTAAACACCTGTTCCTTTTTTCACTTCAATGCTGATTTTCTGTGTACAGTTATGGATACTCTGGGTTCAGTAAATAGGAACTGAAATCTCATTTTTCTGGTGTCAAAAGAAACTTAAGCATGACTATAAGAGGTGGAATGATTTTTCAAGCAATGTAGTGAAGAACCTATAATTCTGTACGTAATAATAAAGGAATGAGGACAATTAACAAAAGAAATAATTAAGATAAAGTCATTTATATTTCTGTAGGAGATCATTTTTATTATTAGTTCTTTTTATTTAGCTGGATTTTGTCAGCCCAAGTTTTTTTTTTTAACCCTCTGGATCTGGGGATATTTAAGAGCAAATTCTACATAATGTGGTGCTGTGTTTTATCATGCTATGTGCCCATGTTTGTCTATCCATCGTGTTAAGTACATTATTGTTGAGGGCCTTCAACCAGATTGTAATCTGTTAGCTGACAGATAGGTATTACTGTCTCTTTTTTTTTCCAGGTTCACAAAGACATGTTGGTGTGGTATAGCTCATGAGTGAGGGTTCTTAGTAAATTATAATGGATAAACTAGTGTCCTTTACCATACAAGTGATCATGCTTTTGGATATCTGCTTGGAATGTACTGGGGTAAGATGCATATGCTATGTTATGTAGTAAATAAACATCAAGAAGGCAGTGCATTGGAATTGAACCTATGGCATAGCATGCAATGATAAAGTGTCCAAATTTAAAAGAAATGCATTTCTTGATCATGAAAGTCAGATTAAAGTGATAAAGATATTCATAATTTTACTACACATTTAACTATATGTTTTTGTTTGAGATGATTATTGTTGAAAAACAAATTACTCAGTTTCTGGCAGAACAGTCATAGATGTTTTGCTTTGTTTGCAGAGGTTCAGTGGGGTGAGTTCTGTTCTAGGGCTGCATGTCTGCCACTTAGACAACACATGATATTACACTGTCATCTATTTATGGATATGTTAAGTTATGCTAAAAAACTATTCTTTGTGAAATTGACAGTGCTGTCTGAGTTTTAATTGTGTCTTTATCATTAATGCAGCCTAAGATCAGGTACACATTTTTATTTACTTGTATTACATTAGTCAGCTGTAGGTTCAGGCACAAAATGCAGAATATTGCCACAAATGTGCATTTTGCATGCATACATTATCTACCGTTGGGGGGGGTAGCTCTACACCTGCACATCTCAGTAGGGCCTCCCTT
The DNA here is from genome assembly GCF_019279795.1 of Protopterus annectens. Classification (NCBI taxonomy): domain Eukaryota; kingdom Metazoa; phylum Chordata; order Ceratodontiformes; family Protopteridae; genus Protopterus; species Protopterus annectens. Next base: position 554,131,150 of record NC_056747.1, read on the forward strand.
TCATGTAGTGTTTTCTGATTAAAGCAATAAGTTAGTGCAGAAACAATTAGAGAATAACAAATCTCTCCAAAACAAAAGAATATCCCTAGTTGTCTTTTGTAGGTTGTTGCTTTATTTAGTGTGGAACAGTTAATGGAGTTTCATCATTGCATTAACTAAAGTCACTTTCCTATCAGCACATTTGAAGCATAAGATAGATAAATACAATAGGATACCTCCCCATATCCGTTCATAATGCTGTGTATAATGAACCATGTGACAAAAATACTTTAGTTTTGTGGCTGATAACTGAGGATGAATCACATGAAATATTGAACAAAACAGAAATGAAGATAGCCCAGCAGAAATGCTGATAGTAATGTAATTTTTTCCTTACCTTCTGGAGGAAGCACTACATTCTGACAATACAGCTTTATTATACTAAAACAATAGGTATCAACCTGGACTACTAAAAGAATTCGGATTTCTGTAAGGTAACTTATTCAGCAGTATTATCAGAGTTCTCTGTGTTGCTTTTCATGGAGTGTTTTGAATTTATGTTTACATGTCTTCTCCATGGGTACTAATAGTATGTTAATGTTAAGTGGATGTGTATAGAATACTCAAAAAAGTTATGTTATAAATTTTTAAGTTTTGCTGATGCCTTTCCCCTAAAATCTTCTCAAAAAACACGGAAGTTCCCATTTGGGTTAACCTGATTAACAGAAGATAAATAAAACCAAATAGACTTGCCTGCCTACCATAACCATTTTACTACATACCCCCCTCCCCTCACTGCAGCATCTGTTATTGATTGTCTTGTTACATTATGTAGTCCTGGTTTCAGTCACAGGAAAAGGACGCCAGCAGAATACATTAATAGGTTTTTGTCAGATTGTTACTACTTGTTAACTTTGTGCATTCCCAGAGTTTCTTTTCCTATAATTTAGCATCTTTGGTGTTTTCACAGTTTTACACCTTTATTACAAAACAGTAATAGCAAATTGTTTTTTGGCATGACTCTCTGTTAATTTGTTTTCCCAAGACAAGATGAAGTATGGATGCTAGAAATCATTCTTGAGTACTGGATATTGTAAAACTGTAGCTAGGCCATCTGGTACCCTGTTTGGTTTACCTACTACCCATTGAAGCATAGCTTTTTTGGCTGACCATTTATATAAAGTTCAATATCAAAAAAGGTGATCTGAAAAACATACAAAAACACGACAAAATATTTTTCCAGGTGCATCCACCATTATCGGGGCTCTGCCCCCACACTCTCCTACATTATCTAGTTATATCTATAGCTATATATAGACATATTTCTATACATACATACATACAAACATATATGCATATATATATATATATATATATATATATATATATATAGATACACACATGTGCATATATGTGCGTATGTATATCTATATATATATATATATGTGTGTGTGTGTGTGTGTGTGTGTGTGTGTGTGGAGAAAAAGGGTAAAAGCCATAGGAAAGTGCCCGTCCTCATTCAGTACAACACATTGAATTGGTGTGCTCTGATATTACATTTTCAAACTAAAGGCTCTCGACAACCAATATAGCAATCATCTGTAACTATGCTGCCCTGGTCATATCCCAAGCTTGGCACCTCCTCAACTCATAGCTCAATATAAAGGACAAAAAATATAAAAAATTTATAAAAACTTCCCAAAATTGAGAACCACGAACCAAGAAAATGTCTTTTGTAAATTTCATTGACCACAGTAAGCTCTGTGCTATAACTGCAACAAGCTTGTTGCTACCATTACTAAGTTAATAAGACTCTTATTTCCTACTTAATCGAAAAAATATTGTATCACCATTCATTCATTTAGGAAGCTATGAGGTTACCCAGTCCTGTGGCTTCTTAAGTGAATGCCACTGCTGCACTTGTGCCCCAGGTGTAACTGCTGATCAAACCCTATAGCAATTTCTACGCAAGGCAGCTGCTCCCTTCAGTGTGTGTGCATGTGTGTGAGTGTGTGCGCGTGTGAGTGCATGCATGTGTGTGAGTGCGTGCATGTGTGCATGTGTGTGTGCGTGCGTGTGTGTTTGCGTTTATGTGTGTGTAAGAAACTTGTTACAGTAGAAATGACTTTGTAAAGATGTACATCATGACAACAGTACTGTAATGCGATTTGAGTGAACAGTGCATGACCGTTGCTCAGTTCATTAAATAGTGAAGTAGCTAAACATGACAGCTTATGTAGAAGTGAGTATTTTTGATCAAAGGGAATAAGGATTACATTTGATAGGAGTGTGTGATTATATAAGTTCAACATTTCTTTGATACATTCTAGGAAAGCTGCCTTTATAGGAGATTTTAAGCCAAACAATTTCCGTTTTTTGTGCGCAAAATAACTTGTTCTATTTGGTTATAGATTAAGCTTACTAATCCCGTAGTTGATTATTATATATTACCCCTAATAAGAATGACCGGGATCATTGCATAGATAATCTGAGGAGACCCATCCATGGAATAAAACATTTAGGAACTGTTTCTGTCCATTAGTAGTACAGCATCCAGTCATGGGGAAAATTCTGTTTCCCATCCATACATGCAAGTTGCCCTTGAATGTGGACAGCAATGAACTTTATTTTATGGAGAGTCTGTTCCTGAACAGCAGTGTCCTCTCCAAGATATACCTGTCCCTCCAAACTATTCTGGTGATGTTGCAGAAGAGTTTTATATCCCTAGACAAAGTATTTCTCTTGCCATTCAACTTGCTGATTTGCAGTAAATCCATCAGTAATAGGTCAGAAGATGCCTTGTATGACAGACAGACGACACCTCTTAGCAGTCTATAAGATACTGAGAATAGTGACAGGGATTTTAGTCAGTCCATGTAGGCATGTCATTTAGACCTTGTATCCTTTTACTAAGGTAACTCTGTGGTTGTTCCAGTTGTTGCATGTGTCTGGACTTAGAATGTACACATTGCATTGCATTGCATGTGTATAGAAATATATTAAACTTTTTGGTGGTTTGAGGTCCATGTTATATTCTTTTTTTATTTTTTTGATGTCAGTTTTAATAAGATTACAGATTTCTAACACAGCAGTCCACTTGCTCTATGTTATATACGGACTCACATGCATTTTATATATATGTAAATATATACATATATATATATATATATATATATATATATATATATATATATATATATACGTATATAAAAATATGTGTGCGTGAACTGCTCATTGTAGCATTAAATGTGATTTGGCATAGTGTCTGACTGTGTGTGTGTGTGTGTGTGTGTGTGTGTGTGTGTGTGTGTGTGTGTGTGTGTGTGTGTGAAGTCAGATCATATTTTTGGAGATTAGCTGTTGCAGCTGTGTCATATAGCTTGTTTTATTTTAAATAAGACAAATTAAGGAATTACAGTTTAAGTTCAGTGTGACTATATTGCTACATGCTTTATTGCTATATACTGAGAACAAGGGGAGGGGATACTTGCGTTCATTAGATGTCCAGTAGATAATGCCCACCATGATACCTCTAAACTTCTGAGCATTAAAAATCATAGCAGAGTAGCAGAAAGAGGGCCGTTTATAATTTGTTACACTAGAAGGTCATTATTTGCATGATCCTATAAAGTTGGTGATGGGGGATATTTGTAAAAGATTATTAAATAATGTGTTTACTCATAAACCAAGCTGACTGTTATGAGGAACATCAGCAATCTTAGGAGGAGCAAGGCCAAAATCATAGCACTATGCTTGAATGTTAGCAGTTAAGAAGTACGAACAGCCTGCTGTGTGATTTCAGTCAGAGAAAACCGTAGTGCTCCTTGAAAACCCCTTCAGACACAGGTGTGGTATGTACAAAATGCACTCCTGGCAGGATCCAATTTGAAATCTGTAGACCTGTGAAACCGCAGTGCTAACCACTACACCCCTGTACCTCTCCTGTAACTAATGTTTTCTTAAGCTTTAAGGATGCCATCTGGCTGGTGTGCTTCACCAATGGCATACTTCTACAGAGTGTATATGTGTCACACAAGATCTTACACATTTGCTCCTTACTGCTCATTCTGTTTGCTTTTCTGAAGATTAAAGACTGCTATTCTTTCTCTGAGGTCTGAATTAAAGACTTGTTTATTTCATTGGTTCAAAGGGACTGTGTATAATGAAAATAAAGCAGGCCAGTTAATTGACTGTTACTTTTAAAATGCTATGTTATTTACTGACATTGCTGCTTCCAGTGCAGCTTGTTGATACGTTGTTATGCCATACAGCTGAGTTGTATAACCTGGAAGGTCCTAATTATTTTTTTATGAAGCTATTAAACATTTAGATTGCACAGAACAAAAGATGCCTTAGATAGTAAGCTATTTAAACTGCTTTTGTTAGTTATTAATTGACCCATTAAAAATGCTACCTTTATAGTTAGCACAGCAGATTGTTGGAATTCACTGAACCCTTATACTGATTTCTTAAGTTAATATTCCTTTTTAGACCTGTGCGAATTGTGTATTTCATATCACATTCACATCAGCTTTCTAACCCATTAGTCAGTATGGTTTTGGCTCCCTCTGCAGGTCTACTTGGAACAATGCACCATGATTCTAAATGATTTTTTTAAGGAATCTTATTTCACTTGCTTCAACAAAAATCAGCAAAGTAATACTTGTATGCAATATGCCCAAGAAGGCTATTTTATTTGTTTGTTTGTTTATTTATTTACTTGCTTACTTATTTGCTAACTGGAGATGTCAAGTTGGTAGACACATTTTAAGTGGAGTCCCTCAGGAAAAAAAAAATGTGTGTGTGTGTGTGTGTGTGTGTGTGGGTGTGTGTGTTTGTGTGTGTATGTATATATATATATATATATATATATATATATATATATATATATATATATATATATATAAATACACAAGAAAATAACTGTAAAAGATAACAAATTAACAATCTTAACACAGAGTGAACCAGTTAAAAGGTCCTGGTACAGCTCTTCCCAGTGGTATATTTTTCAATAAGCTGGAAATAAAATAATTAAATAGTATAGTATGCAAATGATACATAATTGTTGTTACGATGGATCATATGACATTAATAGTGTTAGGATATACACATGTCAATATAGACGGAGCTACTCACAGCTGAAGAAAAAGCATGAAAGAACATTTGGGCACAGTGACAGTGACATGAGTGCACAGCTATATCCTACAAAAGATTCAGCACAGGTTAACAATAAAAAAGGATTGGCTTAGTATAATAACTAGAATAAAATAAAAAAGTAAAAGAACAAGGATGCTGAAGGAAACACAGTAGACTCTTTTATATAAAAGTAATAGATGGTTCAGTGCTTTCCCTGCAGTGTCCTTGTTCTTTTATTGCTTGTTTCTCAGACATCTTAATTTGATTATTCGTAATTTCACTTGTAATAACCTAGGATGCAGTACCGGGCAGTAGATAAGGCAGCAATGACTTTGTCCAGTCTATTTTTTTCTTTATAAGGAGGTCCTTTAAAATATCCATCTCTGGCTGTTTGTTGCTTTACTGCAACTAACAATTATGTGCAGCCCCATAAAATTATTTGTGATTTAGTCCATGTTTATAACTATTGTCTCCAGGCTTGCCTAATTCCTTAAATTTGATATACCCAGTGTGCCACCAATCATGACTCTCCCAGTCAGCCACTAGAAGTTTTTTTGTATGTTTTAAAAGTCACTTCCATCTCCTTTATTGCCTTCTAGGAGTACGAAGACATAAATTATTGCTCCTGTTGTTATTTCTGTAGTTGAATATCTGTAAAATAACATCAGCCTGTCTTGGGCAACTTCTTGTCCTTATACAGTCAAATGAACCTGTCCATATCTGAGTCTGCCCGTTTGACTAGGGAAATACAGTACATGGTGCTTATTGTGGGAACTGATTTTGTGAATCTCATATGTATATACAGCAAGAGGTTCTATAGTTCGATTCTTGACTGGGATGCCTTCTCTACAGAGTCTGCATGTTCTCCCTGTGTTTGTGTGGATTTTCTCCAGGGTGCGCCACTTTCCTCCCATATTCCAAAATGGAATAGACACTCTGAGTTGGCCATAGCGGGAGCATGCGTGCAACCGTGTGGTATGCAAGAAAAACTGTGGCAGGGCTAGCCACCCACCAGTGTGAACATTGGCATTAGATGATAGTCACTGTTGTCGTCACACTCCAACTCAATGTGCAAAATTGAGAAAAGGAGATTGATGGATGGTTTGGTGTCAGGAAGATGATAACACATTTAAAGACTCATTACTTTACTTTTAAGATTTTTTATGTGGGGAAATCCTTGCACCCCTCAACAAAACAGTTCACCTACACCTCCACTCTGTTCATTTACTAAGTAACAAGATGTCTGTATCTCAGCTGAAGGTGAATGTTTACAGGAACATGTAGCACTGGACTTGGTATTTATTCCACATATTTCCAGTTAGTCTTCCTTTTCTTTGGATTTTAACTATGACAGCCCCCTGTATTACAACAGTAACAGGGTAGCATGATCTATTTTAAGTCAATACCTAGCCACAATTCTGCTATTACATGAGACGAAAAAGATAAAAAAAAATGTTCCAAGTGAAACAAAACACTGTATTGCAGCAGAAAGCACAGCACATAAAATATCCACCAACACTCGTAGATATTCGATATATCTTTAATAAAATACTTGCAAGTCGGTAAGCGCTTTCACCAAATACACATTGGCTTCATCAGACCTTAATAATATTAAAACACACAACCACATGCTTTATAAAGTCATATGATCCGTTAAAACAGTTTAAATTCACCAATAGCATGTTCTACTTCTTCCTTCATTTACATATATTAATTGCTTTAAATTACTCTTTGTCAACTTCACTTCGTAAAGGAAAATTACATCATTTCAATACATATGTTGCATCAAAAACATTATACTTCACTTATTAAACCAAACCGACTGGCCATCCTACCTTGTTAATCTCCTTTTATCAACCGTACTATTTAAACCAGATCCTTTATCGACTCTCAGCCGAAGGATCCATTTAAGTTCAGCTTCATTAGTTCTATTTTCAATATTGCCCATCCTACGTCCTACCTGCACTAGCTGTATAATCTTAAACTTAAATCGATGTACTCGATCACAATCTATAGCATATCTAGCAAGTGCATTTGTGCTATTGCCTACCCTAATGCTGTATAAATGTTCCCTTACACATTCTCGTAGTGTTTGATCGGTCTTTCCAACATACATTTTTTACAGCATTTACAGTGTGCCATATACACTAAATGCTTGGTAATACATGTTGCCCTTACATTAAATGTAAACTTTCTGTTAGAGTCTAGATGTATAAAGATGATATCATTATCTACAAAAGCACAAAAATTGCAGGAACCACAAGGATATGTTCCATATTGTTGGGTATTTAGTTACCTGCCTTTATCTGGGTAGCATAACATCATTTTTAACGATCTACATTTTCTATATCCAAATATAGGACTTTCCCTCACCACCTTGCTAATCTTATCATCCATTCTCAACAAGTGACAGTTATTCTGAAACACTTGTTTAACCATGTTGACATTGCTAGTATATGCCATCGGGACTTTAACCGTACCTTTAGAATTATATTGCTTCACATTCCTTCCTGTAGCTATGGCTGGGTCTTGAGTAGAAGAGAAATATGGTTTAGTTCGCCCATGCCTCATAGAATCAACTTCTGTCAAAATCGGATTCACTTCATTTTTCCTTATAACCTCTGTCTATCAATGACTCTCTAAGTATATCACACCCACCCTTGTAATCCTGTTCAACATTATGTAGTCTGGATACTCTCATACCTTGCCCTTTTATTATGTTTTTAAATATCCTTTTAGGGTGCAGGCTTTTCCTGTGCAATATTGAGTTTCTATAGCATTCTTTCCTGTACAGACTAGTAGTCAGTTTGCCATCCAAACTTTTATTTACTAGTACGTCCAGAAATTCCATGGATTCGCATGACCATTTATACATGAATCTCCAAAATGTAGTAGATTCATGCAATTTCAAAATAAACTGCTGTAGGTCCTCTATGCTACCGCCCCACAAGAAAACACATCATATACAAAACAACGATAAAACAGAACACACCGTGAATACAATTCCATCCTGCACACATCCTCCAACTCCAATTGTGCCATAACTGCATTTGCATAGCTATTCGCACAGCACTCCCCCATTGCTACGCCGTGCTTCTGTTTGTAATAACAATTATTAAATACAAATATATTGTTATTAAGCACAACATCCATGAAATCACAAATCAGTTCTATTAACTTATGCTTATACTCACTTTGATCACTTGGATATTTACGTAAATATTCTACTACTTCCATATTAGGTATTGTTGTAAACAATGATACCACATCCATAGTAACTAAAATATATTCACGTATTTGGTCATGCTTTTCCACATACCCGTACAGATCCTGTAAAAAATGTTTAGTGTCTCTCAACACAATTTCTGATCTATCCAGAACCGGTCTAACATGTTTCTCAATAAAGACAGAAAAAGGTTCAGCTACCCAAACTTGCCCAGCTACTATAGGCCTAAATGGGGGTGTCCTAAAATTTTTATGCACCTTGAGTTGTCCCTGAAACATAGGTATGGTGGGTGATTCAACTGTGAGATATTGTAAGTACGATATTACATTCGCGAACGTTCACTTCAACGAAAGTGTACTTTCGCAAATTCTGGTTCAGTGAACCAGCAATTAAAATAAAATTAACAATTTAAACTCCATTTTGCAGTTGAAGTGCACTTTTGCAAAAGTAAGGTTGCACTTTCTTTGTTCGAAATAATGGTATTTTAATCAAAGAAAGTAGACCCATATATATATATATATATATATATATATATATATATATATATATACATACATACATACATCTATATACAAAATCTATGTCTTTCTCTCTCTATATATATATACATATACATATATATAAATATTGGATATACATGTGTGTGTACAACACTGATATGCTATTGAAAGTACTGTCTAAGTACTACTTAGCTGTAGTAGTTACATTAGTTGCATTTCAACCTACTGGATTTTGAAATAGATTGTCAATTGTGGCCTTTAAGGTGGTGTTTTACTATATGACTTTCGAATTAGAATATGTAAGTTAGGAGAAGTGTGAGTGAACCGTGTAAATGAGTAGAATATTTATTTTTTTGGATGATCTGAGTTATATTTTTTAAAATCACATTATTTCTGTAGTGCTTTCTGCTCAGTGAGCATTAGGCTTTGCTAGTTAAGTAAATGTATAAGGTATTTATTAATTAAGTAGTGTTATTATATTTGTGGTGACTTTTGTTGCACTGTTTTTAGTGTTTTATGTATGTGCTTTAAGATTTTTTTTTTACTCTGTGAGAGTTACAGAATAGTTTTCCTTATGCCGAGATTTGCTTTCAGTGATGTGGGTGAGTGCAAAATGTTGATATAATTTCTGTTTGACTTTTTTTTTAGTAAGTGTGTGTGTGTGTGCATGTATGTTTTTGTATATACACACACACACACACACAGACATATATATATATATATATATATATATATATATATATATATATATATATATATATATATAAAATATACAGCGAGAGAGGAAGGAAAGACACACACACACACACACACACACACACACACACACACACACACACACACACACACACACACACACACACACACACACATACACACACACACACACACACACACACACACACACACACACGCACACACACAGTGTAGCACCTTTCCAGAGCAAAGTTTCCCTTGGTGAATGTGCAAGTTACATAGCCAAAAACAGTGAACTGAAAAACCTTACAAAACACAAAAAAAAAACCTTTAATAAGAGGACAAGCCCCACTGCAACCCTTGATATGGAGGGCAGTCCCCCACATAATGTTGCAAAATTATATAAACCAACTCCAGAATTGCACTACAGTGAAAGAAAGGAATAAAATCCCTAAAATGTGCACTGCCAGCTCGCATGGTTGTGAAACTCTCAGTCACATTAGATTAACCTTCACATCTCAGCAAGCAGAACAGTGCAAATGCGTAGATAAGCTCTGAGTGTGTGTGTGTATGTGTATGTATATATAGAAGTAGATATGGCAGCAATATGCACTACCATAGTCCTTATTCAGAAATGTCAGAACTCCATGGCTTTATCAGGGTGACAGTCTCACAAGTGCCATTTGGTGCAGCACTCCTCTTCATCTTGGCAAAGGTAGCTGCAGGCCCTGCCCTGTAGCCATGTGCATCCGATGACTGAGCTGTAGTGCCACCTGCATATCAGGAACTGGATGAGGCATGTGACGAGAACCTTGTTAAGCTGTTATCTACCCGGTAAACCTGCTACAAATGATATATGCCTCTGAGGTGTTATGACTACAAGGTAGAGAGGCACTGTTGTGCTAAGGGAACTGTACTTTGACAAAGGATGGTGGAATTCGTGTTGTACCGCCTTCACCTTAGGTGTGAGTGAGGCTAGGTCTTCATCCTGTACAGTGACAAAGGGCAACTCAGGGAGGAGACAAATAGTGCCAGTGTATCATGTAACTGTAACTTGATCTTGCCTTCTGCATCATTATCCAACCTTGCACAGGTGCTGACATCAGCCTCTTGTGCTGTCTTAGCCTGAGCAGGTGTCATTGTGATGCTAGTCCTGCCTGTGAATACACAGTGCAGGAGAGAATTGAGTGAATCTGAATCCATGCTACATGTGATACCTGTGCTATTCATGCTTGTGGTACCTATAAAACTGGTATGGACCCATTCCTTTGTTGCCATTCCTATGTGTCTTAACTCATGACATACCTAGAGAGGCGTATGCATTGTAAGTTATTTATATTCTTTTCTCTGTGTGTACACGGTTGCTTTGGTCACACTTATGTCACATTTGTAAAACCATTTATATAGCGCGTACACACACACATTGAACCAGATGATACCTGTGAATCACCATTCTTTGGTGAAGCATAAGGGTGCAACAAAGCACAACTAAATTTCATGTCACACTGATAACGTACCATGCCCATAGACTCATGCAGGATACCTGCACATGTACCTGCCTCATATTGTCATGATTCATATTTCTTTTTCTCAGTGTAAATCACAGGCTGTCATTCAATTGCTCATGAAAATGTGACCAGTTGAAAAACATTGTGATGATGCCTGCCTTTTGTGAAAAGCAATGAAAAGTCATGCTGTTTTTCCAGCACGTGCATGGTGTGGACCTGTACAGCTCCATTTACAATGGTTGATTTCAGGTACAGCCTTGGTCAGGTGCTTACTGAGACCAATGGCCTTCCCCCAGAACAGGAAGTAATGCAGACACCAATATAATGACCTGCAGTAATTTTGCCCTCAGTATCTCAGGGTAGTTGTATGCAGAAGTTAGACAAAATACATCTTGCATAGTATAGTAATTGTTTGTCACAGGTAATATTTTGCAAAATATAATACTGAAATATGTTGCTGTTATACAGGGCAGTGTTTCTAATAAAGCCTGCCCTTTTCTTCGGACAATTATTATGAAATCGCAGTTTGGTTGTTTTGGGGCACTGTAGTTGTCGGTGTTAGTGGAGACACATTCATGTGGCAGTTGTCCATTATTACACAAAGTTGTTTAGCTGTGACCATTTCAGGATCGTGCTATTTCACACGCTCATGTGAGACTTCAGCTTTGCATTGTTGTTTCTGTCTCACTCACTTTTATTTGGGCTAACATGTATACTCCTTTCTCATTTAATAAAATCAGAGTAGGAGGCCAGCAGTGTTAAGTGGTGCAGAAGGGTAGCAGGCTGAAGCCGCTTTTGGTACAGTGGATGTAGGAGTATTAGCTACTGTTACGTAATGTGTGATTCTGTGTCTACACTTTATCTCTCTCTCTCTCTCTCTCTATATATATATATATATATATATATATAAATATATATATACATATACACACACACACACACACGCGCATGCATGTTTGCATCCTGTGTAAGAAATTTTCACTTGTAGTACCCTTCGCATTCTCTCTCTCTCTCCTACCAAAAATGACTTTGGGAGATGGGTACATAAGTCACCCCCCCCCCTGTCCTGGCTGTGAATGTTAGTGAAATGGCTGGAAGTTTCTCATCAGAAAGTGCTTCTGCCCTCTCCTTCACAGGAGAACGTGATCATTCACCTGCTGTAGTTCAACAAGTACTATGGTAGCACATATTAGAATTGGGGTTGACTGGGCAGTGTCAGCCAGGACCTCCTGCAGAGACTTGCAGAATCATATGACCAGCTTCCCAATTCCAGTAGGCCTTCAGGGGATATCAGAGGAGGGTGTTGCTCCCCCTCCCACCATGCGCAGCAACTGATATGCTGCCCAGCCTGGCATATCCTCATCCTAACTTGCCACACCCAATACCTAGTACATTGTCCTATGTTCCCATCTCCATTTGGCTTTTCTCTGTTTATCACCATCCAGTCCACATCTATACTTGTTTGACTGTATTTTCTTTTCTGTTTGCCACCACTTACTACCCTTCTCCACCTTTCCTTTCTCTGTTAGTTTTTGTGAGTGTGTGTGTGTGTGTGTGTGCGTGCGTGCGTGTGTGTGTGTGTGTGTGTGTGTGTGTGTGTGTGTGTGTGTGTGTGTGAGAGAGAGAGAGAGAAAGATACTAAATATATCACAAATATGGGTGAATTACCTCTCAAAAAAGTGCACCCTATCTTCCACCTGTTTATTCCTTAATGTTTCTCTTTTTTTTGTCTTCCACTCATTGCTGTGTTTCCACAATTCTTTGTTCCTGTACACCCATTTCCTCTCCTTTCATGAGACCAGTGCATGTCACAGTGCAGAGTATTACTGCCCAGTGCGTGTCACAGTGCAGAGTATTACTGCCCAGTGCCTGTCACAGTGCAGAGTCTTACTGCCCAGTGCGTATCACAGTGCAGAGTATTACTGCTATGCATTAAGAAACAGCATAAGTGAATTGTTTTGGTCTACTTTAGAAACACAAGGTCTTTATATCCTATGGGCTTCTTTTTCAGGAGGTTTAAAATATCATAGAGTGAAAACTCTAGGTTGGTCATGTTTTTCTTGCAATTTTTACAGAATTGTTTTGTCTGTGTGTGACCTTTTTACTCTTTGGCTTGGTGTTAGTTGGGATATTATGCAGGCACCTTAATGTTTATGGATATTCATTCTATTTAATGACCACTTGTTTCTAAAGTACAGCTAAGCAATGCACTTTTGCTATGCTGATAAGGTCAATAAGGAGGTCCATGCATGTCCACAGCTAGTGGAATTTGGCTTTATTGGCTTGATCATATCCATAAAGACTTTAAAAGTAAAAAGTTGTGGGCATTTAATGTCCTCAAGGGCTCATTTGCATATATCCCATGGGCTTCTATTTCAAGATGTTTAAGGTATCACATGGTGAAAACTCTAGCTTTGCTGAGTTTTTCTTGCAATTTTTATTAAATGACTTGCCTCTTTGACCTTTTTATCATTTGGTTGGGATATTACTGATACCCAATGCTTTTACACTTTATTATGTCTCGCACCACCTCAAGTTAAGTGACGCTACTGCCATTTCACTATAACAGGCCTATGGCTGTCTCTAACTAATGCATGCTCAGTGTCTTGTTCATCTGTGTACTAGCTGATATTGACTGTGACAGACTATACCCTTTTTGAATTGCTCCCCTTTCCATGACATAATACAGACATATGCTCAGACACGCAGTGTGTCCCAATTTCATAATTTAATTATTCTTTAAAGTGTAATATATCATAGCTGTTCAGCTCCTGTTCCACACCTGTATCAATGATGAAAAGGATATATACATTTTTGCTTATCTATACCCTTGGAAATTTAGCAGGATTTATCTGAACTCATGTGTCATCAGCAGTTTGTCTACAACCTTGATGTGTCATAAAGGCTATTAAAGGTTATCTAAATCTGCAATATTTAGATTCCATGCTAAAAAAAAACTAAATTAATGTTGGCAAACAAAACACAAATAAAATGCACTTAATATGCATTAATATAATTGTTGCTTACCAAAAGCAACCACCCTAAACCCAATTATATCCTTGAATTTAATAGATATTAACTTATACATTTAATGTAAAAAAAGGAGACACTGAACCCCTCAAAACATCTTGAAAATATAAAAAAAAAAAAACTTAAATTAAAGCTTGCATGCAGATTAATTTAAAAATGTAAATAATCACAAACCACCATACACACATACATATCCATTCACAACCCCCTTTTTCCCATTTATATATATATATATATATATATATATATATATATATATATATATATATATTTTCTTTTCATGTATTTATGTGTGTGTGTGTGTGTGTGTGTGTGTGTGTGTGTGATTGTCTGTACAAGTCTTCTTCTTCTTCTTTTGGCTGTTCAAGTTAGGGGTCGCCACCGTGGATCATTCGTTTTCATTTCTTCCTGTCCTCAGCATCTTGCTCTGTCACACCCTCTCTCACCACATCCATAAACCTTATCTTAGGCATTCCTCTTTTCCTCTAACTTGGCAGCTCCATCCATAGCATCCTTTTCCCAATATACCCAGCATCTTTCCTCAGCACATGTCCAAGCCACCGCAATCTGGCCTCCCTGGCTTTGTCTCTAAACTGTCCAACCTGGGCTGACCCTCTTATATACTTATTCCTAATCCTGTCCACCCTGGTCACACCCAATGCAAATCTTAACATCTTTAACTCTGCCACCTCCAGCTCTGACTCCTGTCTTTTCATCAGAGTCAGAGTATCCAACCCATATAACATAGCTGGTCTGACTACCTTCTTGTAGACCTTCCCTTTCACTCTTACTGGTAATTGTCTGTCACAAATCACTCCTGAGAAACTTCTCCACCCACTCCACCCTGCCTATACTCTCTTCTTCACCTCTCTTCCACACTCGCCATTACTCTGAACTGTTGATCTCAAGTATTTAAACTCATCTACTTTTGCCAGCTCTACTCCCCGGTTCCTCATCATTCCTCTATCCTCCCTCTCATTCACACACATATATTCTTAGTCTTACTGGCCTTCATTCCTCTCGTCTCCTCTCTAGAGCATATCTCTACCTCTCCAGGGTCTCCTCAACCTGTTCCTACTCTCACTACAGATCACAATGTCATCTGCAAACATCATAGTCCACGGGGACTCCTGTCTGATCTTGTCTGTCAACCTGTCCATCACCATTGCAAATAAGAAAGGGCTCAGAGCTCATCCTTGATGTAATCCCACCTCACGCCTTAAATGCATCCATCACTCCCACCGCAGACCTCACCATTGTCCCACTACCCTCGTACATATCCTGTACCACTCTTACATACTTCTGTGCCACTCCCACAACTCCTCTCCAGGCACCCTGTCATATGCTTTCTCTAAGTCCACAAAGACACAATGCAACTCCTTCTGACCTTTTCTATACTTCTCCATCAACACTCTCAGAGCAAACATTGAATCTGTAGTGCTGTTTCCTGGCATGAAACCATACTGCTGATCACTAATCATCACCTCCCTTCTTAACCGAGCTTACAGAACTCCTTCCCATAACTTCATGCTGTGACTGATCAGTTTTATCCTTCTGCAGTTACTACAGATCTGCACATCACCCTTATTCTTAAAAATCAGTACCAAAACACTTTTTCTACACTCCTCAGACATTCTCTCACTTTCCAAGATTTCATTAAACAAGCTGGTTAAAAACTCCACTGCCATTTCGCCTAAACACCTCCATGCTTCCAAGGGTATGTCATCTGGAACAACAGCCTTTCCATTCTTCATTCTCTTCATAACTATCCTTACTTCCTCCTTGCTTATCCATTGCACTTCATGATTCACTATGCCCACATCATCCAACCTTCTCTCCCTCTCATTCTCTTCATTCATCAGCCCCTCAAAGCACTCCTTCCATCTGTTCAACACATTCTCCTCGCTAGTGAGTACATTTCCCTCAATATCCTTTATCATCCCTACCTGCTGCACATCTTTTCTAGCTCAGTCCCTCTGTCTAGCCAATCGGTACAGGTCCTTTTCTCCCTCTTTATTGTCCAACCTTTTATACAACTCTCCAGATGCCTTATCCTTAGCCTTTGCCACCTCTCTCTTTGCCATGCCCCTCATCTCCTTATACTCCTGTCTGCTTTCTTCATCTCTCTGACAACCCCAGTTCTTCATCACCAACTTCTTTCTTTGTACTCTCCTGTACTTCCTCATTCCACCACCAGGTGTCAATGTCCTCCTTCCTATGTCCAGATGTCACACTACGCACCTTTCTAGCCATTTGAATTGTCTGTACAAGTGTTTGTGGATTACGGTTAGAGTAAGAGTTCGTAAGGGGATATATGTTAGATGTGTCTGTGTGAGTGTTTGTGGGTTAGGGTTAAAGTAAGAGCTAGTAAAGGGATATATGTTAGGTGTGTCTGCGAATGTGTGTGGGTTAGGGTTAGAGTTAAGTAAGGGGATAGAGTTTGTGCTGTGTGTATACATTTATGTATATGTGGTGTGTTTTCAGTTTGTCTTTTACAGTGGTAGTGTTATATGAAGGGTTTTTCTAAGTAATGTGGAGGGTTGGGATTAGGGTTAGGATTAGCATGCATTAGTTCAGTGGAGCAGGGGGGTGTTGCTAGGGTGTATAATAACTATGGACAGAAAGCTGAGAAGTACGATGTCCACACAATGCTGAGGTACATCACCCAGTTGTACAGAAAGCTGAGATTCATCATGCATGTCGACATTTTCTAGGTGAAGTACATGATTCATTTGCACAGACTATGGCTGAGATAAATTATGCATGAATTCAGGCAGCTGAGGTACATGGCAAATGCACACAGACAGCTGAGATGCATGATCGATGTGCACAGATGGCTGATGTATATGATGAAGTCTGAGGTACATGATAAATGTGCATAGACAGCTGAGATACATGATGGATGTGTAGAGATAGCTGAGATACACCGTGCATGTACTTTGAGGTACACAATGCATTACACAGACAGCTGGGATACATGATGGATGTGCAGAGATAGCTGAGATACACGATACATGTACTCTGAGGTACACAATGGATTACATAGACAGCTGTGATATATGATGGATGTGTACAGATAGCTGAGATACAAGATGCATGTGCATAGACAGCTGTGATGCATGATGGGTGTGCACAGATAGCTGAGATACACAATGCAGGCCCAGCTATTTGGAATTTTGTAAATAATCATATATCATTTGTGAATATCAACATGATTCATATGCTTGTATTATAAATGTATTAGAACTATATGTGCATATTAAACTACTGGTACAGAAATGTGTGTTGAACAGGATTTGCACAGCACTGAGCTTTAAGGATGTGTCCACAGTGCAACCTGCTGGCTTAGAACAGAAATGTATATAAACGATGTACCTCTCAGATTATGTGGCCCAGGCAGGCATGACACTAGCCTTGAGCAGTATCCTACCATCACCCAGAAAGATACCATAGTACAAACAAAAAAATGATTCACTTCAGCAATTGGTTAAGTTTCTGGTGTCATTCTAAGGGGATCCAGTATCTGTCTGCTTGGGATGACATGATTGACAGACCTCGATGCTTTGCCCGAGATGGCCTGCATCTGTCACCCCTGGGTTTCCAGGTACTGGCTAAGGCTCTTGCCACCCCTATAGTGCCTTTTGTAGGCGGTGTTCCAGAGACCAAATTACCACCATAGCAGCTATAAATAAATGCAATCTGTGAGTCATGCTGCTCAACACTAGAAGTCTATATCTCAAGATGCACTCATTCGAAGCACTCCTCAAAATGGAGAACATCGACATTTGTGCTGTAACTGAGACCTGGTTTAAAGTGGCAGAAAGCAACCCTGTGCAAGCAGGCTATAACTCATTCCACACCTTTTGACTCTGAAACATGAATCAAAGCACCAAAGGCAGTGGTGTCTCCATATTCATAAAGGATATTCACACCTCCAGACTAGTAGCCCAGCATAATGCATCTCAGATACTTCAGGTACAACTAATATTGGGTAAGACTGCGATCCAGGTCATAGCCTGCTATAGGTCCCCAACCATGTCCCTAGACTTTCACTCCATGATCTTAAGCACCCTGAAGTCTGTCAAGGTCCAACCCAACACTCTCATACTAGGATAAATCAACTATCCCTCCATCAACTGGGAAATCTACTCAAGCACCAAAGCACTGGTCCAACGCTTCCTGGAATTCATCAGTTCCAATGCCCTGGACGAGCTCATTCTTACCCCCACTAGAGGAAGCAACATCCTTGACCTGGTTATTATTAACATGGGCAACTGTTGCTCTACACCAATAGTCAATTCCTCCCTGTTTAGATCCAACCACAAACTAATCACCATGGAAATCCACATCTCACCCACAACCCCTGCAAAGGTATCCACCATGAAAAACTTCTCCAAGGCTGACTTTGGACTCCTAAAAACAGAGGTGGCTAACTTCACGGCACCCATGCCAATGGAAGATAGATGCATGACTGCCAAATCATACACCAATGCACTGTACGAACACGTACATAAATGCATGGAACTAGCCATACCTAACAGATCCAAGACGCTCTCCTCCAAAAAAAGCAAACCAGTCTGGTGGTCCCCTGCCATTAATAAACTCTACAACAGAAGGAAGACACTGTTGCAGAAAAAGGTGAAGTCCCAAGACTTGAAAAACTCCCCTATTAGCCTCAACAAAAAGTTGAGATCCCTCATCAAAATCTCCAAAGCTAGCTATGAAGGCAGAATTGTGGCAGACACTAAAAGCAACCACAAAGCTTCTTTAGTTATATCAAGAATATCCATGTTAATACCTAGATTTGCTGTGAGTTACTGCACAATGGTAGCTCCTGTACTGAGCCAGCAGATACTGCAAATATACTGGACAACAGATTCAGTGCCAACTTTACCCCTCTCCCTCCCCCAAAGGACCAATCTCAATATCGGAGGAATAGCAGGCACCATGCACTACTGCATCACAGGTTAAAGCTGCATTGTCTAAGGCCAAGAATACAGCTTCCATGGGACCTGGCAATATCCATGGCTGTGTTCTACATGAATTACAAAGTGAACTGGCACCACATCTGTGTGCTGTGTTCACTCACAGCCTCACCTCAGGCTTTGTCCCTACTGAATGGTGCACTGCTACAGTCATTTCTCTCTATAAAGCAGGACTGACTACAGACTCTAGAAATTGTTGCCCCATTAGCCTGACAAGTCTGATATGTAAGGCTATGGAGTGCATCATCATGGACCTAATTAACAAGGATATAGGGAATCTCCAAACTCTAGATCCCATGCTATTTGGTTTTGTGAAGGGTAGATCATGCCTGCTTCACCTGGTTGACTTTTTTGAGTCAGTCACCAGAGCAGTGGATGAAGGTAAGACAGTTCATACAGCCTACCTTGATCTGGTCAAGGCCTTTGATACCATTCCTCACTCAGGAATTATTGATAAACTTATCAAACAGGCATCAACCCCTGTATCGTTAGGTGAGCTGCAAACTGGCTCACAGAACACACAGAGTGAAAGTAGCGGATTCCAAGTCAGACTGCTGACCAGTCATGAGTGGAGTCCCACAGGGATTTATCCTGGGTCCTCTAATGTTTGGCATTTATTTCTCAGAAGTCCAGGCCAACACGGAGAGACTCTGGCTGATCAAATTTGCAGACAACTGCAAGCTGAGAGCCATTATTAACTCCCCAAGTGATGCAGACATCCTTCAGAAAGGCCTCACAGACTAATGACTGGTGTCAAAACCATGGCCTTAAGATTAATGCCAAAAAATGCGTTGTCATACCCTTTGGGAAAAACTCAGTTCCACTAATTACCACATCGATGGGAGCTCACTGAGCACTGAAGGTGTTATAAGAGATCTGGGGACATAGGTTGACAACAATCTCTCCTTCAACCACCACATTGCTACTGTGGTCAGAAAGTCCTTCTATGTGGCCCATTTTATTACCAAGGGTTTTGCATCCAGGAAGAAAGAGGTCATCATTTCTCTCTACTCTTCCCTCATTAGACCAATAATAGCGTATAATGCCCCATTTGGCATGTACCTCACTAGACACCTGCAACATGTGGAGAGGCCACAAAAGTACCTCACCAAGAGGATCCTAGGCCTTAAACACATGTCCTACATGGACAGACTCAAAAAAAACTCCAGCTATTCTCTGTCTCATATTGTTTACTAAGAGGTGATCTCTGCTTGACTTACAAAGCCATGTCTGACCCAGCTCTGTTAGAAATGCTACATCTAAAGAAATCCAAATCCCTCTGCACCACACATTCCAGAGACCTCAACCTCATTAGCACAATCAACAGAACATGCTGGAGGGTTAGTTTCATAAGCCAGAGACTGCCCATGCTCTGGAATAGACTTCCCATACATGTCAAACAGAGCACATCACTAGCCCTCTTCAAGAGGAATTTTGATGAGTGGATGGGAAATAGAAAGTTCACCCCATGGATCACTCCAGTGGCTGTACTTGCTAGAGGGACTGGGAAATAATGACCAGTGGCACAATGCCAGGTCACTTCTATGTGCTCGGCTTGTAAAGGCCCCAGGGCTATTAGCCTAGTACACATCTATGAACCTGTGCAAATGTATTATTTTTAACAGTAGAAACTAGAACATACAGAGTTAACTTGCAAACCCTCAAGAAAATAGTAGAAATTAAATTGTTTTATGATTGTAAATGTTACTGACTTTGTAATACCCTTAGCATGCATGTATATTTTTGTCTGTATGTTTGGAGCTTTTCTCCCTGGGACTCAGCTAAAAATGGACATGTATCCAGTTGGACTATCCCAGTCAACAAATGTAAGATAAAATAATAAAATAAAATTGTGCTATAAAATTTAGTTTCAGTGCAACAGAAAATAGAATGTCTAGAGCTAGATGTTTTTTGTATTGTCTTGAAAGAGAAGTAACTTCTAGGTTTGAGGTATAGACTTGTTTTATTTTTTATGACTTCCAGGATTTGCAAACATCTGATAGATGTGTATTTTTCACAAAGAGATGCTAAAATTCTGTTAGTCTCTGACAAAGAGCATTTAGCTTGGGAACTGAAGTCAGGTGACAAAAAGTGATGTCATCCAGGCTAACCCAGCAGTAATATTTGATATTAATTTAAGAACTCTCTCAGAAAGAGACTGTGCATTTTGTATTTTGTCTTTGACCAGAAAACATCCATTCATCTGCACCTGCCTTGCTGTAATTAAGTTTTTAGGGCATAGTAACTCTTTTAGATTGATAGGAATATAATAAACTGTATCTTAAGTGTTTTCTTTATTTATTTGAGACTGTCCTGCAATGTTTAAAATATTTCTTGTGATTTTGAACTCTGATGTAAATTATTATTTACCGAGTATTGTCTTCTTTTATTATTTATTATTAAATATATTTAAACCTTTTAATTGTGACTGGTCTGTTTAGAGATATTTACGCTCTGAGAGTACTTGCACATCTATATGGTGACACTTTACAGGCCAGTACTAAATAGCCTTGCTCTTGGTCAGACTACTATTTGGATTAATAGTAACATTACACAGTAGGATAGCCAGCCTTAGGCATAGGCCAACTAGGTGGTTGCCTAGGGCGCCACTGTAGCATGTGCACTTTTTTCAGTATTTATTTAATGTAGGTAGATCAGGATGGAGGCACTGAGTGGTGTGGTGGGGGGTGCCATGGAGCCCTTTTGCCTAGGGCACTAGTTGACCTAAGGTCACTGCTGAGGATTGGGCACCCTTTGTTAAGGGCCCTAAAGTAGCTGATAAGTAGTGGCTGGTGGCAGTGGAAACTACCTCATAATCTTGGCAGAAGGGGACATAGCTAGTAATCCTTTGCCAGCATTTCCAAGGAGAGAGAGAGAGTGTGTGTGTGTGTGTGTGTGTGTGTGTGTGTGTGTGTGTGTGTGTGTGTGTGTGTGTGTGTGTGTTTGTATATAAATCAAATTTCAAAGAGTTTGTGTGTCAGCTACTTGAGCAGGGGCACAAAGCACTGGTTGGACAGAGAGAGTGCTGGAAATCTTGGTTTTGCCACTCAGCTGAGATTTCAGCCCTATAGCTGTGCCAGTTGGGAGTCTTATTTGGGATCTGGAGAAAGAGGGAGAAACTAGCCCCAGACTGACTGTGATCTGTGTGTGCACTTAAGGGAAATTGCATTTCACTGTGTACATACTTGCCATCCTCCCAGTGTGTATGTTCCCCACTGATACCAGCGGTGAGGATTGAGGCTCCTTGATTACTGGACCAGTGCAGGGCTGTCACACAGGCACACCGAGGTACATGATGCATGTGCATAGACAGTTGTAATACAAAATGGGTTTGCATAGAAAGCTGAGATACATGATGCATGTACTCTGAGGTACACAATGCATTACATAGACAGCTGTGATACATGATGAATGCGCACAGATAGCTGAGATACTGATGCATGCACTCTGAGGTACACAATGCATTACATAGACAGCTGTGATACATGATGAATGCGCACAGATAGCTGAGATACTGATGCATGCACTCTGAGGTACATGATGCATGTGCTTAGACAGCTGTGATATGTGATGGATTTACACAGATAGCTGTGATATGCAAACGATGCACAGATAGCTGCGGTATATGACATAGATACTCAGCTCATTTACGGTATATGACATAGATACTCAGCTCATTTACGGTATATGACATAGATACTCAGCTCATTTACGGTATATGACATAGATACTCAGCTCATTTACGGTATATGACATAGATACTCAGCTCATTTACGGTATATGACATAGATACTCAGCTCATTTACGGTATATGACATAGATACTCAGCTCATTTACCTGATGCATGTTCACATATGGCTAATGTAATCACCAAAAAAATATCCGTCTTGCAAGAAGATATTCACTTCCATTGTGAGGAATGAAAGATATCCTGGTGCTATCTAAATGATTACCAAATTGCATTGTAATCTTTTAAAAGTAGTAACTCAATGCAAATTCATCCAATGCAAGTCTATACATTTGATATTCTGTACCACCATATCTGCTTTAAACATTTCTTTAGAACTGTATTTTGTTGTTGTTGTTGTTGTGTCTTTCAGCTTGCCAGCCCTGACGCACAACCTTCAACGAAGGTACGCCCATTCACGCATGTCTCCACACAGAAGACGTTCTAGCTAAGAATTGAACAGGACAACGTCTTACTGTGAGGAGACAATGCTACTGCAGCACCACCACCGCAGTATATAACTGTATTTTGTACTTATAAATTGACAAGTATTGGAAAGGAGATTCTATACCAGAGTCCAGGGATTCCTTCAATGCCATGGTCTGGCAAGGTATGTTCTCACCTTCAGAAACAGTTTACATTCTCAGGAGACATACGTCGTGACTGATCTGTAATGTTCTGCTGCTTATGTATCAAGGTAAGATGCAGTGATTTTGTGATGTTCTTTCTATAATGATACATTTTCAGGAGATAAGTTCCACTTATAGGACAATCTCTCCCCCTCCCTGTCATGATGCTTACAATGTAGAGTTGGACCACATGGACGAGGTTGTTCTTAACTACATAGTGTGTCAGGCGGGGGAATAGAGGAAGAACTTCATCTCAGTAGGAAGCCTTTGAATTGTGGATGGCAAGTAGGTAGGGTCAAGAAGTGCATGAAATATAAGTTACCAAGATGTTGTAGTGCCAGAGGTCCACCCTTCTGATGTCCAACAGCAATAGATTCTGTCCTAAAGAAGCACTTTTATGGTGAGTACCTCGTATGGCTGTTGGTATTATTTAGTGAAGTAATTTTCTAATTGGAAAGTCCTGTCATTTAAATGAATGTATAAACAACTTCATGACACTATTTTTTTAATTCTACCAATTCACAACACCTTGGTAATAGTATTTCATTTTTGTTCGACAGAAAAATAGTGAAATTTTTTAGGCTTTTCCTCTATCCTGTGTGGTGATGTGGCTGAAAAGGGTCCATTTTGGACCATTTTCTAGTCTGGTTTATATAAAGTAAACACTCAGTTTGCTGGTACATTTAAGCATTTCATGCAGTACCTGTCAACAAAAGGATATTTGCACAAAGTATGCCTACTCCAAAGAATTTGCAATGTGTTGTCTGCAATATTGACTTGGAAATTTCACATTCAAACTAAAGTGAACATGCAATTTTCTTTTATCAAAGGGAATTAAATTGTATACTGAATAATGGGAATGACTATATGCCTGTTTTCAGAAGTGTAGCTAGCTTCAAACAATGCCCTGTGTTGATCTCACAAACTAGTACCCCCCCCCCGCCCCCAGCTGTTCAGGTGAATAACACAGGATAGCTCCTGTAGACATGAGGACAGTACCCTATCTACTCACACCCTGGCCACCCCAGATGTTCAAGAAGTGAAGAGCATGGTCCTTCTACTGGCACACCAAATAGGTGGCCAGATACGACACCCACTTCTCCACTCCAGCCTTTCAGGTCCCGTTTATATGCCTTGCTCCCAACTCTCCTTCCTTAGGACTTTTTTTTTTTTACTATTTCTTCTTTTAAACTGTAGCAAATTACTTGCTACAAATGTAGCAAACAGTTGCTACAGTTGATACCTTGTGTGCATGGGGCACTACAGTACTCAGGTTTTAGTTAAAAAAAAAATCTTTGTTCTTTTAAACAGTAGTAAACTGCTTGCTACAGTTTAGGCCACACATGGATTGCAACAGTGTTCAGGTTTGACCTCAAATGCAATACCTGCTTTTAAAATCCAGTATCATACTAAAGAGTGATTGTGATGATTGATGGCCCCGATCAAGCCCCATAACATTTTGCACCCAAGGCAGTTACTCCTCTTGCCCCACCCAAGCAATGCTGCTGCCTGCTTTTAGGTAAGCATTTTATTGATTTCTTTTTTTTCCTTTTGTAAATATAAAAAAGTGAACGGAAAACATTGAGATAGACAATTTTTAACAGATAAATTCAAGCTTAAGCCAATTTATATATTAGAAAGTAACAGAGCAATTTAATTTTCAAGAATAATTAATTAGATCAGAGAGCCCATAAACAAGAGTTTGTCGACCTACTGATAGCCATTCTTAAAATTGCTGATGACTGAAGGTAAAAACTCACTGAAGCAGCTCTTGAAAGTAGAGATTAGTGTGACCGTTGAGTACATACATATGTTTGGGGGCTGTAAGGGTACCTCTCCTATAGGGGTTACAGGGGCACTAGCCTTCCTCGCAAAAAAACAAACATTTTATTTTTTAATTTCTTCTTTGTTGACCAAGTTAGTCCCGTTAGGCCAGTGGTCTCTTTTCAAGGGAGACCTGAGGTGACATTTACATTATTAGGAGAAATTTGGCCATGGTGTCGACGAACTTCCCTTACACTTTTTAATTTTGTGGCAGGTCGTAGGTTAGCTGCATGTGTGGTAAAGAGGAGATGGAAAAAGGGATAGGGAAAGAGGGTCTATATCACAATGTTGAACTAACATAAGTTTGAACATTGTAATATCGAACCCAAAAGTTCAAAACCCAATAATAATGAAAACACAGAACAGAGATTTTTTCCCAGGGAAAAAAATCGCTGTTCCTTGCCAAAAAAAAAAAAAAAAAAAGAAACCTAAAACTTAAACTAAAGTGGAGGGGCTTCATCCCCCAAACCCCCCAATGTGTGGGGCTGTGCCCCCCATACCCCCTACTTAAATATACCAACTCTGAGACCGCACCACAGTGGAGGAAATAGCAAAGCCCCAAAAACTGCCCACTGATTTTTTTCCTGGGAAAAAAATCGATGTGCCGTGGCTTTGGTATTTTTGGATTTTGGACTTTTGGGTTCAATATTACAACATTCGAACTTATACAAGTTTGACATTGTAATATAGACCCAGGGATAGATGGATATCAGAAAATGGTAGTGATATAGAACGTGTAGTGAGAGAAGATGGAAAAAGGGATAGAGAGAGATGGACATCAGAAAATGGTAGTGATGTAGAACGGGCAAGTGAGGAGAAGCAAGTTATGGAAGATGAGATGGTGGGTGAGATCAGCATTGGGAATACAACTCATATGGATGGCACAAATAGTGTGAGGAAGGAAATACCACACTTAAACGCTTATAATATTGATGAAAGGGGTTTAGAGACACAAATGTTAGTGAGAATGATAGATGAGGGCAGACCTGATGAAGCAAATGCTGCATTGTGGGCTGATATTGTACAGAAGTGTTTTTCAGATGAAAAGAATAGGGACACAGAGTAGAATAGATGCTGAAGTTTGAAGTAAAATGATGAAGAAAGGATTGGACGAATGGACAAAGCGTATGCTGCAGTGGTATCTGAACAAAGGGAAGTACATATTCATCTAAAGATAAGAAGTTAACAAATAAATATTTAATTGTATGTATTTAAGAAAAACAGGATATTTCTTTGGACAGATATGTCTCAGACGATGTTATACTTTTAGGGAAAAAAAACTGTGAATGTGAGGTTTTTCATTCTTTTAGGTTCAGAATAATTTTGTGAAATTATATTTGCTGACAATGGAAAGGTGGAAAGTTTTGTGATAACATTTAACGACAAAAAAGACAATACTCCATGGAGCAAATATGTGGTTAAAGGGACAACTGCCCCTATTGGAATGTAAAGTTAAACTATTATTTTTTTTTAATTACTCCTAGTCTTTTGAGTTTCTAATACCATGATGGGAATGGACCCCATTTCTAAGTCAAAGC
The DNA here is from genome assembly GCF_019279795.1 of Protopterus annectens. NCBI lineage: Eukaryota > Metazoa > Chordata > Ceratodontiformes > Protopteridae > Protopterus > Protopterus annectens. The sequence goes on from NC_056747.1 coordinate 554,157,928, forward strand.
ATGAATAAAATTCATGAAATTAGTAATGTTTCAATCTCTGATATCAGCCAGAAGTGCTCTTATCAGCACCTAGAATGTGCCCTCTGACTCCTTCTGCAACTCATATGCATCTGTAACCTATCCAAGTAGAATTGTAAATTGTTTTTTATAAGACCCCATTGCTCCTACTACTATTGTAACTGTCTGGGTATACTTCTTCCACACTGCCCTCATTTCTGCCTGCAATTCCTGGTATTTTATGACTGTGTGTGTTTCAGAGCATAAGACACTGTAGTCACTAGGTGTAGCAATTTTAATGATCACTACTATATCTGGTTTTCTCACATCTTTTTTTTCAGCTGTTGGATATGGGTGATCCCATGTGATATAAACATCATCATTTTCTATAATGCCTTGTGGCCCATGTTTCCAATGTTTTTCAGCTACTTCGGTATTATAATGTTTGCACAATCCTCAATGCAAAAGTCTTGCCACATTATTATTCCTTTCACTACACAGTCCTTCTGCCATTAATGTATCACAACCAGTATGACTGTTTCCAGTTCTGTTTTATGAAAACCTAAATTTGTCTGTTTCTTCCACATGTTCAATGGACTTTGTAAACCAATATATATGTAGTCTAATATCTTCGGCAGCCAATATTAACCTTTTGTCTTTTGGTTTAAATTCACCTCTCCTTAACCATTCCTGCATTTGATCCTGATCAACATGAGGCTGTTCGAAAAGTTTTCTAAACTTGCAACTGTTTTTATGCATTTCCCACATTTCTTGCTTTCTTATCTGAGCCTTCACTTTATATTCTTTCTTTTGTTTTTGGCACATTCATTTGCTGCCTGATTTTTATCTGCTTTTGGTTTGATTTCCATTCCTACATGAGACTGATATACTTCTGCTAAACACTTCAGGGAAGTCATCGTAGACTTATTCTCCTCATATTTCAAAACTTTCACCACATTTGGGTCTTATGAGGTCAGCTGATATATGTTTGCAGTCCTACGATTGCAGGTCTTCACATGTAATCAATTTTGAGAAGGCCTATACCTCCTTCAGAGCAGGGACTATATATTCTTGGTAGACAGTGATTTTTATAAATTATTTGATAAGCATGATGCATCCTTCTTGTTTTCCTATCCAGCTGATTAAACACCTTTTGGGCCAGTCAGTCACTCCAAAACTGTAAGTTAGGACAAGAGAAATGTGATTTATAGTTTGGACTCTGTTCCTTGATGTTAGCACTGTTTTCAGTATTAATTTTAGTCTTCTAAAATATTCCTTGCTAAGTTTTACTTGCATTGGTTCATGTCTTATTCTTGATCCTTCATCAGTTCCCAAATACTTATACACACCCTCTAGCTCAAGTTCTTTTATATAACATTCCAGTTCCAGGTTAATGTTTTCTTGATGCTCCAGATTTCTTGCTTTAAAGGTTGCTTTTGCACATTTATCAAGTCCAAATGACATTTTTATATCACCTGAAAAAGTTTTGACCACTTGCAGTTGTGCTTTCAGTTCCTCATCTGATGAACTGTACAGTTTTAAATCATCCACAAAAGGAAGATGAAAAGTCTTTACACTTTGTTGTTTTCTGGGAGCCAGATTGTAGCCATGACACAGTTTGTTAGATATACAGCTTAATAGGTTGAAGGCAAAACAAAAGAGCAGTGGTGACAGTCACCCTGAATCACTTTGAATTTTTATCCATGGCTAATTTGTCCTTTATCATGGCTTAACTGCAAAGTGGTTTCCACTGTTTCATGGTCACTGTAATGTAACTGATCAATGTAGGGTACATCTTACACATCTTTAAACACTCTTTTATTCATGAATGTGGGATACTGTCAAATGCTTGTTTGTAGTTTGTCCACACCATACTTAGATTATTCACCTTTTTACAGTTCTCCACTATGACTTTATCTAACAATTGATCCGTTGTTCCATATGACTTTCTTTTGTTGCCCTTTTGTTATATTGCCATGATTGAGTTTTCTTCTAATTGACTAAACTCTGTCAGCATCAATTCCAGTGCATAGTTTATACTTCTTTGGAAAGCATGTTATTGGTCTATAGTTTTTAGCATAGCTTGCAGGTTCACTCTTAAGTCGGAGGATTGTTTTTCCATTTTTTTAACCAGGTTGGTGTCTGTTTGGGGCATGCATATAAATATTTCTTACTCATGGTTAAATCTTGGGTGGCCACGGTGGTGCAGCGGTTAGCGTTGCTGCTTCATAGCAAGAGGCTCTCTGGTTCGATCCTCGGCTGGGGTACCTTTTGTGTGGAGTCTGCATGTCCTCCCTGTGGTTATGTGGGTTTCCTCCAGGTGCTCCGGTTTCCTCCCACATCCCAAAGACATGCTGTAGGTGGATTGAACACTCTAAATTGGCCCTAGGTGTGAGTGCTTGCATGTGTGTGCCTTCTGTGGAAGGTTGAGTGCCGGGCTGGCAACTCGACAGCGTAAAAAACTCCACTGCCAATCATGAGCAGACAGGTGTTCCACTGTAATGACCCTTAACTGGGAAAAAGATGAAAGAAAAAGAAGACTCATGTTTAAATCTTTATGTAAAGATATTTATAACTTTAGCCAAACGTTAGGTACTGCATTTGGGCCTGGGGCTTTCCAGTTAGAAGCTTTACTTTGTTTTAATCTTTCTGTTACTTCATTCCATTTCCTATTCTGCACATTTCAACTTCTTATTCTTTCTTTTACTTCTTCTATCCCTTTAGCATCTTTGCTATGTTCCACAGGATCTTCATAGATATTTCTCCAAAATGTATATATATTTTTTTCATTGCTTTTATCACTTCTATCTTTCTGAGTATTTTTGTTGATCTGTTCTCTCTTCTATACTCTTTTAAAAGTAAAACTTCTTGTCTTAATTGCTTTATAGTTTTCTCTATTCAATACTTCATGATGGCATTTGATTTCTCCCCTTCCTTTTCCTTACTGCCTTGTGTTTTTTTGTTGCAAGACCTTATCTGTAATTAATTTAGCTGCACTGTAATATTTACTTCTGTTATATTGCATGAATCTCTACAAACAGTCTTAATTACTGTGTTTGTTTTTTCAAACTTCTAACTTTTGGGGGTTTATTGACATTCTGTAGTCTATTTGTTTCACTGATCTTAATATTGCTGTCCATCTCTGTTAAATCAAGCAACTTTTCTCTTGGATCATTTTCTTCTAAACTGAGGGCACATTCTTTGTTCTCCATTTCCAGTGGGTATTCTACAGAACGTTCCAGAGCATCTATCTGTGCCACATTCTCTTCAGTTTCATCCTCTGTCATCCATTGGTATTTAATGATAAAAAAGACAATATACCATGGAACAAATATATGGTTAAAGGGATAAATGCTCCTTTTGAGATGTAAAGTCAAACTATTTTTTTTCCCTCCAAATCTTTTGAGTTTCTAATACCATGACAGGAATGGACCCCATTCCTAAGTCAAAATATGATTAAATTTCATGAAATTAGTATTGTTTTACTCTTTTATATCAGCCAAAAGAACTCTTTGCAGCACCCAGAATGTGTCTAGTAATGACTCCTTCTGCAATTTATACAAAGTTACATGTATCAGTAACATAATTAAATGCGATTGTAGACCCTTTTTTTGTTGCTCCTACTACTAATGGAACTATCTGGGTATCTTTCTTCCACATTGCTCTCGTTTCTGCTTGCAAATCCTGATATTTTATGACTGCGTCACTCTTTATGCAGGACAGTGTAGTCACTGGGTGTGATGATTTCAGTGATCACTTCTACTTTTGTCTTCTTTTCTTGAACCACTATAGCATCTATCTTGTGAACTGTTGGTAATGGATGATCCCATGTGATGTAGACTTCATTTTCTATGATGCCTTGTGGCTCATGTTTCCAGCATTTTTCAACCACTTCAGTGCCATAAGGTTTGCACAATCCCCAGTGCAGCAGTCTTGTCACATTATTATGTCTTTCCGTATACAGTCCTTCTGCCATTAGTAATTCACAACCAGCAACAAGGTGTGAGACTGTTTCCAATTCTGTTTTGCAAAACCTACATTTGTCTGCTTCTCCCACATGTTCAATGGACTTTGTAAACTAACATGTACATAGCCCACTGCCTTGTGCTATCAATATTAACCTTTCATCTCTTGGTTTGAATTCACCTCTCCTTAACCATTCATGCTTTTGCACACTTATCAAGACCGAATGACATTCTTATATCATCTGAAAAAGTTTTAACTACTTGAAGTTGTCCTTTCAGTTCCTCATCTGATGAGCTACTGATGAGCTGTACAGTTTGGAATCATCGACAAAGAGAAGGTAAGTCTTTACAGTTTGTTGTTTTCTAGGAGCCAAGTTATAACCATGGCCTAAGGTGTTAAGTAGACAGCTTAACGAGTTAAGGCCAAGACAGAATAGCAGCAGTGATGGAGTCACCCTAGAAATCCCCTTTGAATTTTTATCCCTGGGAAATAATTTTTCCTTTATCATGGCTTAATTGCAAAGTGGTCTACCACTGTTTCATGGTCACTGTAATGTAGTCTGTCATTGAAGGATGTATCTTATACATTTTCAAGCACTCTTTTATCCATGAATGTGGGGTGCTATCATATGCTTTTTTGTAGTCAATCCATGCCATACTTAGATTCTTCCCTTTTTACAGTTCTCCACTATGATGTTATTTAACAACAAATCAGCCTTTGTTCCATATGACTTTCTTTAAATGCCCTTTTTGTTCTACTGACATAATTGAGTTTTCTTCTAAATGGCTATAAACTCTTAAACTACAGTGTGGGACATCTGATCTAATGGAAGATGATCTAAAAATATTTTTTCAGGACAACTGCAAAGAAATAATTGAAGTGAAAACTGTGGAACAGTGATGGGAATTAACTGTTTATTTACATACAAGAAATGGATTAATTGTGCATTTGCCATATGTTATTAATGTGAATAGAAAAAGGATAATGTTGAAATATTGGGAGCAACCAAACATGTTTTCATTGTAGTGCAAAGCATCATTTGATAGAACAGTGTACCAAAATGTGAATAAACTAGACATGTTGATAATTTAAAAAAATGTGTAAAAAATATTGATATGCTGAACATTTTTTGTTTAATTGTGATAATTTATTAGGAAACTGGAGAAAGAATAGAGATAAAAATAAGATCTATAATGGTGGGAAAGAGGTTTGTGAAAAAAAGGTTATATGGTGAAGGTGCAAAATCAGTTTGAATGCTTAAGTCAATAAGGTGGGGAAGAAGAAGAAAATTAGACTTCAGTAGGAAATATGCTTAAAAAGAAGAAGAAAGAAGAAATTATTGTCAAAAAGCAGTATAAATGTATTTATATTTGGCTGTAAACAGTTTAATACATGAAAAAATTAGGTTATTGATTGTGAACTAATGTCAAAAACAAAAGTATGATGTAATATGTCTGCAAGATGTTAGATTTCTGGATGAGAAAGTCAGAAGACACGTTGAGAATATATGGGTAGATGAAATACGGTAGAGTTTTTGGGAAAATGTTTACTCTGGAGTTGCTATATTGTTTAAAAAGAGAACTATCAAAATATTAGGTGTAATAATAATGAGCCCAGGAAGGATGATTATATGTGATATTAAAGATGATGGTAATCTCTGGCGATTACTGAGTATATGCATACATACAAATCAAATAAAAGGGTTAAATCATTTTAATAACTTATAAAATGTATTTTGATCAAATCAAATTTTGTTATAGTAGGATATTTAAACTGTAATTTAAGAAAGATAAGTGGTAAGACAGGACAGATGTTAAAGAAGTAAGGCAACTGATAATGTGGAAATTGGTATTAAGTAAAAAAAATACACATGCAAAAGAGTACATTTAAAGACTGAAATAAATTGTTTTATTCAGATAACTTAAAAAAAATGTTAAAAGAAAGGTTTTTTTCTTGGGTCATTTGTGTATAGAATCTGAAATAACAAATGGAGAAGAATATATGAAAGAAGGAAAGGATCTGAAAGTTTTAAGGGCAAGTTCAGGATACTGACTTATATAAAATTATATGGAGAAGTTATGGGTGGATTCCTGAACTATGATTACTTTTTAAGAAAGTATTGAAAAATGGTGGTTATAGTAGAAGATAAAATATAAAAAAGTGTATATTGATACAGAATAATATTTCTAGGGAGAAAAGAAAATGAAATATGTAGAAATAGAAAGATTGTAAGAATAAATAAAAAGGTGAGAAAGGAAGAAAGATTACAGAAAATTAAATTCCATCCATCCACAGCCCTTTTTTCCCATTTTGACACATGGGATCAGGGTGTCACTTCAACATTGAAAGAATCTAAAACCAAGGTTCACACTGCCAGGTGGCATGCCCTGCCCCATTTGTTATTCTTTACTGTACACTCATAATCACACCTATGGCCAGTTTAGAGTGTCTAATCAAACTACTGCATGTCTTTAGGCTGTGGGAGGAAATTAGAGTACCTGGAAGAAACCACATGAACACAAGAAGAACATGCAGACTCCACATACAAGGCACCCCAGCAGAGAATCAAAATGGGGCACCACTTGCTGTGAGGAGGCAGTGCAGTCCTCTGCACCACTGTGCCAAAATTGTACATATATAAGGAAATTTTAATTAAGATTCAGAAATTAATCGAAAATCAGAGCTTTAGAGTAGATGATAAAATTGAAGATGTCTCACCTTTCTTAGGAAAAAAGAAGTAAAGAGAGAGAGAAAAAATGGAAAATAGAATGTTTAATTTTAGAAGAATGAAAAGGATGACAGATATGAAAGAAATTATGTGGGAAGTTAAATAAACTATTTTAAAGGAACTTGTGAAATAAATATGAGAAAGAAAGACAAATGTTAAAAGAGAAAGGGAAAGATGTAAAAAATACAGAAAGTGATAAAATGTGGTAAATTGTTTGTATGGAACATAAGTCAGTAGACTTGATTATTTTATATTATCAGAAGGCTTGGGGCTAGCAGATGATGATACAGCTTTGATGGGTATTTCAGACAATTTAGAAATATGGATGGAGGTGATGAAATATATTAAAATAGAAAAGGGAATAAAAAGAATAAATAAAGTATGGGATTGTGGGGATAGTGAATCATATAATGATGAAATATGAAAGGATCATATAACCATGGAACATATTTTTGCCAGTGGCAGGATCATGTATGAAAGGAAGAGAAAGTATCACATTTGAAAATGTATGGAAATGTATTAGAGAATTTATAGAATACTATAAGAGAGTAATATGATATAGAAAAATAACATCATCTTCTTTCAGCTGTTCCCGTTAGGGGTCACCACAGTGGATCATCTGTTTCCATTTCTTCTTGTCCTTTGCATCATGCTCTTTCACACCAACCGCCTGCATGTCCTCTCTCACCATGTCCATAAACCTTATCTTAGGCCTTCCTCTTTTCCTCTTACCTGGCAGCTCCATCCTTAGCATCCTTTTCCCAATATACCCAGCATCCCTCTTCAGCACATGTCCAAACCAACGCAATCTCGCCTCTCTTGCTTTGTCTCCAAACTGTCCAATCTGAGCTGACTCTCTAACATACTGATTCCTAATCCTGTCCATCCTAGTCACACCCAGTACAAATCTTATCATCTTTAACTCTGCCACATCCAGCTCTGACTCCTGCCTTTTGTCAATGCTGCCATCTCCAACCCATTTAACATAGCTGGTCTCACTACCCTCTTGTAGACCTTCCCTTTCACTCTTATTGGTACCCGTCTGTCACAAATCACTCCTGACACTCTTCTCCACCCATTCCACCCTGCCTGTACTCTCTTCTTCACCTCTCTTCCACACTCACCATTACTCTGAACTGTTGATCCCAAGTACTTAAACTCATCCACCTTTACCAACTCTACTCCCTGCATCCTCACCATTCCTCTACCCTCCCTCTCATTTACACACATATATTCTGTTTTAGCCCTGCTGACCTTCATTCCTCTCCTCTCTAAAGCATATATCTACCTCTCCAGGGTCTCCTCAACCTGGTCCCTACTCTCACTACATATCACAATGTCATCTGCAAACATCATAGTCCACGGGGCCTCCTGTCTAATCTCATGTGTCAACCTGTCCATCACCACTGCAAATAAGAAAGGGCTCAGAGCTGATCCTTGAAGTAATCCCACCTCCACCTTAAACGTATCTGTCACTCCCACCGCAGTCCTCACCAATGTCACACTACCCTTGTACATATCCTGTACCACTCTTACATACTTCTCTGCCACTCCTGACTTCCTCATACAATACCACGACTCCTCTCTAGGCACCCTGTCATATGCTTTCTCTAAGTCCACAAAGACACAATGCAACTCCTTCTGACCTTCTCTGTATTTCTCCAACAACACTCTCAGAGCAAATATTGCATCTGTAGTGCTCTTTCGTGGCATGAAACCATACTGCTGATCACTAATCATCACCTCCCTTCTTAACCTAGCTTCCACTACTCTTTCCCATAACTTCAAGCTATGACTGATCAGTTTTATCCCTCTGTAGTTACTGCAGCTCTGCACATCACCCTTATTCTTAAAGACAGGTACCAAAACACTTTTTCTCCACTCCTTAGGCATCCTCTGACTTTCCAATATTTCATTAAACAATCTGGTTAAAAATTCCACTGCCATTTCTCCTAAGCACCTCCATGCTTCCACTGGTATGTCATCTGGGCCAACAGCCTTTGCATTCTTCATCCTCTTCATAGCTGTCTTTACTTCCTCCTTGGTAATCTGCTTCACTTCCTGATTCACTATCCCCACATCATCCAACCTTCTCTCTCTCTCATTTTCTTCATTCATCAGCCCTTCAAAGTACTCTTTCCATCTACTCAACACACTCTCCTCACTTGTGAGTACGTTTCCCTTACTGTCCTTTATCACCCTTACCTGCTGCACATCTTTCCCAGCTCTGTCCCTCTGTCTAGCCAATCGGTACAGGTCCTTTTCTCCCTCTTTAGTGTCCAATCTCTCATACAACTCTATATATGCCTTATCCTTAGCCTTCGCCACCTCTCTCTTTGCCATGTGCCTCATATCCTTATACTCATGTCTACTTTCTACATCTCTTTGACAATCCCACTTCTTCTTCGCCAGCCTCTTCCTCTGTATACTCTCCAGTACTTCCTCATGCCACCACCATGTCTCCTTGTCCTCCTTCCTCTGTCCAGATGTCACACCAAGCACCTTCCTAGCAGTCTCCCTTACTAGCTCTGCTGTAGTTACCCAGCTATTCGGTAACTCTTCATTGCCTCCCAGTGCCTGTCTTAACTAATCCCTGAACTCCACCTCACAATCACCCTTTTTTAACTTCCACCATTTAATCCTTGGCACTACTTTCACACTCCTCCTCTGCTTCTTGATCGCCAACATCATCCTGCAGACCACCATTCTATGCTGCTTAACTACACTTTCCCAAGTCACCACTTTACAATCTCCAATCTCCTTCAGACTGGCCCTCCTACATAGGATATAATCCACCTGTGTGCATCTTCCTCCACTCTTGTACATCACTCTATGCTCCTCCCTCTTCTTAAAATATGTATTCACCACAGCCATGTCCATCCTTTTCGCAAAATCCACAATCATCTGACCTTCTGCATTCCTCTCCTTAACACCATACCTACCCATCACTTCCTCATCCCCTCTGTTCACTTCACCAACATGCCCATTGAAGTCCGCTCCAATCACTAGTCTCTCACCCTTGGGTACACTCACCACCACTTCATCCAACTCACTCCAAAATTTTTCTTTCTCATCCATCGCACACCCAACTTGTGGAGCATATGCATTAACAACATTCATCATTACACCATCAATTTCAAGCTTCATAAACATCACTCTATCAGACACTCTCTTCACCTCCAAAACACTCTTGACATACTGTTCCATTAGGATAACCCCTACCCCCTTTCTTCTGCCATCCACACCATGATAGAACAATTTGAAGCCACCTCCTATACACTTGGCCTTACTTCCCTTCCATCTGGTCTCTTGCACGCACAATATATCAGTCTTCCTTCTCTCCATCATATCAGCTAGCTCTCTCCCTATACCAGTCATACTGCCAACATTCAAAGTTCCTACCCTCAGTACTACACTCCTAACCTTCCTACTCTCTTCCTGCCTTCAGGCATGCCTTCCCCCTCCTCTTCTTCTTCAGCCAACAGTAGCCCAATTTCCGCCAGCACCCTGTTGGCTAACAGTACTGGTGGCGGTCATTGTTAACCGGGGCCTCGACCGATCCAGTATGTAATTATGAAATGTTCTCTGCATCAGTAATTTGGCAGAGGTGTTACGCCGGATGCCCTTCCTGATGCAACCCTCCCCATTTATCCAGGCTTGGAACAAAAAGAAATATGTAAACAAAATCAAGAAAAAATTAAGGTGTTACTATTTAGGCAGAAATATTTACAAGTGAGGAGGAAAGCAGTATCGGCTTATTTGGGTAAAATTGTAAGTAAGGATATTTGCATAATGAGGGAAATGAAAAATGTAAATTGAGAGGAAAAAAACACAAAAGAAAATTATGAGTATTGCTGCACAGTATATAGAAAATATGAAATGATGGAAAGTGAAAAAAATAATCCTGAAGAATTAAGAAAAATTTTGAAAAGTGAATTATTGTATATAAATTTTAATGACGTATTTAGAAAAGTAAATTTTAATTCAGTATAAGGCACAGATGGAACAGTGACTAGAATGTGCAAAAAATGAAGGGATTGGAAAACAGAAAATGTAAATGTAGTAAATAAATGGTTGAAGGTCGGTTTTGTCTATGAAGAGTTATTTTATGAAACATTAATATTTATAGAAAAGAAAGATGAAAAGAATGAAATAAAACAATGTGAGCCCCATCACACAATAAAACACATTACCGATTTTATATGAGAATAATACAGAGGATAATGGAAGTAAGGATGGGGGAGAAAGTATATATGGTATAAAAGGGAAGGGATGTCAAGAAGTTTTATTACAACTTCTGTCAGCGAAAGTCAACACAATAATGAAATGAACCAAAACTCCGTTCGCTGTGCTGGGTGTCCGGACTCACAGAATACGCCAAAGTTCTTGATAAAACACTTCTTTATTTAACAAAACGAACCCCTTCAAACCTTAACTGCTTTCATCTACGTCAAATAGACTTCATCAGAACACATACATTAATTTCATGCTGGGTTTTATATGTACAGCTAACCAATCGTACTATCTAATAAATCAATCAGTTAAACATTTAAAGTGCTCAGTGCTTAAATACAATCACTCCTAATACTACATATTCAATGCCTCATTATATCACTAATAATATTTAAAAATTACGTTGTACATCTAATATAAAAACAGTTTAAAAAGTAACTTAACATAGTTTAAAATAATTATCTATAAACACTGGCATGTGTTTCTTTGAAAAGTTTTAGTGCAATACAGTCACCATTCAATATACTCTCTCATTTGTATTGAATACTTTTTAATTCTTGCTTTCCAATACAGGCTTGATGGAAATACTGTTGTTTAAACCAGGGTGCACAGATGCATTTAACAATATCTGCCACCTGGTTTCTCTTTCCCCTAATTTCTTACAAATATTACCCCCCCCCCCCCGGGATTGACCACTATAGTATTGCAAATTTAAAAGTGTTACAACTTAAACTCTTGACAAGGTGCCTATACAATGCATTTTACTCTTCTTTTTTCCTAATGCAATAAAAATGATCGTAAATTCTGTTCCTTAAGCACCTGTCAGTCTTGCCCACATAATAGCATGGGCATTTTGTACACTTGGCTAAATATGTGACATATTGGGTATGGCAATTGCCATGCCTAAATCTAACCTCTGTTTTGTTTGTGTCTTCCAGTATGAGAGCCGTATCTTCCATAACCGTACTACACTGATTGCACTGTCCACATTTCAGGGTGCCCCCTTCCTTTCCTTTACTGTTACTAGTAGTGGGTTTGCTTTCAAATTTACTCTTCAGATTTTGTCCAGTTTTGTGAACAAACACCAGATGTTCTCCTACAGTTTTCTATATAATATCTTCAGATTTCATTATATTCCAATTTCCTTCTATTTTTTGTATTTCTTTAACATAAGAACCATATTGAATATATATATATATATGTATATATATATATATATATATATATATATATATATACACACACTTTCTGAAATTTGCTCTTAACCTCACAATTACCATCTGCATAATTACTGTTATCAGAAATTCTAGTAAGCCCAGTACCTAATAAGGGTTTGTATTTTCTGCTCCATTCACTTTTAACATATTTTTTAATGTTGTCTATCAGTTCTATGGGATATGCCCTTTCCCTGAACATGTTGCTATCTAGTCAAGCTCCTCTATCATGTCCTCATATTCTGAGGTCATTCTCGCTGCTCTAATGCACTGACCCTTTATTATACTACGTTTTTGACTATATGGGTGGCAACTAGAATATTCTAAGTAAGAATTACTAAAAGTGTCCTTCCTAAATATTTTGGACTTGAATTGACTGTTTTCTATGGATATGTGCATATCCAGGTACAAAATAGCTTTCATATCAAAATTGTATGTAAATTTCAGATATTCACTGGAAGAATTCAAATACTCATAAAATAAATTTAATTCCTCAATAGATCCATTCCATAGAATAAACATGTCATCCAAAAACCTTACATAACACCTTATAAATTTGTACCATCTACTGTCAAATATGTATTCAGTTTCCCAGTCAAGAAGAACTAGATTGGCAAAAATGGGAGCGCAAGCCGCCCCCATTGCCACACCCTTACTTTGTCTGTAGTATTCTCCTTCAAAGAAAATGTAATTGTATTTTAATGCTATGTCCATGAATTCCAATATTAACAATACATTCTCCCATGGTAATCAGCATATTTTCAATACTACTGGCAAACCGTCTCATTCCTTCTTCTTTGGGAATGCAAGAAAATAAATCTACCACATCTATCGTAACGAATATTGTATCCTTTTTACACAAATCAGTGGTAAGTCTACCCAAGAAGTCCCAAGAATCAATAACTATGTGTGGTACTTTTTTGTATATAGATTTTAGCCAAGTGTCTATAACTGTACCAAAGGGAAAAGATTTAGATTTGTTCCCTGATATTATAGGACAAAAAGGGGGATCCATAATATCTTTGTGTACTTTGGGGATTCCCACTATTGTTCCTAAAATAGGATGTTTCACTTTTAAAAAGTTGTACATATCCGTGTCTATCTTTCCTTCCAATAAAAATTCTTCCAAAAATAAATCTATCTTGTGGTGTCCAATATTTACTTCATTTAATGATGACACCTCACAATTCCCTGAATTGAGTAGTATAGTGCTTATTTTATTTACGTACTCAAAAGTATCGTATAACACTACTCCTCCCCCTTTGTCTGGTTTCATAACACGGATTTCATTTTTCCCTTGGATTTCTTTTAAAACTTGAAGTTCTCTTTTATTCAAATTATAGTTCGTAGGTTCATTGGTTCATAGGTTGGTACTGGGCTATCTGCCCGAAGGCATATATTAGCCCAGGCACGTTGTGCGGTATTCACCGCCCCTTTAGTAGTTCCCTAGACCCTTGTACTAGCAGCTAGTACCCTTAGCCCCTATCTAGTAGTGCTGTTGGTGTGATCCCCGGTGTGAACTTTCTGTTACCCATTCACTCATCAAGGTTCCTCTTGAAGTGTGATAGTGACGGGCTCTGTCTTATGTAGATTGGGACCCTGTTCCATAGTAAGGGAAGTCTCTGCGAAGGGAATCTATCCCTCCAGCATGTTCTATTCATTGTTGTGTTGAGGTTTATATCCCTAGAGCATGTAGCTCAAGTAGATTTGGTTTTGCTAAGATGGAACATGTTCAACAATTTTGGGTCAATTATAACTCCTCTTTTTATTTTTGCACTTACTGCCAAATTCATATATATCATCCGTTACAACTTTTTCAAAGGCTGCCAGAGTAGTATTCATGGGGGGAGTGTAGGTACTTCTCTTTTTAAAAGGTTTCTCCTTTATTTCATCCTTGGAGTGACATACAAGACCATGTCAAACCCTGAGCTGTTGGACATGCTCCACTTAAAGAAATCCCAATCCCTCAGAGCCACACTCTCCAGGGATCTAAACCTTGTCATCACAATGAACAAAACATGCTGGAGGGATAGATTCCTGACCCAGAGACTCCCCATACTCTGTAATAGATCGCCCATACATGTCAAGGTGAGCACCTCCTTGGCCCTCTTCAAAAGGAACCTTGACGATTGGATGGGAGATAGGAAATTCACCCCGGGGATCACATCAGTTGCTCTGCTAGACAGGGGTCCAGGGAAGTAAATAGTGTGGGAAGAAATACCCAGGGAATTGTTATGGCTAGGCTTGTATATAGGCCCTAGGGCCGATAACTGAGTACCAACCTATGAACCTATGGTGACCGCTTCAAAGAAGTCTGTCAGGTTTAGGGGACATGATCTGCCTTTTACAAACCCGAACTGGGTGGGGTCCAGAGTTTGGAGATTACCAATGTCATTGTTTATAAGTTCCATGATGATATGTTCCATAGCCTTGCAGGCGGAGACAACAGAACATTTTTTTTGAATGTTAAAAAGTGGTGAAACTCTGAAAAATGCTGTGTTATAGAAAATAAATTGAGAATATTAATGGCAAACAATATAGATATGAATATAATTAAAATATATGAGAAGGATAGAGAATAATTTATATATTATGAGTTATTTGGAATAAAAGACAGAATGGAATTTTGTTTAAAGGGAAATGGATTTTGGCAGACATTTTACAAAAAAAAAAAAACAGATTGTGGTTATGTAAGAAGTAGTAAGGGTGAATTATGGAAGAATAGCAATAACAGTGTAAAAATAAAAATGGTAAATAGCAAAAATAGAAATATGTATATATATATATATATATATATATATACATACATACATATATATATATATATATATATATCTATATATATATATATATATATATATAAGCCTTTAAATGTGTATTACCATTTAATCAGTCACTTGCAGAGACATCCACATGTTTTTGGCCTATTTAGAAACAATAAGAGATACTCTGCAATAGAAAGTGCAGTCCAAGAAATGGACCATCCCTTTGAGGAGAGTAGCAAAGGTACATAAAAGGACTTTACAACTGATATAGTGGAATTTGATGTCCCTGACTTGTACTAATGGAAATAATACTTAAATTAAAACTACCATTGCAACATTTTTTAAGAACTGTTGCTCTTTGTGATGCAACAGTTCTAAAAATATTGCATTGGTAGTTTCCAGGTCAGGGAAACCTTTGCTAAGGATTTTTGTAAGCCCAACCTCTCCAGAATCAACAGGCTATGTACTAAATATACTAACTCTAAGAGACAACTGCCTTTGAGACAGGAGAAATGCTTTTTTTTTCCAGAGAAACACAAGTTCTTGTTCATCCATGTGGGCTTACTAATGCTATTGTCCTAATGCAGATGTCATGCCTACTGCTTTCACCCCACTCTGTTATTTCAAAACTGTTTAGTTTGCCAAAATCCCCAAGTTGAATTTGGCTTCCTAGTATTTAGCAAGTGTTAACAGTAACTGCAATTCGACAGACTGTCTGATAGTCTGAAAAGCACTGTGCAAACTCCAGTACTCTGTTTAAAAGCATGAGCAGAACACTGAACAAACACTGATTGACTTACACAAAGCATCACTAGTGTAATGCAGAGGAGTCTGTGATTAGCTAAAAAAAAGAAAATAAGGCATCCTACTCCTGATGATGTAAATCATAAAAGTAGGCCTGAGTGGGAGGATAAAGGGGCAGGAATGGGTAGTGTAAGGGTAGTGGTTTTGGTCTGGCTTTCAGCACAGCAAAAGGTGACATCCCTTTCCACCACCCAGACATATCAAGACAGTGGAGTTCATAAAGGTAATTTTGTAGGATTATGCAAAGATAAAGAACATTTATAAAATGAGTTTGTGGACATAATGGTAATGTGTTTCAAACAGCATGGCATATTTTTTTTAAATAATTGTTGAGTAATGGTTAAGAGTAAAGGCAACAGTACAAACAGCCCCTGATGATGATTCCTTAATAGGTAGTTACTGGAGGTAATGGTTACATTATTGGCAGGGAGAGGGAGCCTCAATAAATACTCTAAGTAAACACGTATAATTTGCTTGGTTTTAAAAACAAGGAATACGGCTTTATATTAGGGGTAGTAAATGACACATTATGCCCTTGTAAAAAGCCTTGTTGTAGCACTTGCACCCACATCTGCAATCTTTTTTTCTTTTGTTTGTATACATATGTTGACCTGCAGTGCACTGTGACCATCAGCCTGCTTATCCCTGCCACTTTCATACCACTAACCTGAAAGTCCAGTTTACCCCTCAGACCGGATGCAGACCCTTGGTTAAGACAATGTGTCTTCAACTCCCATGATGTTGAGACTGGAATACTTACTTGAAGGTTAAGTTAAGCATAGTTTAGATGCATGTTGTGGCTTTACTAATTTTGACATTATGGAACATTGGGGATAAAACATTTTTCCCTTACTCCCTCAGTTATATGATTTTAATTCATAGGGTCATTGAATTACAGGTGGTGCACTGAAGAGGATAAATGCTTACTTTTACATTTGTTCTCTAATTCAGCTGTTGGGGTTGCCCTCGTTTTTCTGGCAATGTTTTGTATTCTGAGTTTATCACACATTAATCTGAGGATAAACTAAGATTAAAAACTTGGTTTCCAAGTCAGGAAAACCTCTGATAATGATGTTTTTTTATGCCCAAACTCCTCCAGTCCCACTGTGCCTGTACATGATCCCACTTTTATCACTAGGCCAACAGGACTGGTGTCATGTTATTCTTTCTCACCCCTAGACATGCTACAGTGTAATGCACAAAATGGTGGGACCACGTCTCACTCCTGACGACAAATTGCTATTTTTTCTATATTTGTAGAGGTGTTGAATAACCCTGAGCTCATGTCACAGCTGTCTCTGTATTACTTGACAAGCCAAGCTGAGATATTCAGTTTCTTTCCCCTCTGCACTCCTTTACCACTCATCTCTACCAGTAGAACCCAGATCACCTACTTTTCAGGAAACAGGCTCATATTTACAATTTTAACAGTGGCTGCAGTCCATTTAATGTTTTATGAGAATTCACTGGAAGTATTAGAAATTGTTAACTTCATTTTCCATACAAACCTTAGTTGATAGCACAGGAAATGAACGCTTCATGTGTAACACAAACGCTACATGTTGATTAAGGCCTGCTGAGCATGTTACAGCTGGTTTGTTGCAAACACATTGTTGCTTGGATTATTACAATTAATATTATAAAATTAGTACATTTGTAGAAGTGTGCATAATCTGGGCTTTAACCACTGGTTTTGTAGCATCATTTTGCAAAAGAAGAGGTAGGTCAAAGTACTGAATAACTGAAGAAGTGCACTTTAAAATGTATAACAGCTAGAAGACACAGAATGCTTTAAAAAGGGATGAGATACCAAGTATTGAAAAATGGAGCTTACAAAATAAGAAATTTTCCAGGCAACTGTTGTAACATCATAATTGCTTTTAACAACAAACTTAAAACATACATACATAAACAAACACATAAATAAATACATAAATCACCCCACTCAGGGATCCTGGATCTTTAACATTCCTACCACATATTCCATCAGTGTTACTTAACTGCCTTGACATTAAACATCCAGCAAAGCACAGGCACTCATAAAGCATTCAAGTGAATGTGTATTACAGACCAACTATTCCATTTGGTCTTACAAAGCAAAGGTGCTGCCACCATCTTTGAGTGCTGTTTTGATGAATTGTTTAGGTTGATGGTTGTATGATACTATTAATAATTATTTCCACTGGGTTTGGGTGCAGTATATTTTTTCTTTTCATTTTTATGGTACCCTACAGGTCATCTGAGTCAGGGGAGGGAGTGGATACCATACTATAGGGTGCATACTATGCTCTGTGTATAACATCCCCTTAGTCTGTATGGTAAGTTATATTACAGTTAATGAGGTAGTAACCATTGCAGTGCATCATGTGGTCAGTACTGCTTATCATATTAGATAAAGCGAGGATCGTGGATGCGAGAGGGGTAGAGTTGGAGCTAATCTCTGGATAGCCATGTCTGCTGTTGCACACACATTTTTACTGGCCTGGAGGGGGGAGATCACCACTATACGTCAGTGATGTAATAATGTTCAGAAGTTGTACAGAGGGGATTGAGACTGGTGATGTCACAACGTTTCCATATATTCTGCTCGATATGGGTGTTTGAACGTGAGCGTATTAGAGGAGGGTAATGAGATTAACGAAATATTGATTACTAGAACCTGTGGATAATGGTTGCTAATGATCAGAATATTGTTTTGTGGCATATATGCCTAGCAAGCCCGCGTACATTTGTCTATTAGTGATCTCCCACAGTAAGGAATGGCACTATGCAGAATGTGACCTACATTTCCTAGCTCTGCACTAATGGGATAGCAGTGTGGATCAAAGCCAATTAAAGATTATCTTACTATCCCTCTTTAGACGTGGAAGGCTTGGAGGAATAAGCATCTGTTTCTTAAATAACCTCTGATGCAAAGTCTGAGCTCCCCCTAGGTAGATATTCAGCATACATATCTTTAACTGCAAAAGATTTAATACCCTGAAATATGATACATATCTCTTACTGTTAAGTCACAAGGATTCACCAAAGCTAAGTAAATCTGTAAAAGACTGATTATTTGATGTAAAAAAATTATTTCTACTTTCATTGAAAATTTATTAACACTCACCCTGAAAAGAAGAAAAAAAGGGGGAGATATAGATACTAGCAGTTACACACAGAACCCAAGATAGTAAACATCAAACAGAATTTTTTTTCTCCTCCATGCTTGCAGACTATCAAGCCACTCTCACAACCACTAAACTTATTTATTCCATTTTATAGGGCAGAAGCAGTGCTGTGGTGATTACTATTGTTACAGTGTTTTACCTCCACTGCTCAGAACTTACTTTCCAGTCCTGGCCCTTCCAGCGCACCATTATGTGCTTAGTTTCCTTTCATTCTGGCAGAGCATCAGGGTCTTATTCAAGCATTTTACGATTTATCAGTGTAGAAATGGTAGTCCTAATCTGCACACACAGTTCTTTGTCAGTAGAGAATAGCATCTCCATATGCTTACACCAGTCAGAGCTATCAAATTATATTTTGTCCATATGAGTTCATCAGATATAACAACAGTATAAGAAAGCGATACAGAGGATACAGTAGACACAGTTGTTCAGTTTTTAAACTTTAAACCAGCTCCACAGATGCAAAAACATTATAACGAAGTGGTGTGGGGGGGGGGGGGGACTAGCCCTACCTTACATGCACAAATCAATCATTTATTTTATTTATTTGTCTTTATTTACCTGGAAAGTCCAACTAGGTAATACCCATTTTCAATGGAGCCGCAGAGAGCAAATCTCCATTTGTTTATATTACTTTATGCTTAGTTCCAATTAAATACAGAGTAGTTTAATTTCTGTTTACATTTATAAACATACAGTAGTTACATTTATACATTTTAAGATTTTACAGAGGTAGAAGTTATTAAAGAGAAAGCCCACATGCAACTTAATGGATCGTACAGGCAGTTATGTATAAACAATTGCAATCAAAGTACAATAAGTTAGTCAGATCTGACAATATATGTCATCCGCATTGTCATTCAAGTATGATGGCACAGTAAGTCTTCAAGTCACTGTGCAAACCTGTGAGAAAAATAAAACAGCGATAATCACTATGCTTTGCAGTAGTAGCACTGGCTGCAAGACATTGCAGCTCACCTTGCTGTGTTGTAACACATTTTTTCCAGGCAACTTCTGGTTTGATCTAATTAGCTCTAAATGTTAATTTTATTTAAAATCAGTGACACTAGTATGTTAGAAGATGACATTCTGGACCAAGTGGTGGAGCAGAAACATTTAACACAATACTTACCACCACTCAAGCAAGCACAACTAATGCCCCATGTTTTGTAACAATACTGGGATATAGTGAAAGTGCTTGAATACAAATGCTCAGTTTCCCAGCAAAGACTGGAAACAACACTATGGACTATAGCAGTGTTGTCAAAGGTCATGCACACTCTGACAGGCCTGCATGCATCAGCAGACACTAAACATAACAAAGGGGTTTCGTCATCCATTATTATGTTTGTGTAGGAAAATAATGGCTTTACAGTGCTTCTGCTGGATAATCGTTTCATTGTCTGAAAGCATTTTCAAAACTCTTTGTATTTTAATTTCTCATTTCTTATAGCTACAAATGGCTTTATTAATTAATGCTGCATACCCTTTCTATGCCATTTCCTACCCTTCTTTCAATTTCATGCTTGTCTACTATTGTAGCACATCTCTTTATTGTATAACTGGTTGGTGGATATCACTTTTGTAATAGCAGAATTCATACTAAGAGTTTTCAGCAGACACACTGTCAACATTTTTTTTCCACTTCCCTGTTAAGTGATTTGTTTCTTTTGAATAATAAATTGTATGTGTTAATTTTTTTGTCAAACATACCTTTATATTTTTATTCTGCCTTTTGTGTCCCTGAATGGATGAGAGAACATGGCAGGTGCATTTTTACATTCTCATTTTACTTGGGCTGTCATCGCATTTGGTACTTGGGAATGATCTGTCTGTTACAGATGCCTTTTATAGGTATACCGAGAGCAATGTGCTGCTTAAATGATTCACTTAAGAGTCGTACAGTATAAAAATGGAGACTGTGGGAATTAAACTCAAGTGTGTAAGAGGAGGCTTATTCACAGCTCATTACCTCAAGTTACTGTGTTTTCCTTTCAGACAGTGTTTCAAGTTTTGCCTGGATCTGTATTGAGCATGTACTTGTATTAAAAGGGCATGTTTCTTTAGCATTACAACACAAGGCTTTGATGTTCATTAGGAGTTGAATGGTCTGCCGGGAGCTGTTTATCTCAACAGAACAGTTGTTCTGATTAAGGAAGTAAATATTTACCTTCCATTAAAGGGTTGGTGGCCTTAGTGCTTCAGTTCACATCCTCCTTTTATTTTACCTCTCACTTGCATGTAGAACTCAAATATATTTAAAGGACTTTGTTTAGATACTTGTAAAAGGTGTACTACAGTGTAGAGAGATGATGCCTCAGAAGAAGAAAGAATTTTAGTTTAAGCCATTCTTACCGTCAGTGCCATATTTATGTGTTGTTCTTAGTCTGTTTGTAGTACAGTTTATAAAGAAAAAGTGGAGTTATAGCAGCAGAGTGTGTTGTGTGTACTAGAAAATGGTTCTTAGTCTGTTTGTAGTACAGTTTATAAAGAAAAAGTGGAGTTATAGCAGCAGAGTGTGTTGTGTGTACTAGAAAATGGTTCTTAGTCTGTTTGTAGTACAGTTTATAAAGAAAAAGTGGCATTATAGCAGCAGAGTGTGTTGTGTGTATTAGAAAACGGGAAAGTAAGTCAGGGAAGCAATGCACCACTTTTGCCTTCAGAGCTAGGATAAGCTTCATAGCTAGGTCAGGAGTACAGATTCATCTGAGTGAGTGATGGAATAAAAGGTCAATCCTCCTAGCGTGTAAGTGAATAAAAAAGCCACATTAGTCCTATGGGCAAATGATTCATAAACAAAACATCCTCAGTCTGATATTTTGTAATGTGTCTGCCAAAAAGCTCTTCAAACTGCTTGAGTTGTCTGCAGCTATCAAGTTATTACAGAACACAATTCTGTTAGAGAACTCTGACACCCAGTATATCAATAAATGACTTCCTAATTAACCCCAGTTGTCACCACTGCCCATTTTTAAAGCACATAGCAGACACGCATACATTGTAGTCTGTTATACAGAGACATCTGAAATATGTTTTTATCAAATAAGGTCAACTCAGAGGGAAATCCATTTATCCAAAAGTGCAGTGACCTCTGAGATCTGTTTATTTTATACAGGGGTGGTGAAGAAAAACAGTGAACTCTGTGAATTATATAAATGATATTTTGTAAACATATTTTTCTTGGAAACATCATCTGCAGAATTTTATTTCTGCCAGTTGATCTAGAACCACGTAATTCTTTTCAGCAATAGTATTCAGATACCAAGAACAGAAGCTTTGTGCTATAGCTCACCGAGCCAGTGTGAGAGAAGCCAGTCATGAAACGTTTGCGAGATTAATAAATATTTAAAATGAGAAACAGTTCTATTATGAATTAAGTAGTGTGTTTAATAAACAAAGTCAGTCTTGACAACTAAATGCAGATCAAGGATTAGCACCCTCATATGTATGATACGGAATCGTAGTCAGAGAACTGATATTACATTTAACCAGGAAAAGTAGCATATAATTCTAGAACGTTGGATGGTTTGAGCACTAAAAAGCAAGATATTTTCACTGGATTACTCATTTTAGGAAAGAACACTCGTACATTATAAATTTTATTTGTTTTATGTTACAACTTTTAAAAACTGAAGTTTACATTTATTCATCAGTCTCTGTTTTGAATCTTTTTAGTACTATTGCTTATAAAATCAGGTCTTCAAATTATTTGCTGACTTTTTATTAGATCCTCTTTTGTCGAGCCCTGTAATATTATTGGCATTGTCTTATTGTGAGATTGCTAAAAAGACGGGTAATGCAGTTTATCCTTTTCCCCAGTGTTATATGAGCTTGGAACCAGTATATTTTCTTAATTCGGGGATAACAAGTATGCAGATGCCATGTGGGAATTGCAGAGGACTTGTCCATCTACAAAAAAAGCTTTTTTTTTAAACTTTTTGACGATACATTTCATCAGCATATTTCTTAATTGAAATGTGTCTTTGACCATGCATATCATATTATTCTCATATAGTATATTTGTGTGTATATATGAATATGTATATATAATACACACACACACACACACACACACACACACACACACGGATCCCCTTCAGAAGCTTGAAGTTTCAAAACTTCGAACTTCAGAAGGCGAAGACCACAATATCGAAGTTTTGAAACTTTGAACATTTTGAATGGAAATCACTGAACAGTGTGGAATGAGATATTTACCATCATTTTCCTCACTGTGCTGTGATCTTGGATTTGGCGTATTTAATTAGCAGGGGGTGTGGGGGGTGAGGGGGGATCTTACCCCCTTGCAAAAATGTGAAAAAAAATGTTGTTTTTATTTTTTTTATTAGGTTTTCGAAGTTTCAAAACTTCGAGCTTATGGTCTTGGCCATTCGAAGTTCAAAATTTTGAAACTTTGAGCTTCTGAAGTAGACCCAACAAACAAACCTGTGATAAAAGGGCTGTCAAAAATTCAAAAAATTGTTCCTTGATCCTCCAGTATGCGCTATTGTGGCTGGGGCTGACTGGCTCACTAAGCCCATGTCTATATATGTTGAACGAAGACTGAAAGAAGTACTAGACCATGTACCCACTGTCTTAAGAGATACCAAAGATTTTTTAGCATCATTATTTAAGTACAAGACAACACATGAAATGACAAAGACTACTTACTTGGTAAGCCCGTAAGGCGTAACACTCAAAAAACAAGTTTTCTTGTCATTGGAGACTTAATAGTGAGATACACAGATATCCCTCTCACCAGGCTGGACAAAGAGAAAGTCACTGTCAAATGTCTGTCTGATGCCAGGATTCATCAAATAACCCATGCACATGGGTCTCTCAGCAACAAGTACATTATAACTCAGTCATAGTTCATGTTGGTGTGAATGACCTGAGATGTACCTCACTGGACTATATGAAGAGGGACATGGTTGAGCTCTCTGAATGTGTAGTTCCCTAGCCTTGAGCATCATACTACCCTCACCTAGAATGATGCCACAGTATAAACAAAAAATGATTGATTTCAATAATTGGCTCACTTTTTGGTGTCATTCAAAGGGGATCCAGTTCCTGTTAACCTATGAAGCCATGGTCGACAAACGTTGCTGCTTTGCCAGAGGCGGTTTATACCTGGCAGCCCTAGGTTCTTGGCTGCTGGCAATGGCTCTTGCCTCCCCTATAATGTGTTCTTAAGACAATGTATCATAAAAAACATCATCACCAATTTGAAATTAGCCAATCAGAACAAATTAAGGGTCATGTTGCAATATGCTAGGAGCTTAAGCCAAAAACTGCACTCCCTGGAAGCACTTCTATCACTAGAAGATGTAGATGTCTCATCATTCACAGAAACTTGGTTCAAGGCCTCAGAGAGTATCCTGGCCTTGCATGCTACAATGCCTTCCACACCTTCAGACCGCAAAATAAATGAAACACTACCTCCTTTGATTTTCACACAATCTATATTAGGGATAAATTAACTTCCTGACCCTATGGAGTTAGTCCAGGTCCAGGTTACATTAGGTAAGACCCCCACTCAAGTCATAGCCAATTACAGATCCCCCTCCATGGGTGGGTTACTTGGTCACAATGGATATATAGAGCCTTTTTAAGGTCATACCAAATGACTACAGTTTGAAATCTATTGAAGCGTATCTTAATGAAAGTACTGTCTATGTGTTGCTGCTGCTATTAAAGATGGTGATGGAAAACAATGTCCTGATGTTTATGCAGAATATATATTGGCAACGACCAGGGGAGCAATGGGAACTCCCTGTACCAACTCATATGCCAACTTGGTGTTGGCCAAAGTGGGAGGTGGACTTTACACTTAATAACAGTACTTTTGCTGACCACCTGTTAAACTATAAAAGATTTGTGGATGATGTGTTTTTCCTGTGCTTTGGCTCTGAACAAGAACTCTATAAATTGGGGGAATATTTAGGAAGTACAACTTCTTTTTTGAAATTTACTATGGAGAAGTCTAATACGCACATAAATCTTTTAGGCATTAGTTTAACTATATAAAATAATGAGATCAGTACTTCTTTGTTTCTCGTGCAGCTCTTATAGTATAATCTGTTAATACATAATAGTATGCATCCATGGCATATTTATTCTAACATAGTTAAGGGGCAGCTTCTACGAGCATCAAGGCTGCACACAGATGAAAATGACTATACAGCACCAGATGCCATAATTAAGGACATGTTCTTTGAAAGATGATATGACTGTAATGAAGTTGAAAGGCTCTCTGAAGAAATTTCATCACTAAGAACATCTAGACGAGCACCATATTTTTCAAGTGGACACTTTTTGCAGCATGAGACTTTGTCATAACCGGTTACATAGGAATAGGATAGTTTTGAAGTATACTGCTGACAGAACAGATATGTGATATTAAATGTAATTGGTGTATTCTCACTAGTGACAATATTAGAAGAATTGTTGGCGACACACCATATTTCTCATTTAGGAATTGTAAGAATCTAACATAGATTCTATGTAACAGCTCTTTGATTAGATCTAAGCCGATTTACAACAAAAAAGGAACTTTTCCTTGCCGCATGTGCACCAGCTGTAAATACATTTTAACCTCAGATGCTTTTACATATCCAGTGAATGGCAAAGATATACAAATTAAGATCTTATGCAGACTGCAGTACAGAAACATTATTTACACTGCTTGCTGTGTTTTATGCAGTCCCTTTTATGTTGGCAATACTAATTGTCAGTTTAACGAGTGTATTTCAAAACATATAAGTGACAAAAGGTTAAATGATTTTAAGAATCCTTTGATGAAACATATACTGGAGAATAAATACTTTATAACACACAAGTTTGTTTTTCCTTACACACTATTGATTAACCCTATGTACTGCCTTCATGCTAATGCTACCCATATACCACTCTCAGAGGATTTAAACCTCTGTATTAATTTTACTCATGCTAATATTCATGCATAAAGAAGTCACACATGCTAATGTTACTTCTATTTCATTCTCAGATGATTTAAACCTCTGTATTAATTTAACCTTGTACTACTGTTCTCAAACACTAAACATGTAAATATGCTTTACATCCTTCTCCAAGCTGCTGTTTAACTTTTGTTTAGTTTATGCTATTTTGTATGTAAAATTTGCTTAGTTTGTGTCTGTTTCAACTATGTATTGTACTTCATATTATGGAGCTTGTACTATGTATTATTGAAGCTTTTCTCCCCGGACCTCCACTGAAAACGGGTTCTTTGAGCCCAGTGGACCTCCCCGGTCATCAAGCTGGAAATAAATAAATAAGAATAATGGTCACAGCTTTTGCTTCTTGGCCTTACAGGTCATTAATGAGAATGCAACGGGAGGAGATTTAGTGAATGCTACTGAGGCAGCAGAGATGAATTGGACAGGTAACTTACAGGCTGATAAGCTACCCGGGCAGAACAGCAATCTGTCTCTCAAACCAGCCCTAAAGGGGCATAGGCTACTGTGGTGATTTTGATTTGCTGATGAAGTTTTTAAATAGAGAACTGTTTGTATGGAAGGTTTGTCCTGATGAAGGATACTGAGTTAGCCAAAAGTGCTAATCATTATGAATGTTTTAATGTATTAAAGTTTTAATTTTATGATAGTCGTGGTGGTTGCACTGGTTGTTGCATTTGTTATATATGTATATATATATATATATATATATATATATATGTGTGTGTGTGTGTGTGTGTGTCTGTGTGTGTGTGTGTATATATATATATATATATATATATGTGTGTGTGTGTGTGTGTGTGTGTATGTATATATATATATATATATATATATATATATATATATATATTTAGGTATAGATATAGATATCTATATACATATACTTGTGCATTTATATGTACACTGAAAGTACAATGGATCATACTAATTATGGGAAATTAAAACACCTTCCAGCCCAACTGATTGATGGTGCAAAGTCAATGCAGACTTGAAATATCCAAAAGTCAGTTTATTAATACAGAATGTAAAACGTAGTCAAGCGCTTTCATCCAGGAAACCCTGGACTTCATCAGAACCAATTAAACAATTTAAACATACCGTTTAAATACCCTAAAACAACCAATAAAAATATTGCATATAAAATACTTATTAATTAACTGTTTAAAAACACATGAAAAAAATGTGCACATACATAAACATTTTAACACTTTAGAAGACTATAATACAAGGGCTCTATGCTTTAAAATGCATAACTGAAATGTATTAATTGATCCCAGGGGTATGGTAGCATTTAACCTTATTTGCCATTTAATTTCTGCTCTCTCAAGTGTGTTAGCCCAACCCCCCTCCTCCAGAATTCATCTCAACAATTTCTAAAATCCCAAATAAGAACCGTAAACAACCCCCACTACTATCTAGATGTCTAAGTAGGGCATTGTTAGTATTTTTTTGTCTAATGGCATAGATATGTTCATAAATTCTCCTGCGGAGAGTCCTTTCTGTTTTCCCTATATAAAAATTAAAATTTATAGTAAAAAAGTTAAGGACATTTTGAGCAGAATTTGGATTTTATTTAGGACAAACAAAGAGCTTCAGACAATTATGGGTACCAATCCTAGTTTTGTGTTTAAGACTTTGTTTGAACATCCCATTATGATAAAAAGAGTGTTAGACAAAGGTGCAACTTATTGTGGACATTGTAACTACTGTTAATACATATTAAAAGAACCAATATTATATTATATATTGGCTATTGTTGTGTCTTTCGGGTTTTCCCGGTTAGGGGTCACCACAGCGGAACTCCGGTCCGCTAATGATTGGCAATAGATTTTTACGTGCCGAGTTGCCAGCTCTGGCGCACAACCTTCAACGAAGGTATGCCCATCGAACAGGACAACGTCGTACTGTAAGGTGATAACACTACCGCATCACCACCACCGCAGTACATATTATATATTGGTGAATTTGGTATAAAAGTTAGGACAATAGTGGGCAATTGTGGAACAAAAGGTTGTGTTTATATGGTAGTATGTCAGAATTTTTTAATTTTTATATAGGGAAAACAGAAAGGACTCTCCGCAGGAGAATTTATGAACATATCTATGCCATTAAACAAAAAAAATACCAACAATGCCCTATTTAGACATCTAGATAGTAGTGGGGGTTGTTCACGGTTCTTATTTGGGATTTTAGAAAATGTTGAGGTGAATTCTGGGGGGGGGGGTTGGGTTAACACACTTGAAAGAGCAGAAATGAAATGGCAAATAAGGTTAAATGGTACCCATACCCCTCGGATCAATGAATACATTTCAATTATGCCATTTTTAAAGCATAGAGCCCTTGTATTATAGTCTTATAAAGTGTTAAAATGTTTATGTATGTGCACATTTTTTTCATGTGTTTTTAAACAGTTAATTAATAAGTATTTAAATGTTTTAAAATGTTTATGTATGTGTACATTGTTTTTTATGTGTTTTTAAACAGTTAATAAGTATTTTATATGCAATGTTTTTATTGCTGGTTTTAGTGTATTTAAATGGTATGTTTTAATTGTTTAATACTGATGAAGTCCAGAGTTTCCCGGACGAAAGCGCTTGACTACATTTTACATTTTGTATTAATAAATTGACTTTTGGATATTTCAAGTCTGCATTGTCTTTGCACCATCAATCAGTTGGGCTGGAAGGTGTTTTATGTTCCTGGTTTATGTTCACCTTTCTACACTGGTTGAGTATTTTAATTATGGGAAATTATTGTTAAACATGGAAATAATTTACAGTTTCAGCAAATTAAACTGTATTCCATTTTTTAATAAATGTAATTAGTGCATTTATCCTAATTAATGATATTGCTTAGATATATGGCGTAATGTGTTAAACATGTCCTGAATTAAGTTTCCTGTGCATTTACCAGGTTACTTAAAACATCTGTGTATGAAACCCTATCACTTCATAAAGTAAAATGGGGTCGGGTTCATTTGACCACCACAATTAAGTTCTTTATAGACTGTACTTCATGTTTTACTGACTCTTTTTAATTCCATGAAACACTGCTATTTTAAAAAGTAGTAAAGTCCATCAAATTATGCCAACTCTCAAAACCTGCTGGCAAAATCGTAAAAGTGTGAATGTAATTTCTTTTGTTATGCTTTTTACACTCATGTTTGCTGACCATCGATCCAATGTTCGAATGTACATTTGTTTCATAATCTGAAGTAGCAAGCTTGTATCTAAGAAAAAATAAAATCATATGCAATCTAATTCTAATAGTCTGTAGATTACAACAGGGTTGCTCAGTTGGCAGTCATGGGCAAAAAATCCACTCTCAAATCATTTTTAACTTGCCTTTCATGATGGAATTCTGAGCATGCTATCTTTGAATTGTATTAAGACTCGTCTTTATGGTCAAAAATGGCCAATTAAAAATCCCACTTTGCCATGGGATAATATATTTTTAATGCAGACTCTGGGGAAAAAGAAACATAGGTTCATAGGTGTGTGCTAGGCCAATGGCCTTGGAGCCTTTACAAGCCAGCCCATAGAAGTGCCATGGCATTGTGCCACCAGACGTTAGTTCCCAGTGCCTCTATGAAGTAAAGCCACTAGAGTGTTCCCCAGGGTAAACTTTCTATTTCCCATCCACTCATCAAGATTTCTCTTGAAGAGGGATAGCAAGATGCTCTGCCTGACATGTATGGAAAGTCTATTCCAGAGCATGAGCAGTCTCTGGGTTATGAACCTGTCCCTCCAGCATGTTCTGCTGATTGTGGTAATGAGGTCAAGGTCTCTGGAGTGTGTGGTGCGGAGGGATTAAAATTTCTTTACATGTAGCATTTCTAACAGAGCTGGGTCAGACATGGCTTTGTAAGTCAAGCAGAGATTGCCTCTAAGTAGGTGATATGAGATGGAGAGTAGCTGGAGTCTTTTGAGTCTGTCCGTGTAGGACATGTGTTTAATGCCTAGGATGCTCTTCATGAGGTACTTCTGTAGCCTGTCCAGCTGTTGCAGGTGTCTAGTGAGGTACATTCCAAATGGGGCATATTATACTCAATGATTGGTCTAATGAGGGAAGAGTAGAGGGAGATGATGACCTCTTTCCTCCTGGATGCAAAACCCTTGGCAATGAGATGTGCCACATAGAAGGACTTTCTGACCACAGTTGCAATGTGGTGGTCAGAGAGGTTATTGTCAACCTGCGTTCCTAGATCTCTTATAATGCCTTCAGTGTTCAGTGGCTCCCATCAGTGTGGTAATTAGTGAGAACTGAGTTTTTACCAAAGGGGATGACAATGCATTTTTTGGCATTAAGCTTAAGGCCATGGTTTCGACACAAGTCATTGGTCTCAGTGAGGCCTTTCTGTAGGATAAAAAAAAATTTCCACGATGCAGAAAACTAATAAAACAACAACCAAGGCAACTCATAAAACAAAAAACACTAACCAAGGCAACTAATAAAACAAAAAACACCAATCTTTCTGTAGGATGTCTGCATCACATCTGTTAATAATGGCTTCCAGCTTGTAGTCATCTGTGAATTGGTCAGCAAGAGTCCCTTTGTGTTGGCCTGGACTTCTGAGAAGTAGATGCCGAATAGTACAGGATGCAGGACCGATCCCTGTGAGACTCCACTCACGACTGGTTGGCAGTCTGACTTGGAGTCTGCTACTTTCACACTGTGTGTGTTCTATCTGTGAACCAATTTGCAACCCACCTAGTGATATAGGGATTGATGCCTAGTTTGGTGAGTTTATCAATAATTCCTGAGTGAGGAATGGTATAAAAGGCCTTAGCCAGCTCGAGGTATACTGCATGCACTGCCTTACCTTTATCCGCAACCCTGGTGACTGAATCAAAGAAGTCAACCAGGTTGAGCAGGCATGATCTCCATTTCACAAAGCCAAATTGCATGGGGTCTAGAGTTTGGAGATTTCCTATATCTTTGTTAATCAGGTCCATGATGATGGGCTCCATAGCTTTACATATCAGACTCATCAGGCTAATTGTGTGAAAATTCCAGGGACTGTAGTCACTCCCACTTTATGGAGAGGGATGACTGTAGCAGTGCGCCATTCGGTAGGGGCAAAGCCTCAGATGAGGCTGTGACTGAAGAGGGCACACAGATGTGGTGTCAGTTCACTTTGTAGTAGAACACAGCCAGGGATATAATTGGCTCCCATGGAAGATGTATTCTTGGCCTTAGACAATGCAGCTTTAACCTGTGCTGCAGTAATGCATTCTTCCGGTATCGTGATTGGTCCTTTGGGGGGGCGAGAGGGGTAAAGTTGGCACTTAATCTGTCAGCCAGTATGTTGGCAACATCTGTTGGCTCAGTATAGGAGGTGCCATTGTGGAGTAACTCAGAGCAAATCTGGGTATTGCCATAGAGGTTCTTGATATAGCTATTGAAGGCTTTGAGATTGTTTTTAGTGTCTGCCACAATTCTGCCTTCATAGCTGACTTTAGACGATTTGATGAAGTATCTCAACCTTTTGTTGAGGCTAATAAGGGAGTTTTTCTAGTCTTGGGGCTTCATCTTTTTCTGCAACAGTTTCTTCCTTCTGTTATAGAGTTTATTAATGGCATGGGAACACCAGATTGCCTTCCTTTTTTTTGGAAGAGAGTGTCTTGGTTCTGTTGGGTATGGCTAGTTCCATGCATTTATGTACATTTGTACAGTGCATTGGTGTATGATTTGGCAGTCATGCAGCTATTTTCCATTGGCATGGGTGCCATGAAGTTAGTCACCTATGTTTTTAGGTTCCAAAGTGAGCTTTGGAGAAGTTTTTCAAGGTGGATACTTTTGCATGGGGTGTGGGTGAGTTGTGGAATTCCATGGTGATTAGTTTATGGTTGGATCTGAGCAGAGAGGAATTGACTATTGTTGTAGAGCAATGGTCACCCATGTTAGTAATAACCAGGTCAAGGATGTTGCTTCCTCTAGTGGGAGTCAGAATGAGTTGGTCCAGGGCATTGGAACTGATGAATTCCAGAAAGCATTGGGCCAGTGTATAAGTCTCCTAGTAAGTGTGTTGGGTTGGTCCTTGATAGATTCCAGGGTGCTTAGGAATGTGGAGTGAGAGGGTAGGAACATGGTTGGGGAACTTTAGCAGGCTATGACCTGGATCGCAGTCTTACCCAATGTTAGTTGTACCTGAAGTATCTCAGATGCGTTATGCTGGACTACTAGTCTGGTGGTGTGCATATCCTTTATGAATATGGAGTCACCACTGCCTGTGAGCTTCAGTCCATGTTTCAGGACTAAAAAGTGTAGAATGAGTTATAGCTTGTTAGCACAGGGGTGCTTTCTGACACTTTAAATCAGGTCTCCATTACAGCACAAATGTTGATGTTCTCCATTTTGAGGAGTGCATGAAACTTTCTTTCTATTTATGCCTGTATGCTACATCACTTAGTTTCTGAATGAATGAAGTTATAAACTAGCAAGCTTAGTGCTACAGCTTATTTCATAAAACACTTACTATATTGTCGATATTCATGGTCAAGACAATAGCTTCATTCATTCGTTCACTTCATTCATAAAGCAGTTACTGTCACCATCCTTCCACTGGGAGGGGGAGGGCTCCACTTCCTGCACCCTCACATCTCTAATTTTACTAACTCTAAGATTAACAGTTGATTAAAAAATATCTCTCTATGAAATGGAACACTTCTGTATCATCAGATTATTTTGAGATTTCAGTGTAGTAGATGGAACCCATATGTATGTATGTCTGCATGCAATTATGTATAGTGTGTGTGTGTGTGTGTGTGTGTGTGTGTGTGTGTGTGTGTGTGTGTGTGTGTGTGTGTGTATTTATGTATATAAAGCAATGTCTTTTGGCTTTTCCCATTATGGGTCGCCACAGAGGATCTCTGATCTGCACAATGATTGGCAGTGGTTTGTTTCCGCTGTTGAGTTGCCAGCCCAGCGCCCAACCTTCATAGAAGGCACACTCATACATGCATGCACCTACCAGTATGTCTTTAAAACTCGCTTGACTGCAGGTAGGATATGTAGACTCTGCACAGAAGGAGCTCCAGCCAAGAATCATACTGGATAATGATTGTCATATACAGTGTATCGAATCTTTACCAATTTTTCATATGATGTTTAATTTGTTTGCTTAAGCTGTAGATGTTTTTGTTTAATTTTTGAACATTGTAAAATTATTGTTCTTTAAATACCTAATGATAATTTGAAACTTGCACAAGCCAGTGCATTTCTTTGTCCCGGTCCCAAACCTGGATAAATGAGGAGGGTTGCATTAGGAAGGGCATCCAGCATAAAACTTTGCCAAATAATTCATGCAGACACCAGTAAATATTTACATACGGGATCGGTCGAGGCCCGGGTTAACAACGACCACCACCAGTACTGTTAGCCAACAGGGAGCTGGCAGAAATTGGGCTACTGTTGGCCAAAGGAGGAGAAGAGACAGAAGGCATGGCTGAAGGCAGGAAGGAAGGAGAAAGGCTAGGATTGTGGTAGTGAGGGTTGGAACTTTGAATGTTGGCAGTATGACTGGTATAGGGAGAGAGCTAACTGATATAATGGACAGAAGACAGGTTGGTATATTGTGTGTGCAAGAGATCAGATGGAAGGGGAGTAAGGCTAGGTGTATCAGAGGTGGGTTCAAATTGTTTTATCATGGTGTGGATGGGAGGAGAAATGGCATAGGAGTTATCCTAAAGGAACAGTATGCTAAGAGTGTTTTGGAGGTGAAAAGAGTGTCACATAAAGTGATGTTTATGAAGCTGGAAATTGATGGTGTAATGATGAATGCTGTTAGTGCATATGCTCCACAAGTTGGGTGTGTGATGGATGAGAAAGAAAAATTTTGGAGCGAGTTGGATGAATGGTGATGACTGTACCCAAGGGTGAGAGAGTGGTGATTGGAGCAGATTTCAATGGGCATGTTGGTGAAGGGATCAGAGGGGATGAGTAAGTGATGGGTAGGTATGGTGTTAAACAAAGGAATGCAGAAGGTCAGATGGTAGTGGATTTTGCGAAAAGGATGGACATGGCTGTGGTGAATACGTATTTTAACAAGAGGGAGGAGCATAGGGTGACATACAAGAGTGGAGGAAGATGCACACAGGTGGATTATATCTTATGTAGGAGGGCCAGTTTGAAGGA
Source organism: Protopterus annectens (assembly GCF_019279795.1). Classification (NCBI taxonomy): domain Eukaryota; kingdom Metazoa; phylum Chordata; order Ceratodontiformes; family Protopteridae; genus Protopterus; species Protopterus annectens. Next base: position 554,191,912 of record NC_056747.1, read on the forward strand.
GATTGGATACTGTAAAGTGGTGACTGGGGAAAGTGTAGTTAGGCAGCATAGGATGGTGGTTTGTAGGATGACGTTGGGGATCAAGAAGAAGAGGAGGAGGAGGAGTGTGAGGGCAGCACCAAGGATAAAATGGTGGAAATTGAAAAAGTGTAATTGTAAGGGGGAGTTCAGGGAAGAGTCAAGACAGGCACTGGGTGGCAGTGAAGAGTTACCGAATAGCTGGATAACTACAGCAGAGCTTGTAAGGAAGATGACTAGAAAGGTGCTTGGTATGACATCTGGACAGAGGAAGGATGACAAGGAGACATGGTGGTGGAATGAGGAAGTAAAGGAGAGTATACAGAGAAGGAGGTTGGCAAAGAAGAAGTGGGATTGTCAGAGAGATGAAGAAAGTAGACAGGAGTATAAGGAATTGAGGTGCTTGGCAAAGAGAGAGGTGGCGAAGGCTAAGAATAAGGTGTATGACGAGTTGTATAAAAGGATGGACACTAAGGAGGGAGAAAAGGACCTGTACGGAGTGGCTAGACAGAGGGACCGAGCTAGGAAAGATGTGCAGCAGATAAAGGTGATAAAAGGATAATGAGGGAAACGTACTCACAAGCGAGGAGAGTGTGTTCAGGAGATGGAAAGAGTACTTTCAGGGATTGATGAATGAAGAGAATGAGAGGGAGAGAAGGTTGGATGATGTGCGGATAGTGAATCATGAAGTGCAGAGGATTAGCAAGGAGGACGTAAGGATAGCTATGAAGAGGATGAAGAATGGAAAGGCTGTTGGTCCAGATGACATACCTCTGGAAGCATGGAGGTGTTTAGGTGAAATGGCAGTGGAGTTTTTAACCAGATTGTTTAATGAAATCTTGGAAAGTAGTAACCAAACAGGAACACCGACAAAACCAGCAAAGACCAAATCCAGCAAGTAAGGCTAGGAACACCAGTTGAACATCCAAAACTGATTACACACAAAGTACGCGCTTTCGTCTGGTAACCGTGATCAGACTTCATCAGACAATTTCAGTGAGCTAAGACCCTAGTATTTATACAGACGTAATTGAAGACAATAAGCTAATCAACCAATAAATTTTGAAACTGATGCAAGTTAATGAAATAATGAAATAAAATAATAAGATAATTCAATCAAATAGCAGCAGCAACCATACCGCAAGGCAATTCATTCCAAATTGACATATAAAAAGAATAAACACAAATATATATGTTTATATATCAATTAATCTATCCAAAATGCAAATAAATAAAGACTTAACACTGATAAAAACATACTTCTGTAATAGTATAATAAAATAAAATATATTTATAACAACAGAACTCATAAATATATATATATAAATAATACAATGCTAAAAAAATCCTTATTTATTAAGATATACATTTATAAGAAAATATATGCATTTATAAAAAAAACATTTATAATAAAAATACTATCTGTATTAAATAAGCTATAATGCATGAACATACTTATACTAACGGGTTGAAATGCTAATCTAATCACCTATCAAAAACTTTTAATTTCAAATTACTTATAATAGAAATCATATTGTTTAACCCTGGGGAAAAACAAGCATTTAAAAAAAGTTGCCACCAGGTTTCCTTCTCTTCCAGATGTATTTAATGTTGTTAATCTTTAATGAAATCTTGGAAAGTGAGAGGATGCCTGAGGAATGGAGAAAAAGTGTTTTGGTACCGATTTTTAAGAATAAGGGTGATGTGTAGAGATGTAGTAACCACAGAGGGATTAAACTGATCAGTCACAGCATGAAGTTATGGGAAAGAATAGTGGAAGCTAGGGTAAGAAGGGACGTGATGATTAGTGAACAGCAGTATGGTTTCATGCCGGGAAAGAGCACTACAGATGCAATGTTTGCTCTGAGAGTGTTGATGGAGAAGTACAGAGAAGGTCAGAAGGAGTTGCATTGTGTTTTTGTAGACCTAGAGAAAGCATATGACAGGGTGCCTAGAGAGGAGTTGTGGTATTGTATGAGGAAGTCGGGAGTGTTAGAGAAGTATGTAAGAGTGGTACAGGATATGTACGAGGGTAGTGTGACAGCGGTGAGGTCTACGGTGGGAGTGACGGATGCATTTAAGGGGGAGGTAGGATTACATGAAGGGTCAGCTCTGAGCCCTTTCTTATTTGCAATGGTGATGGACAGGTTGACAGATGAGATCAGACAGGAGTCCCCGTGGACTGTGATGTTTGCAGATGACATTGTGATCTGTAGTGAGTGTAGGGAGCAGGTGGAGGAGACCCTGGAGAGATGGAGATATGCTCTAGAGAGAAGAGGAATGAAGGTCAGCAGGACTATGACAGAATATATATGTGTGAATGAGAGGGAGGATAGAGGAATGGTGAGGATGCAAGGAGTAGAGGTGGTAAGTTTAAATACTTGGGATCAATAATTCAGAGTAATGGTGAGTGTGGAAGAGAAGTGAAGAAGAGAGTACAGGCAGGCTGGAGTGGGTGGAGAAGGGTGTCAGGAGTGCTTTGTGACAGACGAGTACCAGTGAGAGTGAAAGGGAAGGTAGTGAGACCAGCTATGTTATATGGGTTGGAGACAGTGGCATTGACAAAAAGGCAGAAGTTTGAGCTGGATGTGGCAGAGTTAAAGATGTTAAGATTTGCACTGGGTGTGAAGAGGGTGGACAGGATTAGGAATAAGTATATTAGAGGGTCAGCCCAGGTTATAAGGTTTGGAGACAAAGCCAGAGAGGCAAGATTACATTGGTTTGGACATATGCTGAGGAGGGATGCAGAGCATATTGGGAAAAAGATGCTAAGGATGAAGCTACCAGGTAACAGGAAAAGAGGAAGGCTTAAGATAAGGTTTATGGATGTGGTGAGAGAGGACTTGCAGGTGGTTGGTGTGACAGCAAGATGCAGAGGACAGGAAGAACTGGAAACAGATGATCTGCTGTGGTAACCCCTGATGGGAACATCCGAAAGAAGATGATGAATAATTTGAAACTTTTCTCCTCAGGCCTCAGCTGAAAATGGGCTTCAACCCAATCAGACTTTCCCAGTAATCAAATGTGAATAAATAAATAAATATGTTTATGTGTATGTGTGTTTGTGTATATATGCTTCTGGAACTGTTTGTAGTGGTTTGGTTGCTCTCAGCATGTTTTCCAGGCCATCTTGGATTAGAAGAGTCCTAGCTGCACTTTTGTGAGAGAATTGTGCTGAACAAGACCTCTCTGGTAAAGGGAGGGCAGTCTCGGACTTGGAATAAGCATCCTGATTGGTCATTTTCAATATTTGTAGTGTTTTTTTTTTCAAGTTTTTATCTTCTGGTATTTAGTCTCTGCATTTCAGTAGGTTTCTGTTTGTTTATACCCACCTGAACTGAGGTGGGCTACCAGCCACAACTCTGAGCTGAGATACTAGACAACTAGAGGCTTCTGAGCTTCCTAAAAACCATAAATTGCCTGTTTTTTTTTTTGTTTATTTATGCTGTTTACTGCACTTTTATATTGCCTGCCAACTAATTGTATACTGTATTTATTTACTGTGTACTAAAACTATACTGTTGTACTGCAATTGTCTGTTTTAGTTTGCCTAGTAAAATCTAATTTTATTACTGTTTTCACTGTTTACTAAACATTCATGTTTTTTTCACTGTGTAAGTATTTACTGGTATTGTCCACTGTTTTAAAGCTATCTGTTCTGCTTGTTCTGGTTTTCCCGCCAAGCAGTGTTTAAATAACTGATCTGTTAGCTGTTAAAAACATTCTTTAGAGCCTCCTCGCTGATTTTCTGCTGTTTCAAATGTTTTTTATTGTCTCAGTGCTATTTGTATGTGGTATTAAACATTCTGTAGTGTTTCCCACTAAAATTAGGGTAACTAGTAGCTGTAGCATAGTCCAGATACAGGCTTGCTGCTTTTGGAACTGTTTGTAGTACTTTATGTGTTCTGAGCACATTTTTCAGGCCATCTTGGATTGGAAGGGGCATATCTACACTTTTGTGAGAGAATTGTGCTAATTGGGACCTGTCTGGTAAAGGAAGGCTGGTCTAGGTCTTGGAATAAGCATCCTCACTGGTCCTTTTCAATCTTTTTAAAGTTTTTTCAAGTTTTTGGCTTCTGGTATGCCCTGCATTTGAGTATGTTTCTTGCTTGTTTGTGCATTGAGCAGCACACCACACTGCCATGCAGTTGTACACAAAAGCCAGAAGTTAAATCGAACATATTTTCCCCTAAAACCCAGGCAGAAATATCCTCCACTGAGCTGCTCTGTGACCGTTCGTGAAAAGCCACCCCTCGTGACAACAGCCTTCAACCTAGCACTATTGACAGTTGGACTGCCCTTGTTTCTCCTGCCACTCATGTAGACTTGGGTCTCACAAGGTGGTATAGCAATTTCCACATGTACACAGATAACCCTGTACTAATAACATACTCTAGTACAGAGTGCAAGTGATATATTTACACCAAGAATCTAGAATCCATGCTCTGTCTCCCAAAAAACAGTAACACAGAGAAGGTTGTCAACTCAACCACCACTACATATGTACATTGTACCACTACTCATATACATAGTATGCACATAGTACCACTACTTGAAAAATTATATTGAGCTTACTGCTTGGTGTGATGGATTTGAAGTCTTCTTAAGACACTCAGTCTTGCTGGCTGGATTCTGCTAAAATTCAAAGTCTGGTTATATTTGCATTCACAGTCTGTTGCATACAGAAACTTGCAGAATATACACTGATGAGAGAATATACTTTGCAGCATCAACTTTAGAGCAGTAACAAATAACTTTTTATAATAAATCAAACGGACTAACGTTGCAGCTTAAAGTACTGTTCCAACTTTACTTCTCATATAGTACAAATGATGTGAGAGATATAACATTTACCTCAGGACAAATGAGTCCCTACCATACCTCTAACATAACTGGATTTATGCAGCTCTTTATATACACTTTTAGTCATGCATAAACATATACATTTCCTCTTGATATTCTATTTTGGAGAATTGCTCATCCTGTAGAAACAATACTAATTGTTGCAGATGCTAATGCAAACTGCTGACTTGATAATATTATTTTTAAGCTTCCTTGTTTAACAATGTCTTGTAAGAGACCAGCTTTTCTGACAGTGTGAACATCCTGTATTCTATTTGGATCTTTGTACAAGAACATCTGTTCTTTTGCCAATGCTGATAACAGTGTCCTGTTGTCCATGCAGAAAAACATGTTTTTGAGGAAACACATTGTCACAGTGTCATAAACATGTCCTGTTATTTAAGGAAACATATTGTGTCCATTCTTTCTATATGCAGAAAAACATGTCAGTGTTCTTTAAAAGCAGATTTTGCATTTTTGCTCTTGCATACATCCTGTTTTTAAGTCTGTAAGGGAAAAATGTCCATTCAGCAGATTCTTTTTCCAAGCCATGGTAATTTAGTATGGATGCTGATTACATATTACTAAACTCTATTTCTACAGTTAAGCAAGCTTTATCTTATACCTTATTTATGTTGTATAATTGTAGCAAAGTTACTTTCAACCTTAGTATATAGTTGAGCACACTCTAACAATTCCCTCTTTTTTTTATTTTAAACTAGAGAAATAAATTCAGCATTATTTGGTAATACTTTTTCATTATGACAATTAACAATACATAGCATGCATCAAACATGTAAATCCACATACACAGAGGTTCTCTTGAAAAACTTAGCAAAACACCAGAGACCTCCAAAACACAAGACTGCTGCAGCTAACACAGTCCCCATAGCACCCATGACATATAGCAACACCAGTGTTTCACCCACCAAGCCCGTAAGGCGTAACACTCAAAAAACAAGTTTTCTTGTCATTGGAGACTTAATAGTGAGATACACAGATATCCCTCTCACCAGGCTGGACAAAGAGAAAGTCACTGTCAAATGTCTGTCTGATGCCAGGATTCATCAAATAACCCATGCACATGGGTCTCTCAGCAACAAGTACATTATAACTCAGTCATAGTTCATGTTGGTGTGAATGACCTGAGATGTACCTCACTGGACTATATGAAGAGGGACATGGTTGAGCTCTCTGAATGTGTAGTTCCCCTAGCCTTGAGCAACATACTACCCTCACCTAGAATGATGCCACAGTATAAACAAAAAAATGATTGATTTCAATAATTGGCTCACTTTTTGGTGTCATTCAAAGGGGATCCAGTTCCTGTTAACCTATGAAGCCATGGTCGACAAACGTTGCTGCTTTGCCAGAGGCGGTTTATACCTGGCAGCCCTAGGTTCTTGGCTGCTGGCAATGGCTCTTGCCTCCCCTATAATGTGTTCTTAAGGCAATGTATCATAAAAAACATCCTCACCAATTTGAAATTAGCCAATCAGAACAAATTAAGGGTCATGTTACAATATGCTAGGAGCTTAAGCCAAAAACTGCACTCCCTGGAAGCACTTCTATCACTAGAAGATGTAGATGTCTAATCATTCACAGAAACTTGGTTCAAGGCCTCAGAGAGTACCCTGGCCTTGCATGGCTACAATGCCTTCCACACCTTCAGACCGCAAAATAAATGAAACACTACCTCCTTTGGTTTTCACACAATCTATATTAGGGATAAATTAACTTCCTGACCCTATGGAGTTAGTCCAGGTCCAGGTTACATTAGGTAAGACCCCCACTCAAGTCATAGCCAATTACAGATCCCCCTCCATGGGTTACAATGCCCATGAGGCTTACTTAACTAAACTGGAGACCATCCAAATTTTACTGAACACACTGGTTATGGGGGATTTCAATTATCCCACAATCAACTGGTAACCTACACTTGTCCTAACTTGCTAGCGCAAAAGTTCCTTGACTTTGTTAAATCAAATGCCCTTGATCAGATTGTGCATACCCCAACAAGAAGAACAAACATTCTAGATCTGGTCCCCACCAACATGTCAAACAGGTGCAGAGCTGCAACTGTTGGACCCTCATTAGTTAAAACTGACCTCAAATCAGTCACTGTCAAACTGGCACAAATACCAGAACTCACAAATAGTGAAATTAGACTAATAAACTTCACCAAGGCAAACTGTACCCTCCTAGGTGATAGCATAAATGCATTCCAAGCCCCACCCCAAGTTGGAAGTGTTAACTACATCAAAGCTTACACTAAGGCCTTGTACAATAACTTGCATGAATATATAAACTTGGCTGTACCAGAAAGAATCAAAGCCAGAGCTCCAAGTAAAAACAAGCTGCCATGGTGGACTTCCAGCATCAAGAAACTTTACCAAAAACCCCAAAAGTTGCTGTCAAAGAACACAAAGACAAGGCCCCAACAATGGAGAAGCACCCCCTTTCAATTTCAGTAGGCAAATAAGATAACTTGTCAAATCCTACAAGGACTCCTTTGAGAGAAACTTAGCAAGTACAGTCAAGGATAACAATAAGGCCTTTTACAGCTACATACATAACCTAAAGGGGTAGGACCCAAACATGTGCAGAACTATTGGCCAATGGATCAGACACACTGACCCTACAGAAATAGCAAACCTGCTAGCGAATACGTTTGGTGAAAATTTCACTCCCTTATCCCCTCCTAACTTACATCAAACCTTCCCCTAACTTCCCCACACCCTACATATCTAAAGAGCAGATCCTCAAAGCTCTCTCCAAGGCAAAATACACAGCATCTGTGGGACCAGATGATATCCCAGGCTGTCTTCTAAACAGGCTAAAACATGAACTAGCATCACCACTAAGTACATTTTTCAATCATAGCCTAACCACAGGCTTTGTTCCTGCAGAATGGAGAACAGCTACAGTTATTCCCCTCTACAAAGACGGCCCAGAGACAGGCCCAGGGAATTACAGACCCATAAGCCTGACCAGTCTCACCTGTAATGCCATGGAATGTATAATTATGGACCTCATAAATAAAAACAAAGGTGACCTCAAAATCCTGGATCCTACTCAATTCTGCTTTGTGAAGGGCAGATCCTGCCTGTTAAATCTGGTGGATTTCTTTGAAAGTGTGACCAAGGCCATTGATGAGGGCAAATCTGTGCACACAGCATACATCAACTTGGCAAAGGCTTTAAACACAATCCCACATTCAGGCATTACTGATAAACGTAGCAAACTGAATGTAAATCCCTTCATTGTAAGATGGGTTACCAACTGGCTCACAAACCAAACACACACTGTCAAAGTGGTTGACTTCACATCAACCAGCAGACTGCCACAGGGGGTCAATGCTGGACCTTCTACTGTTTGGTATATACTTCTCAAAAGTTCAGGTCAAAACTAAAGGGTTGTGGCTGACCAAGTTTGCAGACAACTGCAAACTAGGTGCAGTCACTGAATCCCCAAATGATGTCAGTATACTCCAGGAGGGTCTCACACAGACCAGCGACTGGTATACTAGTCATGGTTTCAAACTGAATGCAAAGAAATATATCATCATTCCCTTTGACACAAACAATGTCCATTCACACTGTCAAATCAACAACAATACCATAACTACCCATGAAGTAGTAAAGGACCTGGGATGACAAGTTGACTGTGACCTTAACTTCGACCAACATGTGTGTACAGTAGTAAGGAAAGCTTTCTAAGTAGCACACTTGATTAACAAAGACATCACCTAGAGAGCAAAAGAAGTTATAACCTCCCTATACTCTGCACTTATCTGGTCCATAATTCTCCATTCAACATGTGCCATATTAAGCACCTACATCAGTTAGAGAGATCTCAGAGGTTTTTAAGAATGAAGATCAAGGGGCTTCAGCATGTGCTTTACACAGGCTGACTAAAGTCCCTGTCACTATACTCCGTATTGTATAGACTTCTTAGTAGAGACTTATGCCTGACTTACAAATCAATCCAAGACCCAAACCTAATAATCTTGCTGAATATCCATAAATCCAAAAAAATAGCTGTTGAAGGCACTAACTCCAAACGATGCTCTGTTGTTTAAGAACGTCTTTACTAAGTGCTTTTCATCCTGATAGTGCTTGAACTTCATCAGATACATTCTTACTCAAAATCCACTCTTTAAAATAGTTAATGGCTGTGTCATGTGATCATACTGTGCAAATTTGCTTCCCCTTAAGTTAAAGTGATACACATAATAAAAATGCATTCAAGTACTAAATTTCTTTTAAAAAGTTTAACATTATCAAATTTTTTCGTTCCTACTATTTACAATACACTCTATATTTCATCACATATACTTAACACACGTACTACAAGTATAAAATGCGAAATTTATCTTTCCAGCCTTAAGTTTAAAAACACTTAAAATCAAACACATCTCATTTAATCCGGGGTAATGGCATGCATCCAGCCAGAGCTGCCATAATTCAAGCTTTTCTAGATTCAATGAGTGTGCCCCCCCAATATCAGCTGTCACTTGATTAATACATTTCAATTTAAACTGGTGGTTTTCATTTTCTATATTGTTTCTAGTTAAGGCGTTCTCCTGTTTCTGCCGATTAATGCTATACACATGTTCGAATATTCTGTTCTTTAGCCTCCTATTGTTTTTTCCGATATAAAATGCAGGACAGCTTTGGCAGGTAGCTAGGTACACCACCATTCTTGATATGTAGTTGAATTTCTTTTCTAGGTAGTACTTTCTATCCCTTATTTTAAATGTTGTGCCTGCTCCACATATTTGCAATAGTTGAACGTTACACTTGGACATCCCTGGTTGTCTAACCTGTTGTGAACAACCTTTACTTAATATCTCTTAAATATTCCTACCCCTTCTAAAAAACAGCCTGTGGGACTTCTACCAAAGATGCATCATTTTTAATTACATTCCAGTTTTTACATATAATGCTTCTTATATATGTCATGTTTACACTATATGTTGTAATAAATCTGTATTTTACAAGGGATGCTCCAGTGGTTTCTTCTACACCTCCATTTTTTTCCGAGATTGCCAATTTTAAGTTGTTTCTAAACACTAAAATGGGTGTAAGTGCACCATTAGATCTTTTTAATTATACTTCTTATGCTATTTGGCTAATCATCTGGTCAGGATACCCTCATTTAAGAAACATGTCCCTAAGCTTGTTACACTCTGTCATAAAATCAGAATCCAGTGTTGTCATCCGGGCAGCTCTTACCAGCTGTCCCTTAACCACTGAATGTTTTTGGTAATATGGGTGACAACTGGAAAAGTGTAGAAAACCATTTGAATATGTTTCCTTTCAGAAAATTGTAGCTGTATAACATTGTTGGTTCCTGCCCTTTCTCAGGTTTACATCTAAGTAAGCTATTGAATCCTTATCAAAGCTGTATGTGAAGTGTAGGAAACTAGTTGTATTATTAAAGTACTGCATATGTCCCCTTTAATAATCATAAAAATATCATCCAAAAACCTGGTGTAGAAATATATGGTGCCCTTAATGTATGGGTTGTTGTTAATAAATCCATATTCCCAGTGCGCCATAACTAAATTGGAAAAACTTGCACCAACTGGGGAATCTATAGCTACACCATTTTTTATAAGTAAAATTCATTGTCAAAGGTAATATAGTTGTTAGTAAGGATGATGTCTAAAAGCTCTTCTACTACTACTGCAATTTCCTCACTTGCAGCTACCTTTTTTCTCAACATATGGGCTACCCATTCGATCCCTTCAATGTGTGGGATCGAACTGTAAAGGTCTCGTACATCTATAATCATAAGTTATAGTGTTCTTTATATTCTAACTTACTGATGTTACTTAAAAATGTCCATGAGTCCTTATAAATCTGGCCCATGTTGCTAACATATATTTTCAAAATTGTGTCTACCATCTTTGCACATGAATAAGTAATAGTATTACATGCATCAGCCAAAGGTCACATAGGCGGATTTTCTATACATCTATGTATTTTAGGAATCTCGAATAAAATGGGAATCCTAGGGGCTGGCATAGTCAGATAGTTCAACATGTCTATACTAATCCTTGGTTCAATAAACATGTCATTTACATACATTTTTACTCAAGCATAGGCTGTATGTAACTCGTTTCATGACACTAATATGTATGTGTCACTCTGAAGGATTTCTTTCATCCTTCGGTTATAGTCATCTTTACTCATAATAGCCAGCCCTCCCCCTTTATCTGGTTTCATAGTCTGCACTGGTAAGTGTTGTAATTCACATAGTAAATCTCTCTCTGGTTTACTAATGTTAAATTTGTGCACATTATTAAAATGCTTATTATTTATGTCCAGCTCACACATGGTTTCAAACATTGCAATAACAGGATGGGGAGGGATTAAACATACTGTTAATGTAAAACTCATTATGTGTAAATTCATTTCCCCCAAACACATTTAAATTTAGAGTCTTAATAAACAATTTCAAGTAAAGAAGTACTTTCCCCAAGTTTGCTTTACTGTCCGGTACGAAAGTAAACCCCTTGGCCAGTAAATTAACAAGTTCTTATTTTATTTCAAACAGTGAATAGTTGTAAACTGTAAAGTCTTTAGTACTATTCAAAAGTGTTTTACAGTTAATTACCTGAGGGGGATTAGTTCCTACATGCATTACCTCCTCCTCTGGTTCATTTTCCGTTTGACTTCTTGGGTTGTGATTCCGCCCTCTGTTCTGAAAATTCGAATGTTCATTCGAAGAACTCGGTCTAGGGTTGTAATCCCATTCATTTTTCAGAGTTTGTCTCATATTGCCATTGTTAGCAGTCCTTTCACTTCTCCTTACAGGTTCCAGTTAATTCACATCTCCCCTCTGGTGGTGTTGTGATGTCACTTCCTCCTGAGTGTTTTCTGTACCTCCTCCTCTAGCTGTTGATTGATAGGTGTTATGCCCAGTAGAATTCCATAGTTGTGAGGGGGGCGTCTCTATTGAGTTTTTTTCATTTTATTGTCTTTTAGTTTATTCATGTGTTGATCTAGACTTGTGAAGATTATGTTATAATCATATAAACAGCGATTAAAATCGCTGTCTGTTCTGATTTTTTCATCCACCTGTTTAGTTTGATTTTCAGTTTCATTTACCATAATTTGGTAATGCTTTACCATTACCTCTAAGAGTTCCAAACTGGGGCTGTCAAAGAGTTTCAACAGGTCTTGGTGAAATAATGAACCTGTCTCAAGCCCTGTTGGATATTGCCAGTCTCTTTAGCCCCTAGGGACTATGTTCTGCTTTATACATTCAAGGAAATATGAAATTTCTAGTTGTAGTTTTTTTGCGGGCGATGGAGCTTATGCAGTACTTTAATAGTACAACTAGTTTCCTACACTTCACATACAACTTTGATAAGGATTCAATAGCTTACTTAGATGTAAACCTGAGAAAAGACAGGAACCAACAATGTTATACAGCTGCATCTTTAGTAATTTCACAGTTCTAAATGTGCTGAACCTATTATCTTCATTATACAGTGGTTGAGGGTCTTTAAACGTTTGTAGCTTGGTTTCATATCCACATGATGTACACTGTATTGAGCTCATGTCTTTTCATTTTGCTGCTTAAAAGTGTAGCTAATCACCCCTTAATCATATACCCTGTCATCCACTCCTTCACTACTTCGCAATGTTACCTTTATATTGGAGGAGTTAACTGGGCCATACCAGTACCATTTCTGTCCTACGTTCTATAAATGTAAAGATAATATATAACTTTAGTATACATAATTGAATTTATTTTATAGGTGGAATGACAGATGTTCCTACCCAGGTATTTCTCTATAAATGGGTTTCCTATAGATGCATATTGCAAGGTTTCATTTTTTTCTGGTGATCCTGCTGTTGAGGAAATTGACTGATATGATAAATTTTATCAATATGCAGATAAACTTCACATATACAGGGCTTTGCTTCCTCTGTCCCCTTAGTTAATGTAACCAACCTGAGGTTATTTATTTATTATTTTTTTTGCTGAAAGATGAATGTCAAGAGATGTGCACTGCTGGTACAAATGTAAGAATGAGAATTTAACACGGTATCTGAACATTCTGGAGTGTGTTTTATAGATGGTCAAGAAGAAAACAATTGGACTTTGGTGCTCCGAGACCTATTGGATTCCTTGAATCCATTTCTCTTCGAGAATTCCATGATGCTCTTTGTCTTTGCATCTGCATATTTTTGAATGTTAATGACAGAAATTCATAATAATTCAGAAATAATCATAATGTTCCTAACAAGTCTGCAGACAGACCCTCCACCAACAACAGTGTACACATAATCCTGACATCACTTGAAGCTGCACTGCTGTCTCACAAAAACAAGTGACACCTATGCCAACCCTCTGTCCTCTGTAATGGCAGTCAACCTGACTGGAAGTAGATCTCAGCTGAACACTTTTGCATGATTATTGTGTTTTAGATTGCCTGGCCCAACTATTTCTGACATATGCATACATTATGATCATTATCTGAGCCCCCTGTCTATTCCATCTTCTATCCCAGTAGTAATTGCTGTTCCCCACCTAATTAAACTTCGGACCGGAGTTCCTCTGTGGCAACCCCTAACCGGGAATAGCCGAAAGACACAACAACAACAACAACAACAACTTAGTAGCAACTAAGATTTCAGTTGAAGTAGGTAGGGCAGACCAGCTGAAATCTTAGTAACAAGTGGTGTCTCCCAGCCACTATGTTGGCAAATATGTTCCACTCTCAGTGATGCATTTGCTAGTTTAACCCTCAAGGCTATGCTCTCTTCTATACTACAGCAAATGGTAATTGAGACCCAGCTATTTATCTGTTTGCTTAGTGAATATTACTGCACTCCATACTGCAGTATACGTTCTGAGTACACATTTAAAGGTGCATACACTTTTTCTATAATATCTCACAGTGTATAACTAGAATGTGTGTACAGAGAGACATATTGAGGACTCTTAGCACAGGATTTGTGAATAAAACAACCTAAAATAGCCAAAGGGAAAGGATAAAGAGCAAACTATCCATTTGCCTATCCATCCATTTTATTGCGAAGTAGTCCATGACTGGATTATAGTCAGAGTATATTTTAGTAAGTCTTAGCTTGATCTGGTGTGGCATGAGATTCCTAAGTGACTAACAGAAAGCTTTAATTCCTTCCTGAAGCTAAGACAGAATGGACTACATTTAGCAGAAGCTAAGGCAGGGAGAAGGTACATTTAGAGGAAGCTAAGGCAGGATGGAGCTGTAGTAGTAATAATGTTTAGAAATCTTCCACTTTAGAAGAAGGGAGATTGACTTTTCACTTTTTGTAATAATCAGGAGTGAGTCACCACTCCATACATGTGCAATATGAACATTAAAATATATCACACTACAATTGATGAAGTGCAATATTCTAAGAAATCACAATGTGACATCATATTCTTGCAATGCCTACTGGTATAATATTGTCTAATAGTTTCCTGTCAAGTTGTGGTCATTTATTGTGTTGTTAATATTTTAATTATTGTATGTGCATTAGTCTTACTGTCATTCAAACTATGTGTTCATTGTTACGTCTTGCACGAGGACCAAAGCAATGTAATTTCGTTCAGCCTGCACTGCTGTGTATAACTCATCAACAAAGTTTACTTTGACTGACTTTTCTGAAGCAGTAATGTCATTCTTTTGAAAGCATAAGGGGTACTTTTCCCAGTAGATTTTCTTTAGTACTGACGAGTGATAGATTTTACCCCAGATCTGAGGAGTGCTCACTTTTATGGAAACTTGTGAATGTTAGTCTGGTTGGCGTGTGTCTCCAGAAGCATTTGTAACATTACTGTAACCTACTTATAGGCCTAATAGAAGAAGAACATTTGTATTAAACAGAATATTAGCTTTTATGAAGTTTTAAATAGAGTATTAGCTTCCACTTAGGGGAAAATAATAAAATATTAAGAGTTCTCTATTCCAAAGTGAGCCTTAGGGCAGTGAGCTGTTCAAGCCAAAAATATGTAGGAATGTCGTTTGTTTTGGTGTCCTTTTATCTCCTGTACAAGTTATGGGTCAATGTCTGATGCCTGCAACATAATTTATCCATAACAGAAATGTATACAGTTTATGAAGCAGAGCAGAATATAAAACACAGTCTTTAAACAGCTACTCTTTCATTCGGTGGGGAGAAGTAACCCAACTTTCCCCAGTATATAGTGCAGGTTGTGATGTCCCCTCTTTACCTGGGCCAGTAATCAAGGATCACCAATCCTCACTACTAACATTGGTGAGAGGTGGTCACTAAAAAAGGAATGAATTTACACAGTATTTCAAATGCAGCTCTCTGAAACAAGCATGATTTCCCCCAAGAGCACACAGGGAACCTTCTCCAGACCTGGGGCTGGACTCTGTTTCTCCATATCCCAAACAAGACTCACCTTGGAGCACTATGTCTCAGTTCCAAGTATTTGACACACATACTTGAAAATCTGATTACACACACACACACACACACACACACACACACACACACACACACACACACACACACACACACACACACAGACACACACACACACACACACACACACACACACACACACATATATATATACATATATTTGGGAAAGGCTGGCACAGATTCATCAGCTGTGTCCCCTCTGTCCAAAGTATAAGGTACATTGCTGCCACCAGTCAGATATGCTAAGGTTCTTACAAAGGGTATTCAATTATACAAATTATGACTGATATAAATGGTAGAGTGTGACCGAAGCAGTAAGGCTTATTGGAATGGCCACAGTCTCACTAAAATAAGCACAGATACTGTCAAGATGTCAAAAGTATTCTTTAGAAGACCAGCCACAATGAAAAGGTATACAAATATTTAATGATTGATAAAAACTAGAAAACAGAATACTTAATATTTAGTTAAAATAAACAATGGAGTTTCAGTCACAGGAAATATAAAAATAACACAGTTGGATAGAATCTCACAGTTGCAGTTGCAGAAAAAAGAAATAATAGTAAACTCATCTCACTGTACTTTTCCTAGCTGAACTAAAGAGAAACTTTCCCTAGTTAACTGACTTGGTATTGCAAGCAAGATGTACTGCTGAGATGTTCACTTTCACAAGGCAAGATGAGATACTACACACACTGTGACTGAACCATACAACTAACAACTGTGATAACTGACATACATCTTTTATATTAGGTTCCAGAATGACATCAAATCTATACACCCGACTCTAGCACAATACACATTCAGAGCTCTATAAAAATTCTCTTGCAGCATTTTTAACATAAGCAACTTTTACAAACACATCTTTATTACAAACATCTGTACAAATCAATATGCAACTTCAGCCAGCCATGCTGGAGTAGGCCACACATGCACTATCTTTCATCTGCTGGTACAGCTGACAATACCTCACAACATCACACAAGTTTAACATAAAGTGTAGAAAAATAGACACCATTTCATTCACCAGCAAACAAGTGCCCTTCTATCAGATCTGTAAATACATTATATCAGATTCACAGACACTTTTCAAGACATTTTCCAGCCAGCTATAGTGGACCAAGATGATATTTTATTAATTTTAGAACTCTGTTAGCCCAACTAAACCAGATCTTTTTTACATTGGAGGCTGGATGAGAAAAGCTCCAAAGATTGTTTAACCAAGATATAAAAATTGAGCTGGAGTAACATTTAACAGTATAAAATTATGTTACACTTGAACTGACAAAGAGAATTATTGTGAATTCAACATATTACTGCCCCAGAAATGGCAGCATTTGTGCATTATCATTGGGTTCATCTGTGACAAACAGTTAAGTGATGGCTTCTCTATATGACCTTGTAATTGGCATCATCACTTGAAAACCTGTTGTAACTAATGAAGGCAGATGTATGTTACATAAATAATGGAAGAAGGGGTGAAAATCAGTGTCCAGTTTGATTGGAAGAAATAGTTCATTTATTTATACGCTGTAATGACATCATACCTTGGTGAAAAGACTGAATGACCTCTTCATCTCTTCTTGCTAGTTCTAGAGGTCTGCCAGTCTTGGAAGGCAAACAGTGATTTGACAGTACTTTAGAACTCCACTGACAATCCAATGATAGCCATGCCTCAGATGAAGTAAGGAACATTCTACATGGAAAAAGTCTTAACAGTTTATGTATATATGAACTGAGCTTGTCCTTCTTGGACCCCTTTTCAGTCATGACCTGGGCGTAAAAGATTTTAGACAAATTTAATTTATACATGCATTTTAGATCAGCAACAAGTACATTTTTGAAAAGCTGAAGGAAATCACATTATGCAGAGAAAATATATTCAGTCAGATGAAAAACGTACAAGTTCTACCAAGCAGTGTTAACAGTTCAGGACAGAACACTTTATTCTGAGGTTGTGAGGCAGACATTATCTACTACTCCATTTATAGAAATGATTTGACTTATGTGAAATGAATATATTGCCAAGGTACTGTATTATAATGATGGGCAAAGCTGGCACAACGGTTAGTGTTTGACTCCCATGTACAAGGTATAGTATACAATCCTGATCCCCAGTCAACACCTGCATAGAGTTTGCATATTCTTCCTATGTTTCTGTGGGATCCCTCCTACCTTCCAAAACACACTGGTTGCTTCCTTCTCAAACACGACCAAAATTCGAATGGAGTTATGGGCAGCAGCACAGACTCCAGGTAGTTTCTACTGGGAGAAGAGTAGCATAGACCAACAGCTTTAGACATTAAACTTGGTGCCCACTTTCCTCTAGATAGAAGAACTGGGATCGCAGACTACATGCCATGGTAGGGGTAACACTCGATGGTGTAAAAATTACCTCTAAGCAATTTAGTCACATTGACTAATGCCACCAAAATTGGCATGAATATTTACTGTTAATAATTAGGTTGAGGATCTAGTGTATACCCGCCATAAAGCCAGGCAGCCCTGGTTTAATGAGCTGCGGCCTGGTGTCCAGTTGCACAGTGAAAGCTGGACATGCAACCTACCAAATATTAACTTAGAATCGATGCACTCAAAATAGGTTCCTTGACAAGACACATACTGGCACGAGGAAGCGGGGATATCCTGTGTATCCAGGAGACAAGATGGAAGGGCAGTGCAGCAAAGCCACTTGGCTAGGTATCTAGAGTCTACTACTTGGGGAGGACAGAATACATATGGTGCAGGAATTGCGGTTAGGCAGAATCTTCTGTAAACCATGAGATATCAGCGACTTCATGATGGACTCATGACATGCAGACTTCAGTCTGAATATAAGGCAGTATTCTTGATCTCAGCCTATGCGCCAAAGCAGGGCTGCGATAAGGAGGCAAAGAAAATGGTATCTACACAAATACTGGTTATCCCACTGATTTGAACACTTTCCTTTTCAGCTTCTTTGGCCTTCTTCTGTCACACACCTCCTTGACAACTTGTGTTTCTTGGCAACAGCCCCTGTCCAAGGTTTAACCTCCTTATGTAGACTTCACCTCTTTTGAACCAACTCTCACAGATCCTTGAAACTGTTAACCTGTTCTACTATCTTCTATTCTACCTCATTTTTCAGGTTCTTCTGAGTTTCCCCATTTAATGCTATGACATCTGTCTTATCTGTAGTCAGCTTCATCCCATGTGCCTTCAGTTTTGCATTCCATTCCTCTATCGTTTGCTGCGGCTCCTGTTTAGAGTCTGCTTGTATTGGCATATTAATTGCATACAACAGCTTTGTCGATATGGTCCTACTGACTTGCTTGCTAATGTAGTCCATTATAGTATGAACAGCAGTGGGATCAGAGATGAATCATGATGCACATCTATTCCCACTGGGAACCCCTCTCTAAGTCTGAATACTGTCTTATTTTACATCATTGAGTCCTTGTATACCTAGTTTACAGACTGAACTAAATGTACCAATGTTTTTAAGACTTTAAACAATCTCATGACAGTCCAATTCAGCTTTCTTGGGACAATGCCATATGCTTTCACCAAGGCTAGGAATGCTAAGCTAGACTGTTTCCTCATTTCCAACTTCTTGTCCACTACCTGTCTCACCACCAACTTTGAGTTTGGTTGTGCTTCATCCTTATTTGAATCTGAACTGCTCGTATCCTATCTCGCATTCTGCTACACACTGCATATTCATTCATCAGTCACCCTGCTGAGCACTTTTCATGCAGTGTGACAGAGTTTGATATCTTTGTTCTGCCCACAGTTGTAAATGTCTCCTTTGTTCTTGTTCACCAAGACTAGAATTCTTATTATCCAGTTAACTGGAATGCTCCTTTTTCTACATACTGCTATAAGTTCACTTAGGATCCAGTTCTGCTGTTACTTAAAGTACATCTTGATAGTATATTTTGTGACCTCATCAGGTCCTACTGTTTTCATTTCATTTCCTTAGTGTTGTTCTTACATCTAGACTGGTCTCTTCTTCTCTCATTGTAGGCTGGGGCAGTACAGCTTCTGTGGGCTTTTCTTCATCATGACTCAGCGCATGACTCAAAAGATTTACAAGCAGATTACAATGTGTATATGTGGCTGCAATGTGGTTAAATAAGTTAAATAGTTGCACTTAAATGAGAAATGACAGTGATGGGTTAGAAAGTAAATAAATGTTGGAGTTTCTGTTGTCAGTAGACACAACACTCTGTGGCTGTACATTTGAAGGACCATGTGACATCTTTCTAGCTTAACTGTATGTAGACTGCTGTAAGAAGAATGGGTTAAATGAGGTACCTGCCCTGCGTGCTAACGTGCAGGGAGAATTCAATAAAAAAGTTAACAATTTACAAAGCAGTCATTAAACAATTATGTTCACTTGTATTGTAAACTGTCTGACTTTTCTGCTTTTATTTTCTTTTAAGGTAATCTACCTTTAGAAATAAATACACTTGACAGCTTGTAAGCTACCCATATACAGTCATGGTTACTTTATGACAGATTGTAAACTGCCAAAGTACTTTTTGTAAAATGTAGCAACACCTTATTTGACTGCATTGCTACATTAAGAAAAAAAAATTGCTAGCCTTCAAGCAGCCATTAAGAGATTGCAGATATGTATTTACATTTTACTTTCTTTCAACTGTTTATTGTTATCTGTATGGCCACACCTACAGAATGCAATAGGTGGATTTGGTAAGAGTTGACACATTTTGCAAACCATTCAGTGGAACCAGAAGCAGAAGTGAAGTTATTTATATATTTGGGGACAGAAAGCAAACATTTTATATAGTTATTGTCAGATTAAAGTTTACTAGTCAAATATAAGTAACACATATTGATTGTGCAAGTCAGTGATTTTACTATGCAGGAAGAATATGTATTCCCTGGGTATAGTTAATATACCCTGTATAGTACAACATAAATATGCTGCTTCTATTTTCATACATTTTCCTTGATTTTATGACAGGCAGACAGCAGCTCTAAGAAAACTGGGGGTGGCTGTTGTTAAAAAAATAAATAAATAAAATGCACATTAACATCAGCTTTCTGCAGAAGAAGCAGTACAGTGTTGATAGAGTCTGTGATTATATAGTAATTCCTGGTTTTGTTTCTTTAATATTCTGTAGAAGCCATTTGCTCCTTAAAAGTAAAAACTACTGTCAAACCTGCAGTTCTAGTATTTTCAAGCAGTTGGTTTTGCTGGTGTTAACCTATGATTCAAAATACAGTGACATATTTAGTGCACATCCTAAATCTTTGTTACTACTATAAACACGTGACTTAATTGGCATAACTGAATCTTTTTTATTATGTTCAATTGTCTTAAAAATGAAAGGTTAGGCCTTGGGGAAGGGAGAGATATTTTCTTTTAAATTTCAAGAAAAATATAATGCTAAATAGTGATGACTTTATCCACTTTAGCAGATAACTACCCCAAATAAGTGGCTTACTTGTGAGTGCATAATTTGTGGTCATCTTATATTGTCTATAAAACTAGTATAGTTAGATAAATATAGATCTCTCTCTCTCTATATATATAAATATATATATATATATATATATATATATATATATATATATATATATATATATGTGTATATATTTATACACACACACAGACACACACACATATATATATATATATATATATATATATATATAAAAGAGAAAAAGACATCTGTATCTATTTATGCATACACACACACACACACACACACACACACACACACACACACACACACACACACACACACACACACACACATATATATATATAGAGCGACGTCCCCTGTCTGGGCCAGTAATCAAGGAGCCTGAATCCTCATCACTGACACTGAAGAACGATGTTCACGTGGAACAAAAATAGATACACCCAGTATTTCCAGAGGCAGATTTCTGCATCAAGCACAGTTTCCCTTAAGAGCACACAGGGAACACACTCACTCCAGGGTCCAGATTTCTCTTTCTGTCTCCTTCCAAGACCTCATTAAGACTCCCCACTGGTAAGGCTATAGGGTTGAAACCTCAGCCGTGTGCCCAAACCAAGTCCTCCAGCACCCTGTCCATGAAACGAGTGCTTCATGTCCCTGTTCCAAGTAGCTGACACACACACACACACACACACACACACACACACACACACACACACACACACACACACACACACACACACACGCCTGGGAAAGGCTGATACAGATTTACTAGCTATGCCCCCTTCTGCCCAGACTTTAATAAAGTTACACTGCTACTACACACCCCAAAGCTAGCTACTCCAAGGCTCATACAAGGGTACTCAAATATACTGAGTGAAATTTATATCAATACAAATGGTAATGTCGACTAACACCCAGATTTTTTGGAATGGCCACAGTGTCAATAATAGATATAAGTGCTCACAAATGTTAAAATATTCTCTAAAAGACAAGCCACAATTCAAATTTTAAATATATTTAATAATAAATAATAAAAGAACATGACAATACTAAATATCTGTTTACAGTAAACACCAGAGTTTCAGCCACAGGAAATATTACAAATAACACAGGTGGACAAGTTCACAGAGTTACAGAAAAACAATGCTTAACAAATCTCATTATATTTTCCTGACTGATCTAAAGAATTATTATTCCCTGGCTACTTACTAAAGCAAGACAAGATGAAGCAGATGACAGATCCTTTTTTATCAGGTTACAAAAACAGATTGTTGGAGACTTCTGGTTTCCATGCTAAACTCTTGGCTAGAAGCTGTCAATAATACACATGCACTGGCTGATAGATAACTGTAAAATACAATCTTTATGGCCTAAATTAAGTAATTTAATTTCTTACTATTTTCCAAAGTCTGGTGGATTGAGCTTAACCTCTTCTCTCCCTGTATCCTCTGTTTAAAAATATACATTTAATCAGTTACAATACAGTCAGGACCTACTACTGGTACATTTTTAAGGCAAGCAGCTTTACAAATACATTTTTCAAGACAAGCACCTATACAAATCAGTTTGATATACAAATATGTTCATATGTAGGTACTAGGCTATCAGCCCAAGGGCCTACGTAAGCCTAGCCAACAAGGTTCCCTGGCTTATGCCACCCAAGAAAGTTATTTTCCTGTGCCACTGTCAAGCAGAGACACAGAAGTGATCACTGGGGTGTATTTCCTATTTCCCATCCACTCATCAAGATTTTTCTTGAAGAGTGCTAATGAAGAACTTACCTTGACATAGATGGGTAGCCTCTTCTAGAGTATGGGAAGTCTTTGGGACAGGAATCTATCCCTCCAGCATGTCCTGTTTATTGTGATGACAAGGTTTAGGTCCCTAGAGCGTGTAGCTCAGAGGGATTGGGATTTCTTTAGGTGTAGCATGTCTAACAGCTCTGGGTTTGACATAGCTTTGTATGTTAGGCAGAGATCACCTTTGAGTAGGCGATATGCTATGGAGTAAAGCTGGAGTTTTTTGAGACAGTCAGTGTAGGACATTTGTTTGAGGCCAGTAGTCCTCTTTGTGAGGTACTTCTGTGGTCTTTCCAGCTGCTGCAGATGTCTTGTGAGGTACATTCCAAAAGGGGTGTTGTACTCTATAATGGGTCTAATGAGTGTCAAGTAGAGGGGAACAATGACCTATTTTTTCCTTGATGAGAACCCTTTTATGATGAGGTGTGCCATGTAGAAGGACTTCCTGACTACTGTGGTGATGTGACTATCAAGGAAAGACTACTGTCATCTTGGGTCCTAAGGTCTCTTATCACACATTCGGTTTTAAGTAGATTGCTGCCTATGTAATAGTTCATGGGTACAGAATTTTTACCAAAGGGGATGACACTGCACTTTTTGGCATTGAGCTTGAGGCCATGGCTCTGACACAAGGCATCTGTCTCAGTGAGGCCCTTCTGTAGGATGTCCACATCATTTGAGACTTGACAATGGGTCCTAATTTGCAGTCATCTGTGAACTTCATTAGCCATAGGCCTTCTATGTTAGCCTGTACTTCAGAGAAGTAGTAGATACCAAACAGGAGAGGTCCCAGGACTGAACCCTGTGGTACTCCACTTGTCACTGGTTTGAGGTGAGATTTAGAGTCTGCAACTTTTACAGTGTGAGTTCTGTCAGTGAGCCAGTTGGCAACCCATCTTGTGACATAGGGATTTATACCTAGTTTAGTGAGTTTAGCTATAATTCCAGAATGGGGGATGGTGTTGAAAGCCTTGGCAAGGTCAAGATAGGCTGTGTGAACCACCTTACCATCATCTACGTCTTTGGTGACTGCCTCAAAGAAGTCGATCAGGTTCAGGCTGAATGATCTGCCTTTCACAAACCTGAACTGGGTGCAATCCAGAATTTGGAGGTTACCAATGTCTTTGTTTGAGTTCCATGATGATACATTCCATGGCCTTGCAGACCAGGCTCATCAGGCTAATAGGTCGATAGTTCCCAGAATCAGTGGTGGCTCCCTCTTTGTGGAGTGGGATAGCTGTTGCTGTGTGCCATTCAGTGGGGACAAAGCCTGATGCGAGGCTATTATTGAACATGGTACTTAGGTGGGGAGCCAGTTTGTTCTGAAGTTCGTGTAAAACGCAGCCTGGGATGTTGTCTGGTCCCATGGATGCTGTGTTTTTGCCTTTAAAGAGTGCAGCATTTACCTGTGTAGTTGTGATTACAGGGACTCTGCATTCTTCCTGCATAGATATGGGCCCTTTAGGGGATGAGGGGGGGATAAAGTTAGCACTGAACCTACCTGCCAGGATGTTGGCAATATCAGTTGGTTCTGTAATTTTTGTGCCGTTGTGCTGTAACTCAGAGCAGTTCTGGGTGTTGCCATTGTGATTCTTGACATAGCTATAGAATGCTTTGTGGTTGTCCTTAGAATTAGTGGCAATTTTGTTTTCATCGCTAGCTTTGGAGGATCTTATAAGGGATCCTAGCTTCTTATTGATGCTGACCAGGGAGCTCCTCAACTCATAGCATTTTGCTCTCTTTTGCAACAGTTTCTTCCTTCTGTTGTACAGTTTGTTTATGGCAGGGGACCACCAGATTGGCTTCCTTTTTTTGAAGGATAGTGTCTTGGTTCTGTTTGACAGCACGATCCATGCACTCGTGCAAGTGCTTATAGAGTGTGTTTGTGTAGGATTCAGCAGTTTTAACTGTATTGTCCATCTGCATGGGTGTCATGACGTTCACCACTTCTGTCTTAAGAAGCATGAAGTTGGCTTTGGAGTAATTTTTTACAGTGGTTTCCTTAATGGGGGGGGGGTGGGATGTGGATATCAAGGGTGATTAGCTTATGGTCGGATCAGACCAACGAGGCATTGACTTCAAGTGTGGAACACCCGTCACTCATGTTGGTAATGACTAGGTCTAGGATATTGTTGCCTCTGGTGGGGGTGTGGATAAGTTGATCCAGGGCATTGGAGTTTATGAATTCCAGAAAGCACTGAGCTAAGGGGTTGGTACACGAGTAGTTTTCCCAGTTAATGGTGGGGTAGTTGAAGTCACCCATTATTAGGGTGTTTGGTTGAACCCTAATATTTTCCAGTACATCAAGAAAAGAGGAGTGGGAATCCTGGGGCATGGTGGGGGATCTGTAGCAAGCTACAATTTGGATTGCAGTTTTTCTCAGAGTTAATTACAGCTGGATAACCTTGGATGCATTATGTTGAGTAACTAGCCTGGAGGTGTGGATATCCTTAATGAATATGGACACACCTCCACCTTTGGTGTTTTGGTCCCGGTTACATGGCCGAAAAGTGTGGTATGAGTTATAGTCTGGTAGTGCAGAGGTGCTCTCTGGAGCCTTGAACCAGGTCTCAGTCACTGCACAGATATTGATGTTCTCCATTTTAAGGAGTGCCTCGAGTGAGTGCATTTTGAGATTTAGACTTCTTGCATTGAGTAGCATTACCCTCACATTTTGCTTGCCTGTTCCTTTTACAGTGGTAAATTTGTCATTTGAACCTTGCCTAAAAAAAGTACTATAGGGGCGGCAAGAGCCTTAAACAGTATCCGAAATCCCAGGGGCGACAAATGCAGGCCATTTCTGGCAAAGCATTGTGGTCTGTAGACTATGTCATCCCAAGTAGATAGATACTGGATCCCCTTAGAATGACACCAGAAGCTTAGTCAGTTGTTGAAGTCAATCATTTTGTCCTTGTACTGCGGTATCATTCTTGGCGATAGCCGAATGCTACTCAGGGCTAGGGTCATACCTGCCTGGGCTACAAGATCAGAGAGCTCTTCCATGTCTCTTTTCATGTAGTCCAGGGAGGTACATCTCAGGTCAATCACACCAGCATGGGCAATGACAGAGTCATATTTGTACTTGTGGAGTGACCTGAGTGCGTGGGTTATGTAGCGGATCCTGGCACCCAACAGGCAGCTGACAGTAACCTTCTCCTTGTTTAGCTTGGTGAGTGAGACATCAGTGTGCCTGACTATAGATTCACTTATGACTAGTGTGTTGGGTATGTTGCTTTGCCTTATTGGCTGTGGTTGAGTGACACACTGAGTCTGTGGGCTATGTGTCTTATTTGGGTTGTTGGGGGATGGAGGCTGCTTGCATTTTTGCTTTGGAGGTCTCTGTTGCTTAGACAGATTATTATTGAGAGCCTCCATGAATTTTTTTGTGTTACTATGTGTGGATTTTGTTGGTGTAGATTTAGTGAGACAATGTGATGAGTGTGGTGTGGTGCAAATGTTTACCTTCTCCTCTTGACTGTCAAGTCCATTCTTGGTTGGAGAGAGCTTTCCCTCCAGTTTGGCTAGATAAGTGCATCTCTCACAGGTTGTAGTGTTGGGTGGTAGGAGGAGAGGATTGTCTGTGTACATGAGGCAATTTCTTCATTGCCTCAAGATACCCAGATTCATCAGATAGACAGGAGAGAACACTGGGAGCTCAGCCTTGGACATGCCTGAATAAAAAGCTATTTTCCTCTAGATAAGCGAGAAAGTGAGCACTTTTTTCTCTAAGCAAGAGAGAAAAGTAAGTACCAAAACTGTTTTCCTCTAGGTAATGAGGAAGGTTGAGCTCTATAGAAATTAGTAGCTTATTTAGTGCTTACAGGTTCTGATATGAAATGACATATAATTCTTTTCAAAACTCCCTACTTCTACTGGCATAGCTGGCAATACCTCACATCATCACATCTCTCTCTCTCTCTATATATATATACTATGGAGCACATTTCATTCAGTCCTGGTTCATTACAAGATTCTAAGTGTAGTTGCCAGCTGAGTTCACTTCTTTCTAAAAGTAATTTAACTAAACTATCGTCTATGTATTTTTTATTATAATTGTTTTCTACACTTTGGCCTATTTTCAAAATGATCTTGAATTTAAAACAATGTCCAGCATTTTGGTCGCAGTGTCTTGCTAAAGCATTGTCAGTTTTCTTCTTATTAATTGCATATATATGTTCGTAAATTCTGTCTCTCAATCGGCGGTCAGTTTTACCGACATAAAATGCTGGACATTGTTGGCATTGGGCCACGTATACAACTGATCTTGTGTTACAATTATATATTTCACGAATATGACATTTTTCTTTTCTAATTATAAAACAATTCCCACTATCTATATAACTACAGTATTTACACGCTCCACATTTATGTGTACCTGCATTGTTCTTTTTAGCTTTATGGGGTGTTTCTAATATTTTTTTCATATTAAAACCCCGTCTGAATGTAATAATAGGGAACTCACCTATCTTGTTAAATATATCCTTGTCCATTGATAAGTAATACCAATATTTTCTTATTGTTTTCTGAATATCTAATGCTACAGGACTATAAGTGAAAATAAATGAAAGAGAAAAGTTCTTGTTTCTAATATTCATCGGTTGTTCAAAAGCTGCTATATATATATATATATATCTATATATATATATATTATATATTTATATTTATATATTATATATATATATATAAAATGCGTGTGTGTGTGTGTGTAAGCATAACTTTCAATTAAATGACAATTAGTAACTGTTGAAAACCAAAACATCGATCCACAAAAAATAAAAAATATATATTTGGAGTGTGTGAAAGGGTTGCCCCCACCTGCACCACACACACACACACACACACACACACACACACACACACGGAAATGGGAACAGTAGGTTTGTTCCCTGCAAAACTTTTTTTTGGTCTAACATTTTTTTTTCTTGTGATTTTAAAGTTATGTATTGTTCATGTTACGAAAATCTCCAAAACATACCTCATCTCTGTTGATTCGAATCTGCAGTCTGACTTCAGCCTGTTACACGTATTCATCTCTGGTATGTGTGTTATGCAGACATGGTCAGTCTTTTACACGTATTCACCTCTGTTAAGTGTATTATGCAGACATGGTCAGACTGTTATATTCACCTCTGTTAAGTGTATTACGAGACATGGTCAGCCTGTTACACTCATTCACCTATGGTAATTGTATTATGTAGACATGGTCAGCCTGTTGCAGAGAGCTTTTTAACAACATATGACACCTTTATTATCATTTCCCTTGGCTCAAGCCCTCTGCAGCGACTCTAACAAAGTTAGACTTAAGGATCCTTTTTTCTTAACACAGTGTTATCATTATTCAAAAATCTTAAAAGACTGTTTTTATTCAGCTTAAAGCACACATTTACTGCACTATGGATTGCTATTGCAAGAACAATATGGTTTCCACAAAGAAGCATTGTGAGTATCTCATTGCTGTTCCTTGCAAATTACACAGAGGTCAATGTGTGTGGGTCAGTTCATTGGTGTAGTATTTCTGGTTCTCACTAAGGTTGTTCACACCATGTGCCTAGTAGGCTCCCATAGGCTACAAGGCACACCATTAAAGTGGATTGAGAACTAACATAACAGTATAGAATAAATAAAAGCACATACCGATACAGAGCAAATACAGTTCATTCATGGCTGCAGCCCAAGTTTATTTGAGGATTATGCCCCTATTTCTCACCATTTTTATTATTTCTGCTTTGTTCTGTCTTCCTAATGTCTACATGCATCTTTATGCAGATTGTGGCCATCTGCCAAACCAATAAGTCTCCTGTTTAATCTCTGTTTGGGAGGACTTCTGTGAGGCTGTACATTGGATTAACTCAGACATGGCATTAAAGCCATGTTGTTCTGTACACCCACTTGGGTATAATACTTAAGTGATTGCCTCATGTTTTACAGCTCCTGTAAGGAGATGGTAGAAGGAACAGGTTGCCTTATGTTGCACAAGGCACATCAGAATATTGCTGAATGCACAGAACAGAATTGCTATTAATCCCATTTTCCCATTTTGTACAGAACATGGTTTGTATATTTATTGCAAAGTTCCTCAGAAGATAGCGAACTGAGGAAAGCAAAATTGCTGCCATTGTTTCTAGAATAACATTTAATACTGCTTTTGTGCATGTGTAATACTTTTGGTACTTTCTGTACTTGTTTTAGTTTGTTCTTAATATTGTGTCTGTTTTTGTGGAAATGGGATAAAATGGGAAAAGTGTTATATTTACTGTTGTATATTTGTTTTGTCTTGTAGTTCCTTCATTGTGGCTGAAAAGAGGTAATTTTATGCTATCCTCTACCTTCAAAATAAACAAAAAATAAGAAGTTGCGGAATAAATTCTCAAAAACACTGCTGAAAGTTTCTGCTTACCTGCCTTCTACGCTTGGTTGCTATTACTGCAGTACTGATGACCATTTTGGTTGCTATTACTGCAGTACTGATGATCATTTTGGTTGCTATTACTGCAGTACTGATGACCATTTTGGTTGCTATTACTGCAGTACTGATGACCATTTTGGTTGCTATTAATGCAGTACTGATGACCATTTTAGCACATGGCTATATAAAGCATAAGCTCTGATATGTAACATGTAATAAGATGTGCGATTTCATCAGAATGTGGTTTAGAAGATTTCCAAACTGTAATTGTGTAGGATGCATTAGTTGACTATAAGCCTAATCTGTTTAGGGGTGTTTTTCTGTTTTGCACTTCTATTTTATTCCCTTGTTCAACAGACAACAGTGCCCTATCTCTAAGACCCATCAGTTCTGCCAGTCTTACAGCACTTGTGTTTCCTAAAAGGTTAGGAATTTGTGACAAAGCTACCATCATTTCTGTTACCTACAATTAAGAGAAACTTTGGATTCTCCAGCATTCTAAAAGCATCTGTTTTTGTGGAAATGGGATACTTGCCCCATATTTCTACCCAGATGCCTCAGTTATTAGACTGTGCAGAAAGACTTTGCGTGGCTAAACAATGGAAGTGCAGTATACCCTGCTCAGGAGTGTTAGAAGTAAGGACCCTTTCTATGATAAATCTGCTGTTGTACCTTTATAAAAAATCATATAAAATGTAGAAGAAAAAGGTATAATCTAGATGTACTGTTACTAAAATAATTAATGTGAAAGTGGGGTGAAATAATAGTTACATATAGAGCTTATATACAGTTTTGCAAGAATTTCATTATGTCTGTAACTTGTGGCATGTTAGTTAAAGCTACCTCTACATAGTAACGCTAGGATTAAATATTATAAAGATATTGCAAAGTGAAAACAAATATTACTGCGTAGTTCCATAGCCCAGATTGCTACACAAAAGCTACAAAGCAGATCAGTGATATAGTCGGTATATAATTAAAGTACAGCTAGTAATCAGGATTTGAGGGATTTTCACATGTATATCCATGTCAGCATTCTCATGCCAGAAGTTTAGATTACCTAGTCTGGTAAACATGAGCAGTAGCTATGCATATAGTGCAGAAACATAACATAAATTGTATTCAAACTCCTCAGTACAGACTGCAGTTCCTTTTACTGATTTATTTATTTATTTTAATTTAAAACTCATTTTCCAGCGTTTGTAAATCTGCTGTTTGTCTTCCTAAAAAGTGGAAAGTGTCTTTTTTGTGACTTTGATGATGTTACTCATAGCTGCTTCTACATCTTTATCATGTATTCTTGAATCACAAAAAGTACTTCCACGTTATTCAGGAGTAGTTTTTCTGTGTGTATATCCCTTACGAATTTTTGGATATATTTAATAGGGAAGGGTTGGAATTGACAGCAAAGGATTCTGTCCTGTTGTTACATTGTAGAAAAGACATTAAGGAGCACTCAAATGTCAAAGATGCTAAAAAGCCCTGATAGTGACCCCAGTTCACTTAGTGGCTGAGACGGCGACCGGTGGGAACTGGTATCTTAAGTTGCTTCACTAGTCCTGTGGGAAGGCCCATGCTTCTACTTGCAGTCTCTACACACAATTGTTGAGGCTGGAGTGTATTTCCCTTTTGCAGTCATTATACAATTTGTTTTGTGTGTACGGTTCATTATTTATCCATCATCATAACAAATGATATCCATTATGTTACACTCATCCACTCCAGTTAGGACATTCCTTCCTGTATAATCTAAAATACTATGCCCCTAGCAGCATATATAATGCCTGTCTCTCAGATCTCACATTTTTGAAAGGGGGATGACATTCTTAAGGTCGTACATCTATGAGGTGGTTCTTTCCCTAAAAAATGGAAGACCCACATCTGGAGTTATGGCAGGATTTGGCCATAACCTTTGCTTCCCTTTTCAGGAGTAGGGGGAAGAGGTAGATGAAAATAATAGGGTAATGAGGACTGGGAAGATGTCAGCAAACGTGTCAGGAAGAAGTAAATAAACTGTAGTAGCTCAATTCATGGAAGTATCTACTAACACCAAGTTAAAATGACACCCAGAAGAGTTAGTTTTCAGCTTTTGCGTGTGTTTTTGCACTCCCTGATTCCATTCTTTATGATCTCAGCATCCAGTGCCATTAGAAACTTCCTGGCCCATTGTTAAACTGTTGGTACAGTGACTTAAATCTTTCCTAACTGTGGTCATTTCGCACAGAAGGTTTTGATTTTGTTTATTGTTGAAGCCAACCATCAGTACTGTAGCTAGAGGCGTATGGAAAAAATTACAAATAATAATTCCATCTATGGAGCTGAACCACAGTATAGATTGTGGCACATCTTGTATTTTAAAAAATGCATCTAACAATGATGAGATTAAGTTAAAATATTATTCTGTTTATGAAAACTACATTTTAACCCTTTAGTAATAAGTACCAAGGTACTATCTACATATATTTCAGTGTATCTTTCTTAAAGTACAAATGCATGCTCAGATTCTGCTACTTGCATTACAAGAAATACAAATTGTAAAAGCCTGCACATAGTTATTTGTGTCTCCTTGAAATTAAAGTACATAGTTACTTGTATTTATAAGATTTCTATTCCCTTCCAAATTTTTCAAGCTGTGGTAAAACTTGCAATGCTGCTTCTATAGGCCTACCTGCCCCTCACCGCACCATCATAACTAAATAAATATGTACTTAATTACACAATTTTATTTTACAAATATGCAATGTGAATGATGTAGACTAAAGTTTAGCAGCTTTGATGCCACAGAATGAGCTGCCTGTAATTTTGGCACAGCATATGCCATGAGTACTACAACGACAGTACATGCTAAACAAGCATTAAGGAAGGATTTGGGGAAAGAGGTCATTTGTGAAGGGATTTGCTTTAAACTGGGACAAATTGCAGCACAACACATAACAGAGGACTTCAAAAGATTGATCTTTATCCCATCACAGGGATAAATCTTAGCTGGTGACTGTATTGCTTGATAAACAGAAAGCTGCATTAAAAACACACCTTCAAGCAAAGGGGGTACCTGTGTTGTCAGAGTATTTAAACTGATTTTTTTTTTCTGTTTTATTTTTTGAAAGCTGAAGTTAATGGTTTTTGAAATTTTCTTTCCACATGATACAGAAGAAAGCACTGCTGTAAAGACAAATTTAGGCCTAGACTAAGGTTAAAAAGGTGGCAGTATATCATAGTGATGTATTACAGCATTGTGAATACACAACAGTAAGAATGCATCAAAGATATTAAGGGAATGAAAGTGCATATCGTCATAACTAAAATGAAAAGCAGCCCCCTTTTATCTTTTAGACTTAGAGAAAAGTAAAAATATAACATAGTGTGTGTGATAGTAGTAGCAGAAAGCACATCCCTGTCCGTCAGTGCTTAACTTTCTTTGCTGGGAAGGGCTTTTCCTGACAAAAACTATCATGATTTATCATCTTTTCAAAGTTTGTTGTTCTAGTCATAGTATGTGCATTTTATGGGTATAGTTATTTTTAGAGGACCATTACATTTCTAGACATTTTTACTCAATTCTATATACTGCCATTCACCATTACTGAAAAGTGTGGTTGCTGTGCTGATTTGGGGAAATTCCACTTCTGGGAATGATTTGTGGACTCTCTTCAAACGATACATGTTAAGGACTCAAATGGACACGCAAGCGCCTGGCTTTGCATTCATAACTAGTTTTACCCTACTTCCCGTCTTTTTACCATTGTTTGCTTCCATCTGTTAGTAATTACACTTAGTTTATCTTTCTGCTGTTTTATTTGATCCATTTCTCACTAAAGATGGAACAGCTGGTCTAGGAGAAAGGGTTTGTATTGTACGCCTAGGCTGTGCGTGAGAAGCCAGTGCGGAGGTAGGAAGTCTGTATCATTAAATACTGATAGATTATAACCTTAGAAGGCATACGCTTTAGTTTTCCTGTAATGTAAGAATAATAAATTCACTGGAGTAAAAGAAATCTTAAGCTCTTTTATAATTCAGTGTATCAGTATGTCTAGGTAATTTGTTTGTATTTGTTGTATGAGGAAAGCCTTAGTTTTTAGTTATTTTATAAGGATAGTGGGAAAGAAAACACTTTACCCTCTGTAAATGCCTACTTTCTGCATTTCTGTTTCATATATACTGATGTTTATTATGATGATGTTTCTTAGCATACCTTGTCTGTCAGGATCGAAGGTATCTACCGCTACATAAATTGCATGTCACAGTATCAGCAGATCATTCTGCTTCCATTTTTATCCATCTGCTTGTAGTTAAACACCTGGATAATTTCCCTGTACTGAATTTACTATGATTTCAAAGTGTGTATGCATCTGCACTTGCATTTCTAAAGTTCACTGCCTAATACTGGAGTAAAGGTCCTGGCCCTGTTCATACCATTACTACTGCTTGGTTTGCTATTACTGATGGTGCATTCCTTTAAGCCTTCTTGGCCGTTAAGGATGCTCATTCTGTTACAGTACCGAACCAGTAACATCCATTTGATTTTGCTGTACTTCATTTTGTTGTACTGGGAGTAAGCCACACATGCAGGAATGTTTTACTCTTAATTACAGCTTACGAGGTACTTCAGTTATTTAATCAAAGTCACGTGGTAAACGAGTGGCAGTTCACAGGATCATACCCAGGACTATGCTTCTCCAATCACTCATCATAATGATTGTATAGAGTTTATTTCTCATTTACAGACAGGCCGGTACACTGCCTAGGTGAGCAAGGTCTCGAAAAAGTAACATATCCTAGGTTTCTTTTAAAGGGGAAATCATATTTAGATAAATATAAATAATTCATTACCTGACTAGCAAATAATTAACAAATATTTTACTGATTGACTAGCATGTGGAAATAGTTCCTGAGAATCATATCTTTTCCTATAATTTTAGACTCTAATAATTATACTTCATATGTATTGTCAGAGCTTGAGAATATATTGAATGTATTGAATATGAGTAACATTATTTCTAAAAGGGAACCCAAGGTGTATGGAAATACAAAACACTACAGTAATAACTAGTCTGGACCTGTGGGACTAATAATGAAGCCACAGATGTTTTAGACCCTTATAAAGGATTCAAGGGAAGAGGGTGAAAGGAAGTCATAGTAAACACAGAATCAGTTTGTACCCAAATGACTTCAAGCCATTAAGTCTGACTACAAGACCTTGATTTGCTTCTGGCAGTTTAATTTCACTATAAGGAAATTTAATTAAAACCTCAGGAATAGGTAGTGTAAAGGAAATACGCAGGTATTTTCATCTCAAGTTAACATTTCAGGGGTTATTAGTAGTGCTGTGACATTTCTGATACCGTTTCTTAGAGCAGTAGCCATGCTCTGACAGAAACTGGATATTATGATTTGAGTACAGTTGAGAGGAATTCGTGCTCCTAAACATATGAGATTTCATCCATCCATCTATTAAGGATTTTGCTTTAGAGATAAAATAATTGAAGAGGTTAGAGTTTCTCTTAAGATTTGTTTTCTGTGCTACAACTAAATTTCTAAATAACGTCTGAAGCCCTAGTAATTTCAACAAATAAAAAGAACACCAGTGAGGCAAGACTGAATGAATAAAATCATGAACCACATTGAAAACATTGAACTGTTATTATTCTGCAAAGTTTACTAAGTTTTAGATTTCATGGCCCTGCTGTGTAACAGTACATAAATCCGCTTTATAGTTCTGAATATAATATAGATGTTCTTCGTGTTTCACTGTTGCAGTCATAACTGTAGGGTGCTCCTGCCGGCAGGCAGCCCGAGGTCGGCCAGAATCCCAAAGTCTGGGTCCGGCGTCGGCTGTGCAAGCTAGTACCCTGACGTCAGTATGCTCTGGTAAATAGCCCTCAGCCGACGCCATCTTCTCCAGTCTTTCTTGCCGTGTGGTGGAAAGCAGCTCGCAAGTCGTTGGTTGGCGATTTTCGAACAGCGTATTTTGTTGTTGTCGGTCCGAAGTTCTTACTTCTCTTCTCAAAGCTAAGTACCCCGTTGGGGAATCTTTTTCTTGTTCCTCCGATGTCAGAAAAAGTTAATAATTGTATAACGTGTGGGAAACAAATACCTCATAAAGATTTCCACTCTTACTGTCTACCTTGCTTAGGCCCTGACCACGACGTTTCTTGTTGTCAGTTCTGTGCCAGGTTCGACTCTCGTACTATCAAGCGCAGGTACGATTGGGCTCTAAATTATTTTGGCAGACGCTTCAATTATAGAATGTCGTCGGACACTACCGGAATTCAAAAGAAGCGCAAAGACAAAGACAGGCCTCCGAGGTCCAAACAGGACTCGTTGCAGCTGGAGCCAGCGTCCGGTTCGGCTGTCGTCAGTGAGGCGCTTTTGCAGCCCCTGCCGTCCGCCACTTCTGAACCGATGGCCGATATGGACTCCCATGGGGAGCCATCAAGGCCTACTATTTTAACTGCTGCAGAACCTTCGGACGTCGCTCCCTCAGATGGGTCCGGAACCGCTGTGCAGGTACCGGCTTCTGAGGGGGTTTTCAGGCCTACTCACATCACAATTTCAAAGGCAAAGGCAAAGACAAAGACTCCTGTTAAGTCTAAAGTTCCTGCTCAAACTGCTTCTGAATCTACTCCCAGGACACAGAAGCAATTATTAAAGATGGCTGAAGATTTGCTTACAATGATTAGGGGTTCTCACCCCCCTCCTGAGAAAAGGCCTCGACAGGATGTTCCTCTGGATTCCTCTGATCAGGCTTCTGTATCTTCTGTCTCTTCCTCAGATCAGGACTATTCTTTTCCTCCTTATGAGGATTCGGATGCTGAGGACTCCTTACCCTCGGCCTCTCCGCCTGAAGATTTCTCTTTTGGGGAAACCTTGCATGAGATGAGAGAACATTTTCATTGGGAAGGACAGGAGTATTCTGCTTCCAAGAAGAGGCTTAGAGAATTTCTTCTTCTTCCTCAGCATAGGCCTTTAGCTATCCCTCCTGTTTTGGACATTGTAGATGATGCTTTTTCTGAGGCTAATTTGAATCCTGATTCCATGCCTCCTGCTCCTTCTAAGCCTGATAGATTTTATAGGGTTCCTGACTCTCATTTATTCTTATTTAAGAACCCTTCTGCGGATCCTGAAACTATTTCTCAGGGCGCTAAGGTTGCTACTTCTAAAAATCCTATTCCCTCTGAAAAGGATTCTCGTGCTTTAGACAGGTGGGGAAAAAAGGTATATACTTCTGCTACCCTGTCTGTAAGGGCTTTAAATTGCCAGTTTCATATGTTTAAGTATCAGCAATTTCTTTTGTCTGTTTTAAAGCAAAAGCTTGCTTCCCTTCCTGCATGTGCAGAGGATAAGGAACTTCAGGATGTCTTGCATGCTACTGAACAAGTGAACAAACATAGTTTACATTGTGGTTTTGATGCTTTGGATGCTTCTTGCAGGGCTGCAGCTTCTGGTACTGTTATCAGGAGACATGCCTGGCTTCGTGAGCAAAGTTTACCTGAACAGGTTAAGGCTAAGTTATTAGATGCCCCTGTTCAACATGATGTTCTTTTTGGATCTAAGGCTGAGGAAGTTATTAAAAAGATGGAAGAAAAGGCAAAATCTATGCAGACTGTTAAAGATTTCTTGCAAGTTCAGCCTCCTAGATTTTCCAGGAATTGGCCCTCTAAAAATTGGTCCTTTCCCACGTCTGACAGGCCTCAAAGGGGAAGATATAGACGCTCCAGAGGTCGTGGTCAAGGTCAGGCCTCTTACAGATCTAGACAATGGACTGCTTCTTCACCTAGAAGGGGAGAAGACAGATCCCAATCTCAAAGAAAGCAGACTCAATGACTCTCTCGGTTGGGCTACAGGACCTCTTCACCTGGATGCCCCTCTCGGAGGAAAACTGTCTCTTTTTTACAGAAATTGGACTCATATTACCCAGGACAGATGGGTATTGGACGTGATTTTAAAAGGTTACAAATTCCACTTTCATACTTTGCCAAGGGTTCACGGTTGGCCAGATCTGCCAAAACATCAATGGTCAGAGGCCTTAAATCAAGTGGATGCTCTTCTGGCCATGAGAGCCATAGAGCCTGTTCCACTCTTGGAGATGGGAAAAGGTTTTTATTCAAGGCTGTTTCTGGTTCCAAGAAAACAAAACTCATGGAGACCTATTCTGGACCTTTCTGTGTTAAACACCTTTTTGGAAATTCCAAAATTCAAGATGCTTACTCTGCAGCAACTAATTCCAATGCTCTCTCAGAACGCCTGGATGGTGACATTGGACTTAAAGGAAGCCTACTTGCACATTCCCATCAGGCAGGAACGCAGGAAATTCCTCAGGTTCAAGGCACTTTCAATTCTCTGTACTGCCCTTTGGTTTATCTACTGCTCCCAGAGTCTTTACCAAGTGCCTGGCACCAGTAGTGGCTTATTGCAGACTTCAGGGGATCCAGATTTACCCCTATTTGGACGACTGCCTTATTAAGGCAGACAGCAAAGATCTTCTACTTCAACATCTGGACTTTGTTCAACGTCTTCTCCTCCTACTGGGATTCTCAGTGAACACAAAAAAGTCACATTTGATCCCTTCTCAACAAATGGTATTCTTGGGAGCCCTCTTAAATACAACCTTACAAAGGGCCTTCCTCACTCCAGAAAAACAAACACAGCTGGCTTCTATTTTCAACACCTTGGCAACTCTATCTCAGCTCACTGCAAGGAAATTCCTGCAGACTCTGGGCTACATGGCTTCCTGCATTCTGTTGATTCCAAACGCAAGGCTTCATATGAGAAAGCTTCAATGGTATCTGAAAAGTGTATGGTCACAGCATTACCACGATCTGGATATTCTGATTCCTCTGATCCCCTGCCTCCAGAGGGAGTTCCTCTGGTGGTCCAGGGCATGTGCTTTAAATGAAGGAAAGCCTTTTCGTCTACCTCAACCTACTCAAATCCTAACCACGGACGCCTCGGATTATGCTTGGGGAGCACACTTTCTAGACAATTGCCAGCAGGGGACCTGGACAAAGGACCATCTTCACTGGCACATCAATCTGAAGGAAATGTTGGCAGTTCAAAATGCTCTTCTAGCCTTCAAGAACCTTTTGCAACCAGGGCCTCTGCTAATTCGCACAGACAACACCACGGTCATGTGGTACATCAACAAGCAGGGGGGTTCTCATTTGTACCCCCTTTGCAGACTAGCTATGGCTTTATGGAACACAGCTCTAAATTTGAATCTACATCTCCAGGCTCAATTCATTCCAGGGGAACAAAATCTCTTAGCAGACAGCTTGAGCAGAAACATTTCAGATCCTCACGAATGGATGCTAGACACCAACTTATTCAACAGGATTACTGCAGTTTGGGGATGTCCCCAGATAGATCTGTTTGCATCCCATCTCAATCATCAGCTGCCTCACTTTTGCACCAGGTCCTTCCACAAAACAGCTTGGAAAGTGGATGCCCTGTCCTTCAGCTGGAGAAGCCTTTCAGGATATGCCTTCCCTCCTCTTCCTCTACTACCTCGGGTATTACTGAAGATAAAACAGGACAAGCCCAAGTTCCTCATCTTGATTGCTCCAAATTGGCCTCGACAGTTTTGTTACCCAACTTTAAAGCACCTGTGCTTGGAGCCTCCTTGGATTCTCCCTCTGAACCCTTCTCTTCTGTCCCAGCATCAGGGTCAGTTACTACATTCCAATCTCAAGACCCTTTGCCTGGCAGCTTGGCTATTCAAAGGAATTTGATTTCCTCTAGTCTTCCCAAACAAGTTTTGGATGTTCTTATGGAAGCTAGAC
Source organism: Protopterus annectens (assembly GCF_019279795.1). Lineage (NCBI taxonomy): Eukaryota > Metazoa > Chordata > Ceratodontiformes > Protopteridae > Protopterus > Protopterus annectens. The sequence continues at coordinate 554,230,633 of NC_056747.1, forward strand.
GGCCTAGCACTAGGAAATCCTATGCCTCTAAATGGAAGAGGTTTTGTATTTGGATGCAGGACCGAGGCTCGGATCCTCTGGTACCTGATCTCTCTTCTATTTTGCTTTACCTTTCGGATCTTTTATCTAAAGGACTTTCCTTTTCTTCCATTAAGATTCATGCTTCTGCTATTTTTGCTCATTTCAATTCTGATCCTCCTGTTTTTTCTCATCCTTTGGTGAGACAATTCTTGAGAGGGACTAAAAATTTGAGGCCTCCCAGGACCCCTCCTGTTCCTGCCTGGGATCTTAATTATGTTTTAGAAAAACTTACTTTGCCTCCTTTTGAGCCTGCTGCATCTTCGGATATTAAGTTTTTATCTTGGAAGACTGTTCTTTTATTAGCATTGACTTCTGCCAGAAGGGTCTCAGAGTTGCAAGCTCTCATGGCGGTGGAACCATACCTTATTTTCCATCAGGATAGAGTATCCTTGAGGACCAATCCTACTTTCATGCCTAAGGTGATTTTGAAAGTGGCTTTAAATCAGACAATTCACCTTCCTACTTTCTTTCCTAATCCTCAAAATAAAGGGGAAAGGATTTTGCATTCATTGGATGTACACAGACAGTTACGATTTTACCTGGACAAGATTAAAGAGTTCAGAAAGTCTAATCAATTGTTTGTTTCTTTTGCCTCCAGTTCTCTTGGAAAACCTATTTCTAAACAAACTATTTCCAAATGGATTGCTTATGGAATCAGATTTTGTTACACTCATCATGGGAAACAGTTTCCAGGTACCATTAGAAGTCATTCTACTAGAGCAGCTGCCACTTCTACAGCTTTCCTAAGAGGAGTTCCTACCAAGGATATCTTGGAAGCTGCCACTTGGAGTTCTGTGCATACTTTTTCCAAGCACTACAGTCTCCCACTGTATTCTAAGACCAGGGCAGGCTTTGCCTCTGCTGTTTTGCAGGGTATTCTTGCCTCCCCTTCTTCTGTCTAAAGCCTCCTCCCCTTTTTCACTGCTTTGGGATTCCACCCTACAGTTATGACTGCAACAGTGAAACACGAAGAACATAGTACAGTTGTGTACACCTACCATAAATGTAGATGTTCGAGTGTCTTCACTGTTGCAGTCGGGGTTTCCCTCCCTCCTATCCCCTCTTTTTTCTCTTTTGTGGTGTATTTGTGTTTCCTTGTTGGATTCATTTTTGTCTTATTGGGGACTTCTGACATCTAGGGCAAGAAAGGCTGGAGAAGATGGCGTCAGCTGAGGGCTATGTACCAGAGTGTACTGACGTCAGGGTACTAGCTTGTACAGCCGACGCCGGACCCAGACTTTGGGATTCTGGCCGACCTCGGGCTGCCTGCTGGCAGGAGCACCCTACAGTTATGACTGCAACAGTGAAGACACTCGAACATCTGCATTTATGGTAGGTGTACACAACTGTACTTTCTTGCCATTAGTGTTAGTTTTGAAGACTTTTATCCAAAGAGCAGTTCAGTGAAGGCAAGCACAAACCAGATAATGTTTTTCCCTCTAATTCCAAGATCATCGTACCTCAGGGAAGATCCTTGGGGACTCCTAATTTAAGCAATCTATCTTATAGAAAAGGTAAGCACTATTTCGCTGATGCAAAAATTCATAACAGTACTTGTACATTGAGCCAGTTAATCTGTTTCATCTTCAGTTCTCTTACCCATATATTCTCTATATCATAAACCTCAATGTAGATTCTGTGGGCTTGTTTATAAAACAGTTTTTAGTTTCATGAAATGTACTGAGAGTAAACCTCACTGCCAAATCGGCCAATATTTTTACTTCAGCAGCTATCTAGATGCAGCACATAATCCTTTGACATTTTTCCCTTTACTAGAACACATAATGCTAAGACACATTCTTTGTTCCTGACAGGAAAAGCAACTGCCTTTTATTTCCATCAGGGTGGTATATAGCCCACACTACCAATATAGCAGATTTAGTTCCCATGTTTACACTTCAAACTATCCCCCCACCAAAGTCAATCAGTCACCACCAGTCAGCCCAGTGCCACCCCCAGACTGTGGAGGAAGTACGTCTGTTAGAAACTGGTACTTCCTATCTGTTGTCAACATGCCTGCCCCCTTGCGGGACTGGGTAGGAACGCACACAGCTCTAGCACTGGAGAGGCCATATCACATTGTTCAGTCAGTGACAGGCTATGCTAATGAGAGAATGGATGGCACCATTTTCTGGCTGAAATCCTAATAGCATGTCTGACTCCCAAATGAATGCCATTTAATATGCTTTATTTCTGAATGAAAATTGTATTAGACAGTTACTGATTGTGTGGATGATGCAACCTAAATAAAACATCAATCTGTTTTTTCCTCTCAGTATACTTTTAAGATCTGCTAGTTGTGTCCGAACTGTTTCTTACAAAAGTATACAAGTTGTGCATGCAGAGCAAAAATGCAGATAATTTTTATGTGTGTGGTGTGGTGAGAGCAGGCTGATCAGAAGAAATAAAGGGATAAGTCACATCAGTGGACACTGAAGCCCAAGCCGTATTTCTGTAGAATGGAGTCATTGAGGTGAAAATTCTCTCTTCTACCTTTTTTTTCTATTTTTCAATATCCACTTTATCGCAGTGATTGCCTTTAATGTAACCAGGAAATATGAGTGAGATTTGGTATATATTATGGTAAGGGAGTATATTTCTTGCCTATCTGAATTGAAACACTCTCCTAGCCCCCCTCCCAGCAAGGATTTAGACCTTGCCATAGTACAACCTCAGCCCTTCTCTCCTTCTCCCATACAATAAATCAAAACCGTAATGACAACACGCTCTCCTCAGCCCTCTTCCTTGACCTATCCATGGCAATTGATATGGTGAATCACCAACTACTCTTAAACACATTAAAATCACTCTCCATAGATAACCTAGCAATTACCTGGTTTCATTCTTACCTAAGTGACAGACAAGCTGTACTATGGAAGAATAACCTATTGTCCCTTTTACCAGTCACCCTTGGAGTCCCACAGGGATCGATATTTGGTCTCATCCTAGTCTCCATATTCATTAATGACCTGTACAAAGTCATCCCTGTTGCAACTTGTATTTAATATGCAGATGACTCAACCCTAATCTGCTCTACTACCTCCTCCACAGATTTACAATCCTTGTCCCAAATCACTTTCAACAAAGTAGATAACTGGCTCACTGGTTGCCAACTGCTATTAAACCCAAATAATACCAAACTATTACTCTTCTCCCCCACTCACAAGGTCCCCTCACCACCTCTTACCATAATATCTAACAATGGCACTGCAATTTCCCCAGAATCTAGTACTAAACTACTGGGAGTGATCATCGACAACAACCTCAAGTTTGATGCTCACACAGACAAAACTATTAAAACAGTTAATAGAAAATGAAGCTCTTTATACAGGATTAAACCATTCCTAACCCCATCTGCTAGAACTGTTATTGCCCATACACATCTGCTATCGGCCCTTCTTCATGCCTCGCCCATCTTTGTAAACCTAAGCAAATCAAACCTCAATAAATTTACTAGGTGCTACAGTAACATTGCCAGATTTGCCACAGGATCAGCGTATAGAATCCATCACGGCCTTAACTTTCAGTCATTAGACTGGCTTGAACTAGCCTATCAACTGCAATATAACCAACTATTAGTTCACAAAATCCTCTACCAACCAGACAGTACACCCATACTGAAAAATATTATTACCCCCTACAGTAACCTAAAATCCCTTCGCTCTTCCAAAAAATTGCGAGTGCAAACTGTTAAAACCAACAATTCAGCTGGTGAGTTACTATTCTCCAGCTCTGCCAGTAAAAACTGGAACCTACTTCCTGCTGAACTAACCACCGACCCCTCTTTATCCCAATTCAAAAAATCCCTTAGGAAATACCTAAAAATGCAGTGGCTTTGTCCCTGTACAATCCCGGACTAACCCCCACTCAAACATAATTCATAAATAAGAACCTTATTACAAGAATAAAACTCTGACTCCCTAACTGTTTAAAATTCTGTGTATCACCCACCTACTGGAAAGATTTAAAGTTAACACTACACCATGTATGATAACCACCTTAATATATGTGTTTTCCTTTTTCAGATGAAATCATTAACTATTTCTTTCTCAGCTACCTGCTTCCAAACGTAGCTGTGTGTATGTGAGAAAAACATGTACCTGTGTGTACATATCGTTAAACAAATCTCAGTTTTGTGATTACTCACTGTAATTATTTCATTGTATTTACACTTGTTTTGTACATTTGGAGCTTTTCTCCCCGGGCCTCCGCTGAAAATGGATCTGTATCCAGTTGGACTTTTCTCGGTTAACAAATGTAAACTAAAATAAATAAAGGGGCCTAGGAGTTCATGTTCCCCATTAGTGATTGTCAGTGAATCCCAAGAGGAAATGACCAAGAACCTGTTTTATTATGAAAAGAAAAGTTGTATTTCTTGAAATCAAAAGCTAAGTGATAACTAGTATTCTGTTTGGATGACTACAGATGACCATGGATTAATCAAAACTGAAGCTCTTCAGTGTGACTTTTATTCATGCACATGCGATCATCAATCAAAACGGTTTTGCAGATGTCACTCCATTTTGAGATATTTGCATATTTACAAATAAAAGGAGATACCATCAGAGTAGTGCTACTTAGCAAATGCAATGCAAATTTTTCCAGCATTGTCTACACTTCCATTTGATATCATGGAGTACTTGATAAGCACCTTCTGATTCAAGTCATCAATATAATTATTAGTATATACTCAAAGTATTTATGAAAAGTGTAATTAAAAAATATGTATAAGCATATCATTGTTGGAGCCTTCCTGTGTCCTGAAAGAGTGCTCTTCAAACTATCTGGAGATATACAAAGCTGAATATATTTTTCTGGCACTTCAGAATTGTGTACTGGTAATTGTTGTTTGACTAATTTTATATCATTGCTGTCTGACTTCTGAGTTGTGCACTGTTATTTTTGCTTCACTGTATAGTTTTTCAGATCTCTGCTGAAGGTGTTGGTTTTTCCATACCCACCCTCCCTATTCCTGTGTTGTTTAAATTTGGAGTTTTTTGTAGTTGCCCACCCCCACTGTAGATTTGATCTAGGACACTCCCCCCAGTCCCATCTCTTTACCTCATTCTACCCAATAGACTCCTTCTGCATTGTTTTCAGCCATTTTTAATTTAATTGCATTTTTTAAACTGTTTGGTCTAACATTGCTACATACTCAAGTGTGCTAGCTTGCACTGTATTTGAATTGTTTTGACTGCTGTTTTACCTACCTTTCTGTATATATAAAAAATATATATATATACCTTTCCTGTAACTAGTGTAGTCCAGATTCAGATTTGCTATATCCAGAACTGTATGTAAGCTTCTGAGCCACCCCAAGCTTTTTATGTTCGAGGGAAGCCTTCTATCTTATCAGTGGGAGTGGTAAGCACTAGGTAACCTATCTACTACATAAGGAGTGGTTCTGGCCTAGAAATTGTAGATATTGGCCGTTTGGGCAGTTTTTCCATCTCTCTCAACTTTCTGATTTAAAAGTCCACATTTGCACTTGTTTCCCCCCTTTCCTGTAACTAGTTTAGTCCAGATACAGATTCTTACTTTTAGCACTTGAATTTGCTTATTCGTGATCAGCACTTGTTAAGAACTTGTAAGCACTAAATAACCTACTAATTACTACAGCACTCAACCTTCCTCATTACCTAGAGGAAAACAGTTTTGGTACTTACATTCCTCACTTGCTTAGAGAAAAACAGCTCTTGTACTCACTTTCCTCACTTATCTAGAGGAAAATAGTTTTTTTATTCAGGCATGTCCAAGGGTCAGCTCCCAGTGTTCTCTCCTGTCTATCTGATGAATCTGGGCATCTTGGGGCAATGTAGAAATTGCCTCATGTACACAGACAATCCTCTCCTCCTACCACCCAACACTACAACCTGTGAGAGATGCACTTATCTAGCCAAACTGGAGGTAAAGCTCTCTCCAACCAAGACTGAATTTGACAGTCAAGAGGAGAAGGTAAACACTTGTACCACACCACACTCATCACATAGTCTCACTAAATATACACCACCAAAATCCACACATAGAAATACAAAAACATACACGGAGGCTCTCAATAATAATCTTCTCAAGCAACAGAGACCTCCAAAGCAAAAATGCAAGCAACATCCACCCCCCCCAACACAACCCAAATGACACATAGCCCGCAGACTCAGTGTGCCACTCAACCACAGCCAATAAGGGAAAACAATGTACCCAACACACTATAGGCGACTCTATAGTCAGGCACACTGATGTCCCACTCACCAGGCTAAACAAGGAGAAGGTTACTGTCAGCTGCATGTCAGTTGCCAGGATCCGCCACATTACCCACGCACACAGGTCACTCCACAACATGTACAAATATGACTCTGTCATTGTCCATGTTGGTGTGAACGACCTGAGACGTAACTCCCTGGACTACATGAAAAGAGACATGGAAGAGCTCTCCAATCTTGTAGCCCAGGCAGTATGACCCTAGCCTTGAGTAGCATTCTGCCATCACCCAGAATGATGCCGTAGTACAAGGACAAAATGATTGACTTCAACAATTGGCTAAGCTTCTGGTGCCATTCTAAAGGGATCCAGTATCTGTCTGCCTGGGATGACATGGTTGACAGACCACAATGCTTTGCCAGAGATGGCCTGCACCTATCACCCCTGGGATTCCGGATACTGGCTAAGGTTCTTGCCGCCCCTATAGTGCCTTTTTTAGGCAAGGTTCAAATGACAAATTTACCACCGTAACAGGAACAGGCAAGCAAAAACTGAGGGTGATGCTACTCAATGCCAGAAGTCTAAATCTCAAAATGCACTCACTTGAGGCACTCCTTAAAATGGAGAACATCAATATCTGTGCAGTGACTGAGACCTGGTTCAAGGCTCCAGAGAACACCACTGCACTACCAGGCTATAACTCATACCACACTTTTCGGCCATGTAACCTGGACCAGAACACCTAAGGCGAAGGTGTATCCATATTCATTAAGGATATCCACACCTCCAGGCTAGTTGCTCAGCATAATGCATCCGAGGTTATCCAAGTGCAATTAACTCTGGGCAAAACTGCAATCCAAACTGTAGCTTGCTACAGATCACCCACCATGCCCCAGGATTCCCAATCCTCTTTTCTTGAGGTGCTGGAAAATATTAGGGTTCAACCAAACACCCTAATAATGGGCAATTTCAACTATCCCACTATTAACTGGGAAAACTACTCATGTACGAACTCCTTCACTCAACTCTTTCTGAAATTCATAAACTCCAATGCCCTGGATCAACTTATCCACACCCCCACCAGGGGCAACAATATCCTAGATCTAGTCATTACCAATATGAGTGACCGGTGTTCCACACCTGAAGTCAATGCCTCATTGGTCCAATCCGACCATAAGCTAATTACCCTAGATATCCACATCCTGCCTCCACCCCCCATTAAGGAAACCGTGGTAAAAAATTTCTCCAAAGCCAACTTCATGCTTCTTAAGACAGAAGTGGTGAACTTCATGACACCCATGCAGATGGACAGTGCAGTTACGACTACTGAATCCTACACAATTGCACTTTATAAGCACTTACATGAGTGCATGGATCATGCTATCCCAAACAGAACCAAGACGCTATCCTCCAAAAAAAGGAAGCCAATCTGGTGGTCCCCTGCCATAAACAAACTGTACAACAGAAGGAAGAAACTGTTGCAAAAGAGAGTAAAATCCCACGAGTGGAAGAGCTCCCTGGTCAGCCTCAGTAAGAAGCTGCGATCCCTGATAAAATCCTCCAAAGCTAGTTACGAAAACAAAATCGCCACTGATTCTAAAGAACACCACAAACCATCCTATAGCTATGTCAAGAATCTGAATGGCAACACTCAGATCTGCTCTGAATTACAGCACAATGGCACTAAATATACAGACCCAACTGATATTGCCAACATCCTGGCAGATAGGTTCAGTGCTAACTTTACCCCCCTCTCACCCCCTAAAGAGCCCATCTCTATACCAGAAGAATGCAAAGTTCCTGTAATCACGGCTGCACAAGTAAAAACCAAACTCTTCAAAGCCAAGAACACAGCATCCATGGGACCAGACAACATCCCAGGCTGCATTCTACATGAACTTCAGAACGAACTGGTACCCCACCTAAGTACCATGTTCAATCATAGCCTCACCTCAGGATTTGTGCCTGCTGAATGGCAAAAAGCAATGGTTATCCCACTCCACAAGGGGGGAGCCACCACGGACCCCGGGAACTACCGCCCCATTAGCCTGACAAGCCTGATCTGCAAGGCCATGGAACGTATCCTCATGGAACTTATAAACAAAGACACTGGTAATCTCCAAACTCTGGATCCCACCCAGTTCGGGTTTGTAAAAGGCAGATCATGTCTCCTAAACCTGATAGACTTCTTTGAAGCAGTCAACAAAGCCATAGACAAGGGTAAGGTGGTTCACATAGCCTATCTAGATCTTGCCAAGGCTTTTGACACAATCCCCCACTCTGAAATTATAGATAAACCCACTAAACTAGGTATAAATCCCTATGTCACAAGATGGGTTGCCAAATGGCTCACTGACAGAACCCACACTGTGAAAGTAGCAGACTCCAAATCCGACTTTAGACCAGTGACAAGTGGAGTACCACAGGGTTCAGTCCTGGGTCCTCTACTGTTTGGTTTCTACTTCTCTGAAGTACAGGCTAACACAGAAGGTCTTTGGCTAATGAAGTTCACAGATGACTGCAAACTAGGAGGCATAATCGAAACTCCGAACGACGTGGACATCCTACAAAAGGGCCTCACTGAGACAGATGCCTGGTGTCAAAGCCATGGCCTTAAGCTCAATGCCAAAAAGTGCATTGTCATCCCCTTTGGTAAAAACTCTGTACCCATGAACTACAACATAGACGGTAGTATACTTAACACCGAAAGTGTGATAAGAGACCTTGGGACACAGGTGGACAGTAGTCTCTCCATTGATAATCACATCGCCACAGTAGTCAGGAAATCCTTCTACATGGCACACCTCATCACAAAAGGTTTCTCATCCAGAAAAAAAGAGGTCATTGTTCCCCTCTACTCATCACTCATTAGACCCATTATAGAGTACAACGCCCCTTTTGGTATGTACCTCACAAGACATCTACAACAATTGGAAAGGCCGCAGAAATACCTCACAAAGAGGATTACCGGCCTCAAACAGATGCCCTACGCAGACCGTCTCAAAAAACTACAGCTTTACTCCGTCGCATATCGCCTATTCAGAGGTGATCTCTGCCTAACATACAAAGGTATGTCAAACCCAGAGCTGTTGGACATGCTCCACTTAAAGAAATCCCAATCCCTCCGAGCTACACGCTCTAGGGACCTAAACCACAATAAACAGAACATGCCGGAGGGATAGATTCCTGTCTATGTTGTAGTTCATGGTTACCCCATACTCTGGAATAAACTACCTATCTATATCAAACATAGCTCCTCATTAGCACTCTTCAAGAAAAATCTTGATGATTGAATGGGAAATAGGAAATTCACCCCAGGGATCACCTCTGTGGCTTTGCTCGACAGTGGCACAGGAAAATAATTTTCTTCGGTGGCAAAAGCCAGGGTACCTTTTTGGCTGGGCTTGTATAGGCTCCAGGGCCGATAGCCTAGTACCTACCTATGAACCTATGAACCTATGTATATATGTGTATATATATATATATATATATATATATATATATATAGAATCTATATACATATATAGAATCTATATACATACTTATACCAACTCCATGGTCACACCACAGTGAGAAAAGGGAGCCTGCCTTACATAAAATGCACCCCAGCAGCTCATACAATGCAATGCATTGTTTTGACATCCACCACAATGTAAAATGGGAAAAAAAACATAATCTAAAAACAGAGTGGATGACTCCTAATATATTCTCGTGCAATGGTGTTATTAATAATATGGACTGATTTAAAAATGAGTTAGAAGAGCCATATATTTCAGGTGATGTTGTTATTAAAAATGCACATAAATGACTGGTTGAACTGCCTACTTAAACTTAAAAAATTCAGCGATGTTTGTCATTAGACGTGAATATACCACTTGTCTGCTGTTTGCAAATGGTTGTGAACATGCATTAATATATTATGCATTCATTATGCCTATAAGTAAAAGCTGACATGAAGAGGAAAATACAGAATGAAGATGAACATAAAAAGTCACTGCTCCATTAAGTCGAAACAAAACACTATGTCTGTACTAGATTTGTGGAAAGATTAATTTGTATTTTCAGCCTATGAAGGATATCAGATCATGTTGACATATAGGTTCATTGGTAGTTAGTAGGCATGTGGTCTAGGAGACTCTTGAGAAGCCTAGCCCAGTTTCCAAATTGCCTCAAAGCACTGGCTGGTTAAGTGACTTGCTCAAGAGTTGTTTCACTGCAGGCAACTGAAAGTGGTAGGAATCAAACTACACTGGCCTTCAAGAAACAGCTCATTAGCAACACAGAACCTTAATCTTCTATGCTAACTACCAGACAAGTATGTAGCACTTCAAGTGTTTACCTGCATATTCCATGTACTGTGATATCGATATTGTTTGCATAGCTTATAAGTATACATACCAGTGGTCTTTTACTTACCTTTTGTAGCTGCTAAATCTTTCTCCTTGCTCTTTCTTTGCAAATTTTGAATACATTGCATATCCTTTAGAAGTCTGCATTGATTCTGGAATTCTTCTCTGTGTGAAAGTATGCATGCCTGCCTGCCTGCCTTAATTGCATTTACATATGACATGGTAATGTATTTGTTCTATTCTGGCTTATAATCAGCTATTAAATGTAACAGCTAGTCAGTGAATTAATGATTTAGTGAGGGTTTTAGATGTGTATAGTACCTGCTATACAGTGCACAACTTTATTAACTACTGATCTCTGGATTTTGTCACCTGTAGAGATATCCTGTTTTAAACAAAGCAAAGAATTTAATAGACTATACCAATTCTTTAGATGGGCATTCTGTGGCATTTTTTGTAGATTTGGTGATAAACCTTTTCTTATTGGTTGCATAATAAAAACCATAAATGTGTGTGCAGCTCTTTAAATACTTAATGAGTATTATAACCAGTGAAACAGCATTTCAGATTTACAACCTTCACTTATTTTAAATTCATTTTGCATGTGCACACTTTGTACCTAAAATGGAGCCTCATTCAATAAAAATGTCTTCATTACTATGTTTGATATAAGAACCCCCTTAAATAATGGTAACATTTCTTATGTTGTTATTTTGTAAATAATCACAGAGTTTTCAGGGGCAGCACAGTGTATAACATTTTTGCTTCACAAGAGGTTATCCAGTTCAGTTCTCGGCCACGGTGCCTTCTGTGCAGTCTGCATGTGTTCCCTGTGTTCTTTCTGGTTCTTCAGTTTCCTTGCACATTACAAAGTAGGTGGATTAGACACTCTAAACTGGCCACAGGTGTATGTGTGTGGTGTGGAGGAACAGCCACAATAGGGCTAGCCACCCAGTAGTGTGAACCTTGGCTCTAGATAATTGTGAATGTTGACGTGACAACCTGGCCCCATGTGCGAAGATGGGAAAAAGTGTTTTGGATGGATGGATTTAGTTCCTAAGCCCTAAAATATCATAATGCTTTTGTTTCCCCTTTATAAAGATATTCATCTTCTCTAGCACCTGAGATTGTATTTTTCTCACCAGCTAGTCTTGTAAGCATGAAGACATACCACCCAGTTCCTTTCATTTTGCTTCTTGTTAAGATATACTCAGGGCAATTAATTACGTAATGATTATAGTAGTTTGGATTTTTTATATCAAAGCAGTAGTCTCATGAACCATTGTCATAAAAAGGAAAAGATAAACAGAAAGAAGCTTATACTTTTAATATGTCTACATAACAGACTCCTCAGTTTTGATATCTGTTTGGCAAAATATATTGAATTTTTTTTTTGTTTATTTTGAATTAATATTTCAGTGAAGTCCTAGCTGGGGTAGAGTATGTCAGAATTGTTGCCAGATATTCAGTGTATTTTTCACTGAACCTTGCATTGACGTTTAAGTCAAAGACAATCAACTGCTGTACAGCAGACAGCTATGGCATTGTCAGTTATCATCCCTTCTCCATAAACAGAAGATAGAGTAGAAGGGCTAGAAAAATATCTAATGTTTGCTATTATTTTGATACCTGTGCATAGCACTGAATATGTTTATGTTCCAGGTGACTAATGATGCCATACCCAAGACCAAGTATTGCACATTTATCATTGTAATTATCTTTATGGCATGAAAACGTTTTCTTAAGCATAGTGCCTTGGGCCACAGAGCCATCTGCTAGTAATTTATGATGCACTCTGAGTAAACAAAATATTTGTGATTTTATCAACAACCATGGGGCACATCAATAAACTAGAAAGAAAATACATACATAAATGGGTTTCACTATATTTCTTGAATGTTGATTTATTCTTGAGCATTTCTGTCTGACTGTCCTGTTTGTTTGATAGGTTAGCTGATAGTGTCAGTGTGAGATCGAGGCAACTGAGATGAGAAAGGAGATGTAATTGTAGGGTTGGGGAAGATGACCTTTCCCTACTACAGGGTAATACTATGCAAGTTGGAATGCTTTATTAAAATTATTTGGGGGAAGAAACAATCCCCAACATAGGGTTACAGAGGGGTATGTTCCTGCAAAAAATAGTATTTTGGGCTGTGCGTTCTGTTTTGGGGCATACATATTTCATTGTCAAAACTGGGTTATTCAATGTTTCATTGCAGTGCTGCTACACGATTATTTTTCCCACTTCCATATATACACACTCCATAATTTTTTCCCAATGTAGGACATTAAATGAATGCTTTATTTTTAAATGTTGCAGTTTATTTAACACATAGTTAATAAACCATTGACATATTATCTGGTCTATTAGTTTATTTCACTGACTTGAATGGATTTCTACAGTGTTTTTGGATTTAGCACACTAATATATATGTAACACTTTCTGATTATTATTGTCTCTTGATTTGGCGTCAGCAAGTTTTCTGACTTGTTTTTTTCCTTACTCACTTCTGCATGTTTATTTTTATAAACAAGAGTTCCTTTAAACTGAGGTATTTGTGCTTATATGTGCAGGTTTGCTGATCATGTGATCTTTATATGTTACTACTATTTGGTATATCATGCTTACCTCGTTTTATGTGTATCAGAATGCATTGATGAAGCCTTTATAGGCTAATGCCCCATCTGTGGCTTGAATGAATTTCCCTTTTATGAAGAAACTGGTGCAGTTTATTTTTGGATTTGAGTTATGTGTCTCCATACATACATATATATATATATATATATATATATATATATATATATATACATATATATATATACATATATTTATATATATATATATATATATATATATATATATATATATAGGTCTACTTCAGTTGATCGAAGTTGCAAAACTTTGAAAATCATATGGCCGAGGACCAAATGATCGAAGTTTTGAAACTTCAAATGTTCTGAATGGAGATCCCCATACAGCATGGAATGGGAAATTTACTGTTTTCCTCACTGTAGTGCAATCTCAGAGTTGGTATATTTGATTAGCAGTGGGTGTAGGGGGGCAGGGGGGTTTGTTTTTATTGTTTTTCTTTTACGTTTTTGCAGGGAGGCAAGCCCCACTGCACCCCCCCCATACACCCTGCTAATTAAATATACCAACTCTGAGATCGCATTACAGCAAGAAAAATGATACATTTTCCATTCCTCAGCCATAGTTTTGCAACTTTGATCATATAAAGGGGACCTATAGATATAGATTATTTATATATATATATATATATATATATATAATACACACACACACACACACACACACATATATATATATATATATATATATATATATATATGAGATGCATTAATGTAATCAACAAACAGCTGAATGACAACTAACACTGTACTCTGTACTCATTAGGGCAATTGTTGAATATAATGCCCATTTTAATGTATACCTGTTTGAATACTTGTCACACCTGCATTGACTACAATGCTTTCTCATTAAAAAAAGGTCTAAAATCATGTAAACTGTGCAGGCCATCACAAAGTCTTGTCCCTCTTCACATTTATTGTACAGGCCACAGAGAGGCGACCTCTGCCTTGTGTATTGAGCTTCATCTGTCCCCATTTTGGTGGTCTTGTGATACTGGTTGAATGTTGCTTTAGTTGGCAATTTTTCTGAAGGTTTCATTTAATTGACAGGAAAGCTGATGAACATTGCTCTGAGATCAACATAATACCAGTCTTGAGGAATATTTCCTGTCTCCAATATTGTGTGATCTTGGAAATGATAATACTTAAGGGGGCGCAAGAAGGGCTTGCATCTGCAAAGCAGATTGTTTCTGTTTTGCATGTTCCAATGTTATGTCTTGGAGCATACTCATCATATGGTCATCATACTGCCATTTTGTACTGGCAATTGTTTTTGTTGATATTGTGTTTTGTCAGTATACTGAAGAGCATATTATTTCAATATATCCATGTGTGTGTGTGTGTGTGTGTGTGTGTGTGTGCGCGCGCACGCACCCGTGTTTAAAATATTTGTAACTGATGGAAAGACAGGTATAGGTATTTTCTACTGTACCATTCTGGTGTTTGCATATGTTTAAGTGGGCTCCTACTGGCTTCTCAATCACCGGGTATCTTTGCATGTAAGGCTTAATGTCTCATATTGCTTCAAATTATTTTTTTTCTAAATCAAAATTGTAAATCTGAGCATGTTCACTGGGAAAGGTACATACTTCAGATTTTGAACTGCAGTCTGTCTTCTAGTTTGGGTAATAGTGAGTCAGCCCATAAATAAAATGAAATAAAGTGACTCTTGAATTTGTGTACATCCGATTTGTCTTTCATCACCATTGCCATATTTATTCTCCAAGTAAAGAATTGCTATACTATGTCAGTTTTACTTTTTGGGTTCCTCCCATTTGAGGCACTACTCCATATTGAAATGGGTAAAAAAATTATTAGCTTTATCTTCTGGATTGTATTTGTCCTCAGTTCTAAAGTCACAAGAGGGTGACATCGTGTTTTATAGCTCTCACTGAGTCAGGAATATTTTCAGACTTATCCTGAAATGATGTATAATGTGACGAATCTTAATAGATTTAAAAGAATGGTCAGGTATGCTATCCACTGTAACAGAAGGTGTTCTGTGTGTGTATGTGTGTGCCTGCATCCCTGTGGTCACATATGCACAATATTCAAAAGGCATATATATAAACTGATGCAATAGTATAGCTCTGACCTTGTACATTTATTTCAATAGTTTAAGATGGCAAAAGCATGAATTTGCAACAAATTCACCACCTCATCTGCTGAAAAATGTGTTTGCTTATAGCCTGCAAAACTGGAAGGAATAAAAAGAAAAAAAAAGAAGAAACGTGTAACATGCAAAAATTAGGCAATGCTAGAAAGAAGGCAACTTTTTTATTGGCAAGAAAGATGACATAAATTATATTCTGCAAATGTGTACAGATATTTCCTTAACAGAATGGGTTAACTAATGAACAGTGTACAGATGTATGTAAATGAGATTGCCTAGTTAATGGTTATGTAAAACACTGCTTCATACTAACTTGTGAAAATGATTTATCTCCTTTAACATTATGTAATTTTGTATCTTAAGTGGGTTAGTTGGTTATATAAAGTAAGAATTTATACAGGGGCACTTTGGACATGGACATTATTTATCTGAAGGTAATGCAAAGTGATGATTTGGTATAATAAAGTGAAAAACAAGGAATGTTTAAGAGCTACTTAGGGTGATCAGCATAAAAATATATGGGTCATTGTAGAATTTTCTAGCACTATAAAAGGCTGCATGAGAATTGTTAAATTAAAAAAATGTATTGGCTGCAGAACAATCTCATTTTCTTAAGGGAACCAACTAGCAAATGAGAGCTGAAAGTGTATCTGAATATGTGAAGGAATCTGCATAGCTTGGAAGAACATTATTTTATTGTAGCTGGACTATGTGAAGTGTCATACATTGCCTTTAGATAAATGTGGTGTGTGTTTTGAAGAAAAAGGCTACTGTTGGAATAAAAAGTGATATTTGACAAGGTGCTCACTTTTGAAGTGTAAATGGAAACAGTTGCATGAATGCATCTGAACTGAAACAAAATGTGAATGAATGTGTAGTTAACAGAGAGGAGTTTAGGCCCAACTAAAGATGAGAATATTTTGCTGTGGCTGGATATCATATAATATCACTGATGGGTAATTTTAAAGAAAAACGTCAGAACACAGAATGCGTTGAATGAAAATACTTAAAAAGAGTGCGTCAGAAATTACCTTTGCCTCTTCCAGCAAAAGCTGTGACTGGCATAGCGCAATAATGTTTAAACCAGCTGCCATCTTCTGGGACATATGCAAGGGTACAATGTGACAAAGAGTAGGTGTTTAACAGTTGAGAGTGACTATCCTGGATTACCCTTTAAGTTTTGCTACCTCATCACTAACTTTTCCTTTGTTCTTAATAAAATCCAGTAGCTTATCATTTCTTTACACTAAAATATGTCATAAAAACGGTAACGATAGTTAACATATGGCATGGCATGTTAGTATCACTTAGACAGGTATACAGAACTGAACCTTTAATGCAGTACGGTCTCCAAATATTTCATGGGACTGTTTCAAGTGGCCTGGCAGTCAATGCCCCGAGCTGCTGAAGAGCGTATGTCATTTGATTTCTGTTACCTTCATTTGCATACCATGTGGCTCCGAGCAAGTCACTTAACTAGACAAGGCTCTTGACTTACCCTGTGAAAAGGAACAGTAGTATCCAGTGGGCTTACATGGTCAAAAAATAAGCAGAAAAGTAATACAAAACCTTGTTGTAGGATATTAGTATGTAGATGTATTTAGCAATATGAATTATGGCATAAGAAAGCATTGCTGCAAACATTACATTTTCTGATTTTGCTGGTGTTGTCATTTACATTTGTTATTTCTTAACAGAATTGATCCACATGTCACCACTAATAAGGAGGCAAGGCATTTCCATTTAGTGCTCAGAAGTTAAGCTTGAAAGCAGTCCTCCATAAAATATATCAGAAACATGGTAAGGGGGTTCTAAGCAAGTTAGCTAAACAACTCCTTAAAATAATCATAATCCTGACATACTTGTCAGTATAACTCGCATGTTACATTGTGTTGTGGGTTGTAGTAACAACACTGGGTTGTATAACTCACATGTTACGTTGTGGTGTGGGTTGTACAACCCACATGTTATGTTGTGTTGTGGGTTGTAGTAACTACAGTTGGTTGTGTAACTCGCATGTTACATTGTGTTGTGGGTTGTCATAACTATAACTAGCTCTGTACAGTAAATACATCACACAGTACTGGAAAAATTAACTTCTGGTAAAAGACCATGCAGGTCTGCATTGCAAATACTTGAATTTCTTTGGAACTGCTGAAAGATTCCTTTAACCCCTGGTATATGTCAGTCTTCTTTTATCAGTGACTGTTTTATGTCTCATTGGTTAAAGTTTGATCTAGGATTCTCTCTCTGAGTACTTTTGTGCTCCCTATCTGCTTGTATTGGGGGTGGGGGCTCTCTCACTTTCTAAAGCATGGTAGTTGATTGGCTAGTATCAGCTGTCCAAATGCTGCTAGTAGTAACCATCCATAAATGCTGCATGCACCCTTCCCCTTGTGTCTCTGGTCATGGCTGAAAATGTTTATATTGCTCTAGTTCTCTTACCTAGTTTATGAACAGATAACTTAAATGCATATGTGTAAGCCTAATTTTCTACTACAGTGATGAAAGCATTGAGCTATAAAACAGAAGGCTAGAGGTTTAATTCCAAGAGCCATGTTTGCATGAAGCTTGGGTAAGTTAGAATCAATGATTCTTACATCATACATGTGAATTTGCCTTATAATTCTTTTATTTCTTGGTGATTGCTTATTGTTTTTATACATTTGCAAAATCTCACAAAGTGGATGCTGTGAAACAGAAATACACAGCTACAGAGTTATTTTATTAATAGTCTTCATAAGTAGAATTTTGCTATATCAATATAGTGAATTAACAAAAATATGAGGCTAATATGTATACCCCATCCAGTATAAGCATGGTTTGCATGTTTCCTTATAGTCTGTTTACTCGGCATAATTCATATGAGATGTATTTCATCTTTGGTCTGGATCCAAAATTAATAGTATGTAATCACCCTGAAATGCATGTTTAATGTAGACATGTAATCATGTAGACATTTGTGATGATTTTCCAGAGAGTTGGTTATAAGTGTGCAAAGTAGCGATGCATTTATCACATAATGTAAATGTAATACAGAAACTATTACTGTAATTGATGCACAGTCAGTGTAGAGTGAATAATGTACTGTGTGTGGGAAGCCAGCTAGCAGTGAGCGACTTTTAAAAACACACAGGTTAATTTTAAAGGGGCACTCCACTGTAATTATATTTACAAAGAACTGGTGCAGTAAGTCACTTTTGTGACATTAAATTTGCTTTCATATGGAGAAAACTGTCATTCACTTCAAAGCTTTACAACAAGCCTTCCCAAATTTTAAGGAACCAAAGTGTAATGTTCATATTGAACTGTAAGTTAAAAAAAACTTCATAGGGTGAGTCTGTCAATATTTTAGCATAGATTTTTTTGACAGTTTTCTAAAAATATTGCCCTCTTCTGCACAACACCTTGTTTTGCTTCCTTTTCAAGTCTTTTAATGTAAGTAGTTTAACTGCTGCAGTGTTGTACATTTTGTTATGCAGTGAAAAGAAGTTGGTACAGCACTTCCATATATGCTTTCTTCTAATTGAGTTTTGTTTATAAAGACAAAATCTCTTCCGATAACATGACATTGTCTTCTATTCAGAAGTTAATTTCTTAACATCGTCAAGAGAAGCTCACTTGAAAAAGAAGCATTTACTTAGTTATGATCTACTTCAACTACAGAATTATATAACAGATGGAAATAAGACATCATGGAGGCTAATAATCATGCTTACAGCCAGAAGAAAACCTGAGCTCAAGCAATAGTGGAATATGAGCTCAGAGCGACTGTGTGTCCAAAGCCCATTTCATTTTGAATCATGCAGATAATAGAAACCATTTCCTGCATTGCTGAAATCTGAATAACGTGCAGAAGCAGTTTCCACACATATTTAACGTAATATGAATTTAGTAATTTTAAGGATAGAGGAACCATTGTTTCATGCTTGTTTACAACTCACATATCATTAAGTCAGCGAGTATTTTACAGTCGCACTTCACCCCCCCCCCCTGTGTTGTTCGTTAAGGGCCATGTTTCAACATAGCAGTTATGATAAGCATAATTTAGATGAATATGCATAATGAAGCATATTAGAAACATAATAAAAAAAATAATGTGGAAGAGAGGTGCTGAAGTATCTACATAGCTTCATTTTGGCAAAATATTTTTGTGGCAACAAAGATTTGGACTATTTGCAAAGGAGATAATCATGGAGATGTGTCTATGGTGGCTTAACAAATGCCCCAGGACAGCAGAAAGGGAGAAACTGTACATTGCTGGACATTTTTTTAAATAACATCCAGAAAAATATAAAAATGCTTTTCTCAGGAAGCTATCTTCATGACACACAAGCTTTGGGTCTGACTAGACCCTAGTCAACCCAGATTTGGATAGCTTTGAAGGGAATGGAGGAGGCTAAAGAGAGATGAGAATGACCAGTGAACATGGGCTTGGAGGTCAGGAGAAGTGAGGTTAATAAGTCCTGCCACAGCAATAATATCTTGAGGAAGGCCAAGAAGTGTAGCTCTTTAGGCACAGGGACATGTCTAGGGGTTTAAGTTTGTCAAAGAATGTGCTAGTTCCCTACCTGAGTGCTATGACTGCACGTAATTGTGTACTTATTCTGAGTTGAAGAACTCACTTTGCATTACACCTGTTGGTCAGTGGGGTGATGGAGGGAAGAGCATGCAAAAACTCTCCTAACTTTATGTGCTGGGCATGATTCCTGACTCTTACTATCTCACCTCTTATCTATTGGCACCTTCTTAAAACTGAAGAAAATAAGGTTGGAATGAACATCTAAGGGACTAAAGGGCCTGATGAGTTGGTGGTGGTGGGGGAGAGAGGTCCACAAGTATTAGAAAAGTGTTTTGTAATGCATCTTCATAGGCTTGTGGTTCAAGTGCTATGCAGCTAAACAAAGGAGTCTGCAGTCTTTTTGCCTGGAAGCAAAATAAATCATATTTATACTGTGTATGGACAAAACCTGAAATGTTTAGCAGATCTGCAAAGCACTCATTAAATGTGTCATTTACCTTGAAAATCTACGCATTTTTAATGGATTTACTGGCATGCACTGACAGAATTTAAAATATGCACTCTCAAAACTGAACTTCCTGACCTCATCTAATAACATGCCAGCTTATCCTATGTGCGATCTGTGTAAAAAGTATTAAGGCAGGCAAACTGACTGTGTGTGTGTGTGTGTGTGTGTGTGTGTGTGTGTGTGTGTGTGTGTGTGTGTGTGTGTGTGTGTCTCAGAGTGAGAGATGTAAAATACCACAGCATGCCTAAGAAAACTGATAGGTTGAGTGCTGTGTAAACCAATGCTGCGTAATGCATACTGATAGGAAAGACTGCTCTGGGATCTTTTTTTAGATTGTTTCACTGTGTTCTCCCCAAATTCACTAAGTTTTCCATATAAAATATTTTCTTCGGACAGACAAACAGAACTTTAATTATTTTGTTGTTTTGCCTGCACTACCTTATGTCTGCCTGTAGAAGGTTCCTTGATATACTTTATAATTAGATGTACGTTAGATATAATGCATCACATGACTTGTTGGACACCATTTCATAATACCAGTAATACTTAAGGCAATGTGTGAGCTCAAGACGCTCTTAGAACTTTCCTAACTCCATCAGATAAAGCCTTTTGGTTTTCATCATTAACAAGACAGCTGTATGTCAGATGAGCAGTCTGCTTAGAGTCATGTTATAGTTTATGATGATTTACTATAAAAATTGCGGCATTCAAAACCACGAACATGGATATCCTTGATGTATTTCATCGCCTCATGCATATTAATGAGGTCAAATGATCACATACAAACAACAGTCAGTTGTCGAATGTAATATTGATGATTGCTATGTAATGACATGCTGCATTTTTCTACCCTGCTGACGATCTTCTGAACCACCGTTCACTTGACTATCGACATACCAACTGTCGTTCCTACCATGTTTGAACAGGAATAGGTCGGTCATCTGATTTTCAAGATTTTGATTGTAAACCATTTATTATAGTACTTATTTTCTGAGTACTTTGTATGAAAAGTGCAAACAAAAACAATGAATCTGTGGGAATCAAACACAGGTCTGGTGGATGACATGCTTCACTTCATATTATTCCTACTATCAGGCTCTTCTGCCCTTTAAGTTTAGGTAATTTTAAATGAGTGTACATACTTTAACTGAAGCTGTCAGACATGATTATGTCTCTAATGTTCTTATAGTCAGCGTTATTACAGTGTTTTGAGAGTAATAGATCTTGCGGTTATTATTTACGGAGGTCAAATATTACATCTGGTTTACTACTTTATTATGTAATAAATATTCACTGTTTCAACAAAAATGAAGGCAAGAGACAGAGACAGAGAGAGAAAAAAGTTCAGGTTAGTTGAAATATTGCCAAATCTTACACTGTTTAACCACTGTACAGGTGTAATACAGGAAAATCTACCCCATTGCAATTTGGCAAACAAACATTTCTTTCTTTTTTTTTTCCAGTGTCAAGGCAATTTTTAATTGCTTGTATTGCAGGCTTTGCTGTTATTTTCAAGACTCTTGTGGTTCAGATTATTTCTGATTAATTTATTACAGACTCAGAAAGAATATGCTGAATTTGGCCTCTGCTGGAAACACATGGGTTAAATTTGTAGCGGTATGATCTTGAAGTGGGCAGCCTGTTGTCAAAATAATGTTTAACCAGGTGTTAATCCATGTCTGGAGGGAAGCATTGGAATTCATTATTCATCCCAATGGGTGAGTGAGGGAGGTCGTCCTACTTCTGGGAAGTTGCCAGGACTGACTGAAGCCAGCCTCTTGGCTTACTGACATGTGCCATTTGTGATGCATGCAGATTAAGTCCATTTGAGGAATTCTGCTGTCATGCAGCCAAGCTGACAGAGAAGCAGTGAGACAGGCATTCGTAGAGAAGAACTTGGAAGAAGCAGGACTGGAGAGCTTTAGCTGTCGAAAACGTACAAGTGGGAGAAAAAGGAAAATAGTCATTTGAGGAAACTAGAAAGCACTCTGCAAAAGGAAAACCTCACTGACATATTGCGTGTTCACAGCAGACCAGGTCATTTATAGGGCAGGAGGTCTGGCAATGATCAAGTCCAGCTGGTTCTATGTCAAGTTCAAATATGATGAGAAGGTAAATAAATATATTTTCCTTGTACCATGTCTCAGTGTAACCTGACTCATTCCAAAAAATATGCTGTTGTGTTGTTTACTTTTTCTGTTTTTTGCATCAGCAACACTCTTACAACAGCTCATTTTTTAACATTTTTATGTGAACCAGAAACTAGACTTGCTATTCCAGAAGCGTGCCATTCATTCTGTTTACATTCTTAAAATGCAAGATTTTTCTTTCTTATTGTGGTAGGTATCCTTTATTAGTGGAAGAGTGTAGACAGTAAGCCAAGAGATTCATGTGTGCTGTTGGGATGAGGGGAAGTTGCATGAAACCTTGAAAGAAACGGTTCACAATACAAGTGACATTCTAGACCTGTGAAATTGACTTTATAGTCTGTAAGTTGTGACATTTCATCCATGTGTTAGTCTCCCAAAGCATTTTTCTACTTTCTTCATCTGTAAAATGCTTTTTGTAGATAACTGTTTTTGAATTCATGTTGTTTATCATCGCTGTCATGAATAAAATGCACTGACCTGGAACAAATGTCATACCACGTCTGTATGGATTATTGGACACCCCAAATAGTTGACAGCAGTAACCTTATTGCCTGTTTTAAGTTACCCAGCCAGTATGATGTAGCTAGGCATTGGACAATTATTTTTTGTCAAAGTTTAACACCAGTTTCTATTTAAATATTTCTTATCCTAGTAAGATTTATGTCTGGGCTTGAGTACATTAAAAATATTCTAGGAATTGGTTTCTACATTAGAGTTTAAAATAGATGTGACAAAACACCAAAATGTTTTATGTGATTCCTTTCATTCTCAAGGGTTCTAAGTGATATAATTGAATTATGGACATCCTTTCTGTAGCTGTACTTCAGAAAGCAAAAATGAATTTTTTTGTAAAGCCTTTCCACCTACTCAGAGACATCTTTGAAAGTCAGCTTTGTGTTTAGCGTTAAAACATTACAGAAACTTTTTAAAGTCATTTGAATGTTGTATTTGAATTCACTGTGCGTTTGAACGCTTCAAATAAAACTCATATAGACGATAAAACCAATTTTGGTTGTTATACAGTTGGTGCAGGAGATACAGTGCAATGAAGAGAAATGCAGATTTTTTTCTTTGTATAGATATTATGAACTCTATAAGATATGTTATGTTGGTCTTTTTAATGTTGTAACCACAATTGTGTTAGTTTCAAGGGAAGCCAAAACATGGTTAAATGCTTTAATGTTGTACCTGTACAAGAGCTTTTAATTATAGTCATATCTTTCTTAAGCCACCGGAGTTAGCTAACTTTTAAATTATTATTATTTTTAAAATGAGATGATGAAAACATTCTGCTTTGTTAACACTAAGTTTGAATGCATCTGGCATGAATAAATGTTTCATTCTGTAAGTAATTACCTGAAAACAGGATGTAAAGGAACTGCTGATTTGAAAATGGGCATTGTGGCAATTGCAAACTTGACAGTTTGTCAAAAACCTGCATGCCTAGATATTATTAGTTCTGAAGATTTCTTATTAGGATAGTCTCAGCTTTTTAGCCTAGTGAATCTCATAAGTATTTGCCAATCAGTCTACTAGTGAAAAATAATAATGTGTGTGGACTGAAATCCGCTACTGTTTTTCTGTTGATTGACTAGCTAGTCTCACTGGGTTCACCAGAAGTTTTCCATACAGAGTTATGAAAGATCACAAAGAAGTTGAGTGATTGAGATAAAATGTTATAAAAAAATTGTATGGGTTTGTTTGCAACATTGTATTTGAAATATTAAGTCTGATGATTCTAAAATTGAGGGTTGTTGTTATTTGTCTTTCGGCTTTTTCCTGGTAAGGGGTCGCCACACCAGAACTCCGGTCCCCTAATGATTAGCAGTAGATTTTTACGAAACACCGTGGTGCCAGCTCGATGCCCAACCTTCAACGAAGGCATGCCCATTTACACATGCATGTCTTTTGAATGCTACCCAACCACGGGGAGGACATGCAGACTCCACACAGAAGACACTCCCAGGCCAAGCCAAGAATCGAATGGGAGAACATCTTGCTGTGAGGTAACAACGCTACCGCTGTACCAGCGCGGCAACAAAGTTGAGGGTAAAGTTTATAAATGGTGATGTACTTTGTAACATGTCAGAAAAGACAGTATGCAGAAAAAGATACATGAATATATTCGATGGAAAAAAAAAAAGAATATAGTGCAAACCAGAGTTTAGTATAATTTAGAAAAAAACATGCAACATAACACAAATGCATTCAGTAAATATATTCATAATGACTGTTTCTTACAAAAACCTTTAATTTTATTTCCTCTACTGTAGTGGAAGGGATTTGCATAGTCTGTTCATTTTGAGATAATACAGGAATACATATATCATGTTAATTTACAGAATAAGTCTTGTTAACCAAATTAAATGATTACCACATTTTCTACTGTGTTATTTGTGAATATATAATGATGCAGCATCTGCAGAAACACAAGTGAATAGATTAGAAATGGTGCCCAGTAGTTTTTGCTCTGAGGAGTTTGAAAAGAACCATCATGACAGTAATGCCTAAGTCTCGGAGTATTGCAGTAATGCCTAAGTCTCGGAGTATTGCAGTAATGCCCAAGTCTCGGAGTATTCCAGTAATGCCCAAGTCTCGGAGTATTGCAGTAAATTATTACATGTTTTATTGACATATAGCTTCACAGGAAAATTAAAATGCTGGCCCAACCACTTTTCACTGATGTTAATATCATGAGGGAAAAAAACCTAGCCAAATACCTATTACTCATTCTTCAAAGCCAAGGAGCAAGGATATTAAAGTACTGAGTGTGTGTTCATGTGGGTGCATACTCAATTATATCTTCTCAGCTTACCTGTCGGTAAGCAGTTTAATTTGTCTAGCCTCACTTCTAAGCATCATGATTCACTTAATTATGTTTAGTCAGATTTAAAGAAGTTTTGTGTCCTGTTGTGACCTATGATCTTATGAGAGAAAGTACAGATTACTTTTGGAAATTAATTGCTGTATTAGATGGTTATGTTTGTTGGCTCACTGGATGTCTTTTTCAATCATATGAGAGAGACGGCATCAATACACTGGTATATGTAATCTGAGGGTGGGATTCAGAATTTTTCTGCAAAACACGGCTTCATATATTTTTGATGTTAATATTATTTCTGCTCTTTTTTTCCAATTGTAGTATTTTTGATTGAATTTTTTTTTCTGTATTTTATGTCCATGTTCTTCTCAGTGCAACATAATTTCAGGAAATTGCCCAAACACTAAACAGCAACATGTACAGGTGAATGTACATGAACAGTGTACAAACCATTAAAACTGGTGGCAAGGTACAGAGAGACTAAAGAAAATAAACACGATTCCACGTGACTTGTTTCTAAGTCCTGGCTTGCAGTAATGAAACCTGTATTTGTCTAGTGAAAAAGATACTCCATTGTTAAATAAGGCTATTTTTTTTTTTCATTTGTTGATTGGGGTAGAATTTTGAATGTTGACAGTTTTCAAGTTTAGCTTTGGAAGTAAAAGAGGAAACCTATGATGCAACATAGTAACCAGAAATAAAATATAAAACATAATTAACCATAAATGAATGTCGTTCTATGATAAATCAAATAGCTTTGAAAGAAAGTTACAGACATGTGCAGTAGTTGCTAAATGTGCACAGAAAGAAACAGAAGTAAAGAAAGGCATGCAGGGGAGAAGTGAGGTAAAAAGGTAGATCGAAAAGGTGCAGTAGGTGTGAAGAGAGGAAGAGTGTGAGATGGGGTTAG
The DNA here is from genome assembly GCF_019279795.1 of Protopterus annectens. Taxonomy (NCBI): domain Eukaryota; kingdom Metazoa; phylum Chordata; order Ceratodontiformes; family Protopteridae; genus Protopterus; species Protopterus annectens. The sequence goes on from NC_056747.1 coordinate 554,256,931, forward strand.
TAGTGAAGTGTATTTAGCAATTCATTGGTGTGCTCATTGGAATAAGGTGAGAAAAGGTTTAAAGCTGGTTTGTTTTGGTATCCATGATAATGTATTAATTGAAGTTATTGACTGGGCTAATCCCACAGGACTAATGAGTATTCATTTTTGTGAGATGATCCTATACAGTGTTTTTATAGACTAGGGGAAATTTGGTCAGAACACTGAGAGAAACTTACATGCACTTCACTGAGAAGTGCTCTGCAGACTTTTATACCTTCAAGCAAATGCAGGTTCAGGCAGACAGAACCTCAGTTTTAGCATCATATACAAAGGTGTGGTCCCTCAGGTGATCAGCACCTCTTCTTGGTTTACTGCAATATCATATCTGGAATATTACAGTAATTTGCTGGCATGGGGAATTGTCTTCACTGTATCAGATGTGATTCTGCTATGCTACTGATAATGTAAGAAAAAAGGCAGATTGTTTTAAAGTAAATAAGTGATTCAGTGGGATGTGGATCTCTGTGATATCCTTCTATATGCGTCTATATTAGATGATCAAACTGTTAAAAGTTTGAGCATCATATGGTCGACATCATATGATCAGACTTTTAAAAGTTCAAAAATCTAATAAAAAAATAAATGATGGAAAAAAAAATACCTGAATGTTGTAAGCAGGGGGCAAATCCCCCTACACCCCAAAACCCCCTGCTCTTTAAATATACCAACTCCAAGATCACACTACAGTGCAGGAAAGGGAAATCTTCCCATGCTGAACTGTACGGAGATTTTCGCTGAAATGTTCAAACTTTTAAAAGTTCGATCATATAGGTTCATAGGTTGGTACAAAGCTATAGGCCCTATGGCCTATACAAGCCTAGCCTTAACAATTCCATGGCTATTTCTTTTCACACTATTTACCTCCCTGGGCCCCTGTCTAGCAGTGTGACTGACGTGATCCCCGGGGTGAATTTCCTTTCTCCCATCCAATCGTCAAGGTTCCTTTTGAAGATGGCCAAAGAGGCGCTCTGCTTGACATGTATGGACAGTCTATTCTAGAGTTTGGGGTGTTTCTGGGTCAGGAACCTATCCCTCCAGTATGTTTTGTTTATTGTGATGACAAGGTTTAGATCCCTGGAGCGTGTGGCTCTGTGGAATTGGTATTTCTTTGTGTAGCATGTCAAACAGCTCTGGGTTTGACATGGCCTTTTATGTTAAGCAGAGATCGCCTCTGAGTAGACAATATGTGACAGAGTATAGCTGGAGTTTTTTAAGGTGGTCAGCATAAGGCATCTTCTTTAGGCCTGTGATTCTTTTAGTGAGGTATTTCTGCGGCCTTTCCAGTTGGTGCAGATGTCTTGAGAGGTACATACCAAATGGGGCGTTGTATTCTATAATGGGTCTAATGACGGATGAGTACAGTGGGACAATGCCCTCCTTTTTTCTGGATGAAAATCCCTTAGTGATGAGGTGTGCCACATAAAAGGATTTCCTGACTGTTGTGGCAATGTGCTTTTTGAAGGTGAGGCCACTGCCCACCTGTTTACCTAAGTCTCTTACCACACTTTAGGTGTTTAGTGTACTGCCACCTATGTGGTAATTCATGGGTACATGTTTTTTTCAAAGGGGATAACTATACATTTCTTGGCATTGAGCTTGAGCCCATGGCTTTGGCACCAAGCATCTGTTTCTGTAAGGCCCTTTTGTAGAGTATCCACATCATTTGGGGATTCAATAATGGCTCCCAGTTTGCAGTCATCTGCAAACTTTGTTAGCAAGAGTCCCTTAGTGCTGTCCTGTACTTCATTGAAGTAGATGCCAAACAAGAGCGTCGCAGGACTGAACCCTGAGGTACTCCACTTGTCTGGAAATGGATTTGGAGTCAGCTACTTTTACAATGTGGGTTCTGTCAGTAAGCCAGTTGGCAACCCATAGAGTGATGTAGGGATTAATGCCCAGCTTAGTAAGTTTATCTATGATTCCAGAGTGGAGGATGGTGTCAAAGGCCTTGGCAAGGTCCAGATAGGCTGTGTGGACTGCTTTACCCTCGTCCACGGCTCTGGAGACTGATTCAAAGAAGTCAATCAGATTCAGGAGACAAGATCGGCCCTTCACAAACTCAAACTGGGTGGAGTCCAGTGTTTGAAGGTTGCCAATATCTTTGTTTATAAGTTCCATGATAATACATTCCTTGGCCTTGCAGATCAGGCTCATCAGACTGATAGGGTGGTATTTCCCGGGATCCAAGGTGGTGTTGACCATATGACATTCGAACTTTTAAAAATTCAATAACGTGATATAGACCCTTCTATATCACTGTTACAGTATTCATTAGCTCTGAGATCCCCTGCAAAGGATAGCCCAATGTCTGGGCAATGTACCAGGTCTAAATGCCGTTGTCAAATGTCAGTCTGAATGCCCTTCACTGTGCTAGTTATATCAAGCTTATGCTTTGAGATAAGTATCCCGTTGGGGTCATTTTTCTTTTAATACTATACATTAGTGGGTTACATGTCATCTGAGAAAGAAAAATGTCAGTATGGGAGGCAGATTCCCCATAAGGACCACCATGATATGTAATGTTTTGCTTAGGTGCATCTCAGAACCACACTCAGAACTCCATGTGTCAGGCTTTTGTAGCTAACACATTGCATAGCCATCCTTCTACCCTTTTCATTTTTCTTGAGAACCAGTGTCTCAAGTTGTTGGCCCAATGTACCATGGCAGAATCCCGTCACCCTGAGGTATAGCCACATCTCGAGAAAAAGGCCAAGAAATCTAGACCTGAGCCTGCTGCTGGCCAGCCTCCACTGAACATCTCTCTTGAGGCAGATGAGGACAGACTGGTACTGACATCAGTTTCCTCTGCCATGACCTTCTCAGAGGCCTGCATGGAACAGGGTTCTCTCACATCCTTGAAGGTCTTGCAGATGTCTGCAGTGGACGTTGAGAGGAAACCACTGCTGATAATCTATGAGGGGCCTAAAGATATTCCTCAGATCCTTCTTAATGAAGAGTTGCCAGGTACCTCATTGGAATCCAGGCAAGGGTGCAACCCACCTCATTTTGTCAAAGTGGATGTCCCTTTAAAGAAATGGCAGAAGTCCAAGCTTGTGCGAGCTGCAAGGTATCTACAACAAAAATGACAAGACTTCACACAAGGGTTGTTCAATGCCTTGATAGCTTTAAAACCTGTTCAAGGAGTCTTGGTTCCTGCTCCTCCTTGGTCCTCTACCCCTAAAAGGCAAGGGACCCTGAGTCCCCTGATGAGGATTGTGACTTTGCTGCTGACTCTTTAGCCTACTCTTCTGAACTACCTTCTCCTTTAAAGTATGAGTTGGAGGAGGAGGTGCTCCTTTGGAGACACAGTCCTGCATATAATGGATCACTTTACATGGGATTTCTCACAGATATCAGATATCCAGAAGAGGTATTGTGAGTTGTCACAAATGGACTCTCCTACACCTTCTGCTGTCCCTCCTGTGTTGGCTACTTTATTGGATACCTTCTCTACTGCTTCTCTAGCACCATATCCAACCTCCAACTCCTAAGAAGCCTGATAAGTTCTATAAGGTGCCAGATGCCTACAAATTCTTATGTAAATAGACTTCATCTGATCCAGCAGTGATTTATGTGTCCACAGATAAGCCCTCTAGACAGCTGCCCTCTTCTAAGCTTGTTCCCTGTGATCAAGGCAGTAGAGCTGTGGAGAGGATTGGGAAGAAGGTATATACTTCTGCTACTTCAAGGCAGTAGAGCTGTGGAGAGGATTGGGAAGAAGGTATATACTTCTGCTACTTCAAGGCAGTAGAGCTGTGGAGAGGATTGGGAAGAAGGTATATACTTCTGCTACTTCAAGGCAGTAGAGCTGTGGAGAGGATTGGGAAGAAGGTATATACTTCTGCTACTTCAAGGCAGTAGAGCTGTGGAGAGGATTGGGAAGAAGGTATATACTTCTGCTACTTCAAGGCAGTAGAGCTGTGGAGAGGATTGGGAAGAAGGTATATACTTCTGCTACTTCAGCCTTAAGGGCAACAAATTACCAGACCCACATCATAAGATATATTTTGTCTCTTTACCATATTTGGAATACCGTATCTGATCTGTCTGAAGTAAAGCCTCAGCTCTCTCCTTGTCGGGTCCCACTTCTCAAGTTGCTCATCACTCTATAAAATACAGCTATGATTTGGCTGATGCCTGTAATATGGCTGCTTACTCTGGTTTTGTGATGCAGTGTGCTATGTGCTTACATTCAAGTCTTGCAGGATGATACTAAGGCAAAACTTTTGGATGTTCCTCTGGATAAGTAAAATTTGTTTGGAACTGCTGTTGCAAAGCTCTTTAAGACTTTGCAGGACCAAGGAAAGGTCATGAAAGATTTGAAATGCATCTTGTCCCTCAGGCGTTCTCTGTCTATTGCAGTTTGGAAACAATCCTCAAACATTCTTGGGTTCTATCCATTATCTGGCAGGGTTACTTTATGGCCTGGGAAACCTTCCTTCTTTGGTATCCTGAGATCTCCTACAGAGCAGCTTACTCATTTCCTAGGGTCTGTTGCAACAGGGTGCTATTTATCCAGTTCCAAAGACTGAGAGGGGTTCAGGATTTTACTCCAGGATGCTTCTTATCTCCAGAAAAAGAGGACTCTTGGAGACCTGTCCTGGAGCTTTCATTTCTGAATACGTTTCTCAAAGTGCCATCCTTCTGAATGCTTTTTCTTCAGACTCTATTTCCTCTGTTGCTCACTCAAGACCTTTCTAGTTTTCCTGGATGTAAAGGATGCCTACTGTCATATTCCTATCCACCCCTATATTCAGGAAATGGTTGCATTTCTCTGTTTCTTCCTCTCATGTTCAGTTTTTTGCTTTGCACTTTGGGAGTTCAACAAACCCAAGGATGTTCATCAAATGTCTAGCTTCAGTAGCCACTTTTTGCAGACTTCGGGGAATTCCGATATTTCCCTATCTGGGTGACATCTTGCTTCAGGCCACATTCCAAGCCAAGCTATTGCAGGGTCTTCATTTTACCCAGCTTCTATTACACAGCCTGCTGTTCACTGTCAACCTTCAAAAGTCAATGTTGAATCCATCTCAGGATCACATTTTTCTGGGCTTCAGGATCCAAATTGTTCTGATGCTAGCCTCTCTTCCTGCACCCAAGGTTTTTGTCTCAAACAAACTTTTTTCTTTCCCTGACTCCCCTGTCTTGTGTTATGGCCAGGTGATTTCTTAGGGCTGTGGGGTTGATGGCCTTTACCACCCCCTTACTGGGTCTATATCATTTAATCGAAAAGTGAATTCCACAAACTGCATCTACATCGAAAATGCAGTAAAGCAAATGTGCTCTTGTGGGGGGCTGTGCCCCCCAAACCCCCTGCTAATTTTATATATATATATATATATATATATATATATATATATATATATATATATATATATGTATATATACCAACTCCCAGATCGCACTACAGTGAGGAAAGGGCAAATTTTCTGATCTTCACTGTACCACAATCTCACTGTTATAATTTTGCTGAACTGCATTTCTGATGTAGATGAAGTTTGCAGAATTCACTTTTCGATTAAATAATATACAACCCCAATGCCTCCCTGGGCCAGGGTTCATATGCAGAAGTTTCATTGGTGTCTGAAATCAGTATGGCTTCAGCACTGCCACCCACTAGAGTATTTAGTTCTTCTGCTTCCTTGTCTCAAACTGGAATGTCACTGGTGAATTCAACAGATATCTCTCAATTCAGGTGTTCTTTTTAAACTCCTCAGCCATCCCAGGAACTCATCACACATGCTTCAGAGCTGAGGTGGAGAGCCGCTTCAGGCACTCTGAAGGTACAGGGCTTTTGTTCCCCTCAACAGGGGGCAGATCACATCAACATCATCTCATTTTGGCTCTTCAATCTTTCCAGTTTGTCTGGGTGCCAGGTCCCTTAAATGTTTATACAGAGAACACTACAGTCATGTGGTACAGCAACAAACAAATGGGGAACAAGATCATACCTTCTATTCAGAGTAGATCTTTAAGCATGGGAAATAGCCATCAATCAGTGGGTGACCCTATGGCAGTCTATATTCTGTAAGAGTGCAGTCTTCTGGCAGATTCTGTCAGCAGGTCCAGGGCACAGCTTTATGAATGGATGCTACATAGCCATGTGTTTCTGGACATAGTTCATTGGTGCAGTATTCCTCATGTGGATTGTTTCTGCCTCTCTTCAGAACAGGCAACTTCTTCAGTTCTATTCCAGAGTCCTATGGTATTTGACTTGGAAAGTGGAAGCCATGTCTTTCTCTTGGAAGGGAATGTTCCTGCATGACCCCCCCCCCACCTTCCTCTTCTTCCCAAAGTACTTCACAAGATTGAGAAGACACTCCAAAAATCTGTTTGGCGACTCCCTTTTGACCCAGAATGCACTGGTTTTCCCTCTTATTCCATTTGGCCAGGGGCAATCCTCACAAGTTACCTCACCACATGGACCCTGTCACACAAGACAAAGGATCTCTCCTTCACCCACACCTGTCCACTCTTCAACTGACACTTTGAATGATAGGTTTTTGATTCCTTTCCTATACCTATTTTTTGAGGATATGCTTAAGGTCCTATAGGAGGCCAGGAAACCGAATGCCTACAAATCATGTATGTCCAAGTGGAAGATATTTTCTGTCTGGTGTCTTAAACAGCACCAGGATCCCTTTTCATTAGGGGTCCACCTTGATTCATTCCTACCTGTGTGAAATGTTACTTTGCTGGTTGTCATATTCTTCAGCAAAAGCTCACTTGTCAGCAATTTCTGCCTGTCTGCCACTAAATCCTCTTCTGGCCTCTAGATTTGAGATCAAGCAATTTGTAAAAGGTATCCTTCCTATCAGACCCCCAAGAAAGCCCATTTCTTTTTCTTGGGATCTTAATTTTTTCCTTGAAGAACTGACTCAGACTCCTTTCACATCTTCCTGTGCTGCATCTTTGCAACATTGGTCATAGAAGACTGTTTTATTGGTTGCTTTAACCTCCACCAGACCAGAAGAGTGTCTGAACTCCAGGTCTTGATGGCAGTCCCTCCTTTTCTGTTTTTTTTCACAGAGATGCAAATCTTTCTTTTATGCCCAAAGGTGGTTAATGTATCTAGCTCCCTTCCTATTTTCCCTTCTTTGCAGACTGTTATTGAAAAGGTTCTTCAATACCAAGGACTTGCATAGTCAGCTCAGATACTATTTAGACAAAACATAGGGCTTTTGTAAATCTGATCAACTTGTTTTCTCTCCAGGACATTTGGTTTGACAGTTTCTAAACAAAGAAACCAAACCACCAGTGACCAGAGTGGAGAAAACACCACAAGGAACAAACAACCCACTCTGTGCTGTTGCCTCAAAAAAAATCCACAGGCATGAAATGATCCAAAATATTGGTAAAACCACAGGTTTATTACTCCAGCCAGTCAAAGCAGTAAAATAGCTTAAAAACCATACAGGATAAATAGAACACAACTGTAGTGTATCCAACACAGTCAAGCACTTTCGTCCTGCTTTAGGACTTCTTCAGAAGTGTGTTTGCTAAAACCCACTCCCTCTTTTATACTGACAATTAACTAATTAAAATTTAAATCATGTTAACCCTATAGAATCTGTTAAAAAATGTGTAGTAAATTTTAATGTTTCTGTGAATGAAAGCAGTGTTGTTTACTGAACTAGGTTTTTTCTATTACAAAATAGTTGCCCTATGTTTCAATTCAGGTTTTATAGGTACATTGTCATTGATGCTTGGGGTTACCGTGGCATTAAGTCTCAACTGCCACCTCATTTCTGCCCTCTCCAACTTGTTTTTCCATTTACCCCCTCTCGGATCACTACCAGTAACCTCCAGAATACCAAATAAGAAAGAGTGATTGAGATTATTTTTAATATGCCTGTATGTAGCATTATTTTCATCATGTTTTCTCACAGCATACAAATGCTCATAGATCCTCCTTCTAAAAGTTCTTTCAGTTTTACCTATGTAGAAATGCTGACATTCCTGACGAATAGCTATATATACCAGTCCTTTCGTAATACAGGACCCTGTTGCTAATTTTATCTCCCTATCTATTACTTTCCATTAGTTTCTAAACAAACCAACTTTTCCTGGATTTCCAAGGACATTTATTTTTGTTATTCTTTGCAACAGTTGTCTACCTCTGTTAAGGCTCATTCTACTAGGGCCATTGGTTTCCTTGGATGCTTTCTTCAGAGGTTTGGATGCCAACTTCATCCATGAAGCTGCTTCTTGGTCTTCAGTTTATGCATTCACTAAAGATAGCAAACTGGATGTTGTTTCCAGAGCCCGGGCAGGATTTGCCAAGGCTATCCTTCATGGGTTTGTGATCCGTGGTAGTGGTGCTGCGGTAGCATTGTCACCTCACAGTACGACACTGTCCGGTTCAATTCTCAGCTAGAGCGTCTTCTGCGTGGAGACATACGTGAATGGGCGTACCTTCATTGAAGGTTGTGCATCAGGGCTGGCAACTCGGCACGTAACAATCAACTACCAATCATTAGCGGACCGGAGTTCCGCTGTGGCGACCCCTAACCGGGAAAAGCCGAAAGACACAACAACATCCTTCATGGGTTTGTGAAGGGCTCTTCCTTGCTTTCCATCCTCCTTCCTTCACAGTAGCTTTTGTACTGTTCCAGAGGTAATGGATACTGCAACACTGATAAGAAAGGAGATAGTACAGTTGTGTAAACTCTTACCATAACAGCAGATGTCCTTCTTTTCACTGCTGTAGTATTCATCCCCCCTCCCACCCCCTGTTCCACCTTTTCCAGTGATATTTTATTTCTGGCAGACAGGCTGTTGTACCTCCATTTTTTTTCTGGCTGTACATTCTCCTTTCCACTGGCGGCCTTGCTTCTCTAGGCACTTTAGTTCTTAATTGGGAGCGTTTGTACAACACTTTTAAGCCGTATGCTTGTGCAGGAAGCATGCATCTGACATATGATGCTTCTGTGTAATAAAGGCTTTGGTATACTGGCCTGGCATTGGGCTATCCTTGGCAGGAGATCCCAAAAGTAATGAATACTGCAACAGTGAAAAGGACATCTGCTGTTATGGTAAGATTGTACACAACCGTACTTTCTTGCAAAGTTTTGGACATGTTCAAATCACCATTAAATATTATAAAAAACTTTTTTTTAATCCATATGTTAGATTTGGATACTATTTATTTTAATCTTACTTATTCTACTCAAACTGCAGTAGGCATTAATTCCTCCTCAAAGGAGCACAGGGACAGTACTAGGCAAGTGATCATAAGGCTGCACAAAATGCGTAGCCATATACACCTTTAACACTTAAAAGTTCATGTCTTCTTTTTCAAGCACTCATCACTCTCCTCTCAAATCAAGCAGGGCTGCACGTGACAGTTTTGGTGCTTATGTGTCAAAGCGGTACCATGTTTGACCTGTAGCAGCAGCGTATTCCATAGTTTGGGAATATGTTGAGTTATGAACCTGTCTGCTGCAAATCTTGTTTATTTGACAGCCTAAGTTTAGGCCATTAGTGTGACTGTGTGAGTGTTTGCAGAGCCACTGATTTTTCAGAAAAACAGGAGATCAAATGAGACTAAGTCTTTCATGGTTCAGAAAAGCGAGACGCAGGTCACCTCAGAGTAGTCTGTAGGCTATTGAGTATAAGAAGAGATGTGCTCAGGATATGTGAAGGATTTAAAGACCTTTAATTTTCTTGGTAAGGTATCTATTTGATCCTTCCCACTGAGTGATTTGCTTTAATTTATACATTCCAAAAGGGGCAGGATTTCCTGATTATGGTGAAAACATTAAGATCCAGTAAGAGATAGAGAATTGTCTACTCAAGTACCCATGTCTTTTATGAACGTGTCTGTCTGAACATACTATGTGAGAACAGCTTTCTTGTTGAAATATACTGCAATGGATTTCTTTGCATTTTACTTGAGAGCATTTTTGATACAACAGATATGTTTACTTCCTGCCTTTGCTGGAGTTTTGTTATCAAGGCATGAGTGCATAACAGTGCTGTCATCAGCAAACTTGTTCAATCACACTTCTAGGATATTGGACTGAATGTCTGCAAAATAAATACCACACAGAAAAGGGCCCATCACTGATACCTTTGGAACCTCACTGGTTATAGAGGATCATATGTTTTATTGTCAAGCTTACAACATACTAGTCTTCAATAAGCTTAGTTCACATAACCCCATATTAATATTTTCTATTTCCCATATTTATTTACATTTTGTTGACTATGTTAGTCCCACTAGGCCAATGGCCTCATTTCAGGTGATACCCCAAGTGTTATTCATACCACCTAAGAGAAATTTGGCCAGGACATGGGGAACTTCCCCTACTCATTTTGATAAGTGACTAGATCTTTTACATCTACCTGATCTACCACCAGTTCAAGCAGATTAGCTCTCAGTTTAAAATCTGATGGGTTCATAGGTGTTTACTAGGCTAAAGACCGCAAGGGTCTTTCCAAGCCTAACAGTGCATCTCAAATCTCTTTGGAGATGAAACATTTACAAGCTAGGGCCTGGGAGATGAACTATTTAGAGGTTGTCTGTGTCCATTAGAGACATAGGTGCCAAACCAGTGATGAAGTTCCTGTTCTCCATCCAATTGCCCAGGTTGCACTTGAATTGGATTAGGGAGGAACTCCACTTCAGATAGATGGGGAGCCTGTTTCAGAGATGGGGTATTCTCTGGGATACATACCTGTCTCTCCAGTAGGTCCTATTTATATCTCAGGCAAGGTTTAAGTCTTTAGAAGGTATAATTCTGGTGCTTTTTGTTTTGCAGATATGCAGGAGGTCCATCAGAATGAGTCTAACAGTTCCCTGTATGCCTGGCATAGATCTCCCCTAAAAACCTGTAGGAGAGGGAATACAGGGATAGAGCCTTGAAGCAGTCTTCATAGGATATTTTACTTAAGCCCTGTATTCTTTTAGTGAGGAACCTCTGTGGACATTCCAGTTGTTGAATATGACTGGTTAGGTATACACCATAGGGGGCATTGTACTCAGTGATAGGTCTAATGAATGCCACATACAGTGGAACAATGACTTATTTGGACTTAGATGCCATACCTTTGTTTGTAAGTTATACGGCATAGAATGATTTCTTCACAACTGCAGACACATAATGGTCACAGGCCAAATTACTATCTACATGTGTCCCTAAGTCACTGACTACTGGGTCAACTCTAAGGAGTGTATTGTCATCTGAAAGATGCTTACTCAAGAGTAGAGCACCTTCTTTATGTTGTTCTGCAATATCATTGATCAAACTACCTGGTGTGGGAATAGAACTACAGCCTGCTGCTCCAAAAGCAAATGTGCTACCTGCTAAGCAACTGAGATTATATCAGGATTGAGGCTCTCGACTGAAATGTTGGCACTTGAAATGTCAAGTTCTGGCACATCGAAAAAAAAAAAAAGGAAAATCCAGTAGAAGAGTAAATCTTTAACATTGCTCTTCTTTAAACTTCTGTTTTTTTTTGTTTTTGTTTTTTTTTGTAGGGGGGAGTCCCCAGTATCCTCCAAATCTGAGATTGTCATACCTTGGAAAAAAAGGAATATTCTGGGAAATGACTATCTCAGACATATATATTTAAGTCCACTTTTGCAGCCATTTAATCTCTGTGCTTTGGGACTCACTCTAGCAGGTTCAGACATTTCATATGGTTACTCAGGATTGATAGTGAAGGAAATTAAATTATTAATTTGCTCTAATCATGAAAGGAAGCTGATTCGAAACGCTGGAGGTTTCACTGTAATATGTCTGTTACGCTTTTTTTTCCTTTAAGTGCTATTAATTTATTGACCCCCTAACTTAGAAGAAGAAGAAAAAGCATTCATTCAGCCATTCTGAATAGTTCAGAATTCCACATGCTGATTTTTCTCATGAGGAATAATTTTATCAGTTCATTTTGTTGTGTGTGGGTTGTTTTGAAAGTTCACTGACGACTTGGAAATAAATACTGGTTGTAAACTGTCTAGTTTACATATATGTAACAATCTAGAAAAATTTGAAGAACTAATGCCTGCCTGTGTAGGATGCAGCAATTCCAAAGGTCATTGTTCTAGCCCTCAGTCTCTCTTGCAAGCTTGTTTAACTATAGGTGCAGTTATATGGACTTATTATCAGGCAAACAGTGGAGTATTGATATATTTTCTTTGTGGTAGCATTTTACAGGAAATAAGAAGTAACACACTGGCTGGCAGCTGGGCGGCCACGGTGGTACAGTGGTGCAGCGGTTAACATTGCCGCCTCACAGCAAGAGGTCCTCCGGTTCGATTCTCGGCTGGGGTGCCTTCTGTGTGGAGTGTGCATGTCCTCCCTGTGGTTGCGTGGGTTTCCTCCAGGTGCTCCAGTTTCCTCTCACATCCCAAAGACATGCAGTAGGTGGATTGGGCACTCTAAATTGGCCCTAGGTGTGAGTGTGTGCGTGTGTGTGCCTTCTGTGGAAGGTTGGGCTGGCAACTCGACACAATAAAACTCCACTGCCAATCATGAGCAGATAGATGATCCGCTGTGGTGACCCCTAAATGGGAAAAGCCAAAAGAAGAAGAAGAAGACACTGGCTGGCAGCTGAACAGCTTAATTCTGTCTCTCTCGCTTCATTCTTGGCACTGTGACATTGCAGATTAGGACATCACAAGTGACTCACTTGTCAGCTGTTTGTGTCTCCCTTCCCAAACAGCTGAGATGATGTAGTCAGTGAGATCATCTGGCAGGCAGGGTGCTTCTTTTCATCATACCTGTTCAGTTTGAGTAAGAGATTACATAAAGAAGAAAAAAGACATTGCCTTAAATAATAGATAACAGTCGCCCTGTTAAAACATAATGCAAAGCTGTATATGCATTTCTTAGTTTTACATCTAGAATTAGAATTTATCCTTTCATTTATTGGAATAGCTGTAATTTAAATTCACTGTATCTGTGAATCATAATTGCAAATGTTTTTCAGCCTTTAGTCCTTCAGCTAATGTTCGATTTCTTCTGCCTTTTTTTCTTCAGGGAAATATTTGTATGTTTTCAAAGCAGTTCTATTAGCTACATGAACATTAATGTTGGTGCATCCCTTGTCAAAGTCCTGTTGTAATCAAATAATAATGTGAACTTGACCATGGTATATAAGGAAATAAGGGTAGAACTTGGCTAGGCTTGTAAGGGCCCTAGGGCCCTTAGACTAGTAAATTCTAGGGGCCTTAGCCTAGTAAATTCCTATGATTCTAGAACTTCCCTCTTTTCCTGACTTCCAAAAAAAAATACTTTTAAGTGCAGATGTGCATCTTAGTTTAGTTAAATCTGGCAAGAAAACATGCATTTAAAAGTTTGCGTTTGTGCAAGTGCATTGTATGATTATGTATGCCTGTGTTGAAATTCCATCTTATGCACATCACGGAGTTGCGATTTAATAAAAGACGAATGCTTGATTTGGCTTTCGTAATTTTAAAACCTTTTTATTTATCCATTAAATGGTGTGGCCAACAGTTTCAGAAATAGTTGTCACATTTCCTGATAACTCTATATAATTCCCAGTACACATTGTAGTAAGGGTACATGGTGTCAGAAGTGCCAGTTACGATGAGCAATGTTTAAGCACGAGAAAGAAGAATGCAGCCGAACAGAACGAGAATGTGCTTCCAATACTAGCTGACTCATTGGCAGAGCGTATTTACTTCTCTGCAGCATTATGTTTGCTTTTTAATGCTAGAGATTAAAAGTCCAGCATGTTGTTTTTATAGACAATTAATCCATGCGTTTTTTTTTTTTTTTTTAACTTTACTGGAGCTCTTACCAAATTTATCCTATTTATTGCAGTCCTTAGAATTAGGTTAACAGCTTTAAGTTAGATAAGGGTATGATACTTCTGTTTGAAATGGCCTAACTTCAAGATTGAAAACACTGAATGAGAAAGCATGAAATCAGACCTGACACTAAACCTCAAGCAACATGTGAATTCCATAAAAGCGGTAATTTATACAATGCATTTCTCACTCTATTTACTGATACAGTAACATGCATGTATTTTATGAAAGTCTGATCTCCAACATATTTTTTTCTTTTGAGGGGCAAGTTCATCAGCAGCCTACATTTTGGAGACAATGTACCATACACTATCTTAGAAAAATGCTAAGAGGATATATTACCTGCAAGTAGTGATAAATAATTGGTTTTATTAGAAAACAAATATTTCACATTACATTAAAACTAAGTAACCTCAAAGTTAGAATATAGTACCAGGGATATGAGAGCTGTGGGTGCTTATCATACCAGGAAAATGTCCTTTCTGTCTACTATTTCTTTCCATTTCTCAAAACGTTGATGGTACTTCTCTTTATTTTATTTTGCCAGCTGTTTTTTTTTTTTTTTTTTTTTTTATTTTGTTCAGTTTGGTGATAAATTGAAGGAATAGTGTGTAAGCTACATGAAAACAGCGACTGTAATAATGTTTGAGTTTTGTTTTTTGCAGAAGTGTGTGTTATAAGTGAATCCCATTATACTGACCCTGCAGAAGCTGTTTTGTTTGGAAAGCAATTCAATAAACATGTGCATATTATTTTATGATTTTTTTTGAAAGAGATGCTACATTTTGCCCATATAATTATTTATGAAAAAGTCAACATCTGTCTCTTTGATTTACATATAGGATTAATGCTTCTTTATTTGATGTGAAATTGTTGTTGTCTGAACATCTCTATGTAAATAGTTAAACTGGAATTCATAAAATGTTGCACTGCTTAAAAGCTGCTTTGTATCAAATATAGATTCAAGTACATACCCTGCAACAGTCTTCACAGACTCTGCTGTTTAGCTAAAGCTATGTGGAATATTATCAATTTTGTGTAAAAGTAATGGTTTGCATTTTGTAAGCAGCTCTACCATTTGCTGTACTATGCCATCACATTCTGGCATCACCTTCTCAAAAATATGTACCCACATAGCAGTCAGTTACCTTTCTGGTATCCTGGCCAAATATCCAGTAGTCTGTATATAAACATAATTTTGGGTTACACCTTCTTCTTCTTGCTAAAATATGCCATACGTCTAGTATGGTCAACCCTTTCAACAAAAGGTAAAACATGAGTATAATAAATGTCTTTTTCATCTCTTTTCAATGTAAAAGTAATTAGAGCTCAGTCTAATGATCTTCTCAGTCTGCTACAAATTGGTGTCTTTTGCCTATGTTTTAATTACACTGATTATCAGTGCCTCATGGCTGCATTTCACCCCTGGCAATGATCTTACTCAACTGCCTATGCCATCACCACCTAAGCAATGATCAGACCATTCACCATTCCCTTTGGTTCCTGTTGTGCCCGTAGCAATCCCCTACCCATTCATTTTCAGCTGCAACTGTAAGAGTCACTTTCTTCTTCAAATTTCTGTCACAGAAATAGTGACAGTCACCCTCATCTTCTAGTTAGTTCCTGCTGAGACTGTAGCAATCATCAAACTATTCCCACTGTTTCCTCTGATAGTAGAATGTACTGTACCCACTCAGTGTTCCCACTGTGACTGCAGAATGTGCTGTACCCCACTCACTGTTCCTACTGTGACTGTAGAATGTGCAGTACCCACTCGCTGTTCACAGGGAAAAAAATGTGCTGTTCCGAGAAACATGCACACAACACAAGCACACCAAAATAAATAAACCGTACGCATACAGTTAACAAAACCCAAACCTACACTAAACCATACATACATTACTAACTATCCACTTACCTTAGCACGCACCCTAACCCTAAGGTCCGTAACTATCGCACACATATCCTACGAAACGATACACAAACTAATACACACACATACAGTTAACAAAACCCAGCTCTACACTACACCATACATACATTACAAACTATCCACTTACCTTAACCTGCACCCTAACCCTAAGGTCCGTAACTATCGCACACATATCCTACGAAATGATACACAAACTAACTAATACACACACATACAGTTAACAAAACCCAGCTCTACACTACACCATACATACATTACAAACTATCCACTTACCTTAACACGCACCCTAACCCTAAGGTCCGTAAGTATCGCACACATATCCTACGAAATGATACACAAACTAACTAATACACACACATACAGTTAACAAAACCCAGCTCTACACTACACCATACATACATTACAAACTATCCACTTACCTTAACCTGCACCCTACCCCTAAGGTCCGTAAGTATCGCACACATATCCTACGAAACTATACACAAATAATATACACACATACAGTTAACAAAACCCAACTCTGTACTAGACCATACATACATTACTAACTATCCACTTACCTTAACGTGCACTCTAACCCTAAGATCCGTAACTATCGCATCACAGTGGAGAAAATAGCGAAGCCACGGAACAGCCCACCAAAATCTTGCCCTAGGTAAGATTTCGATATTCCGGGGCTTTGCTATTTTCATCCTTTGATGTAGTGGGTTTGAAATTATAACTTTCGATGTTTTACAACTTCAAAGTTATAATACAGACCCGCTATACTCACTCTCCATCACTGGTGAGACAGTAGCATGTACTGTACTTAGCCCCCATCACTAGTGTAACTGTAGCATATCTTATACTCTCTTCTCAAGACTAATAAAACCTTTATAATGTGCTGGACTCAGTACACATCACTAGTGTGGCTATACCATGTTCTGTACTTACTCACTGTTCTTGCTTTGACTGTAGCATTGCTCATCCAACTCCTCATCATCATAGTGACTATATCATGTGCTGTACTCACTCCCCATCACCAGTGTGATGATAGCATGTCATGTACTCTCTCCCCATCACTGATGTGACTGTAGCATATGCTGTACTCAGTCCCCATTCCTAATTTGATTATAACATGGTGTACTCACTTTTTATCTCTTGTATGACTGTAGCATTTGCTGTACCCATTCCGTGTTCTTCCTGTCGCTGTGGAATTGCTGATCCAACTCCCCATCACCTTTGTGACTGTAGCATGCACTGTGCTCACCCCATCATTACTGTAATCACACCTGTCATTCTAGTTGAATAAAAAACAAGGAAACTCACTGAAAACACAAACGGAACACCACTGCAGCCAGAACGATGTAAAAGAAAAGAAACGCAATTTATTTAAAGACCAAAACAGCATTTTCGCTTCCAGAAAGCCAGAAGCTTCATCAGCAGTTGGAAGGATTAAAACCTAATGCATTTAAAACAAAGTAACTGGCGCTTGTTGACGACATCACCACAAGCGCCACAAGGTTGCTTAAAGGGGCAATGATGAAACTTAAAAGGGCAACAATAACAAGGAGAGCGGGTAAATACAAATGCATAGTATGCCCTGTAAAACTTATATAAAAGAATTAAAACATTCTATAATGAAGTGTGAAGCTAAAAAGCTGTATATAGTGAATATCAATAGACAAGAGCAACTAAATGTACTACTGCATCGGGTCACCTAACAGGAGCAAGCAATATAAAAAAAGCTACATATCAAAGGAAAATCAATATGTTAAGTTTGCTATTACTTTAAACTATAGATGGAATAGAACACTGAATGGGCTTAACCCTAGCAAAGCATTATATGCAACATTATTCACTGTCCTTGGAATTGACCAATGGGATAGGTTGATGCATACCAAGAGTAAAAAGTACTATCTAAGGTAGCTCTTATATTTAGAATTGCAGCAATGTTACAGTTTCGTTTAGCCCAGGAAATGAAAAGGCGTCCAGTTGGAGTTGCCATTCGAGCTCACGAGTCTCGACAATAAGAGATTGTGGGCCACCTCTGATATCCATGCTGATATGATCAATGCCCATGAACAGGAAGCTGTGGCCGCTGTTGTTAAGAATATGTTTTGACAGCGTTGTCGCTTTCTTATTGTTGATAAGCGTAGATGTGTTGGTATATCACGGTCACAGAAGCGTCTATCCGTTTTACCAACATAGAAGCTGCGCATTGGCAAAATGCTACGTATACTATGGCCTTCGTTTTACAATTAATTTTGTGATTGATGAAATTCCTTCATTGGGGAGAGGAAATATTTCATCAATCACAAAATTAATTGTAAAACGAAGGCCATAGTATACGTAGCATTTTGCCAATGCGCAGCTATGTTGGTAAAACGGATAGACGCTTCTGTGACCGTATATACCAACACATCTACGCTATCAACAATAAGAAAAGCGACAACGCATTGTCAAATCATATTCTTAACAACAGCGGCCACAGCTTCCTGTTCATGGGCATTGATCATATCAGCATGGATATCAGAGGTGGCCCAATCTTATTGTCGAGACTCGTGCTCGACAACTCAACTGGACGCTCATTTCCTGGGCTAAACGAAAACTGTAACATTGCTGCAATTCTTAAATGTAAGAGCTACCTTAGATAGTACTTTTACTCTTGATGGCGTACCTATCCCATTGGTCAATTCAGGACAGTGAATAATGTTGCATATAATGCTTTGCTAGGGTTAAGCCCATTCAGTGTTCTATTCCATCTATAGTTTAAAGTAATAGCAACCTTAACATATTGATTTTCCTTTGATATGTAGCTTTTTTTATATTGTTTGCTCCTGTTAGGTGACCCGATGCAGTAGTACATTTAATTGCTCTTGTCTATTGATATTCACTATATACAGCTTTTTAGCTTCACACTTCATTATAGAATGTTTTAATTCTTTTATATAAGTTTTACAGGGCATACTATGCATTTGTATTTACCGCCTCCTTGTTATTGTTGCCCTTTAAGTTTCATCGCTGCTTTACAACCTTTGGCTGTGGTGATGTCGTCAACAAGCGCCAGTTACTTTGTTTTAAATGCATTAGGTTTTAATCCTTCCAACTGCTGATGAAGCTTCTGGCTTTCTGGAAGCGAAAACGCTGTTTTGGTCTTTAAATAAATTGCGTTTCTTTTCTTTTACACCTGTCATTCTGCTATCCGCATCCTGACAGCAGTGGGTGGGAAGCTGTCCTGACTTTCTGACTTAACAGTGATCAGGTACAGAAGTCTTCCTGTTGGTTTATTGCTCGTCCTCCCCTCCCAAAGTTGTGACAGCGAAGGTTTTGTATAATACTAACACATTGTTAGGACAGAGCTTACCATGTACTCCCAGCGGTCAGAGCATACTCAGTCACTGTGAACATCATAACTGCTGTGACTGGACGGCTCATTTGCATTTATACAAAGTTAAGCAGTGTTTTACATTGCATCTATACAGTCACATTTTAATACAGACAGCAATGGATATTTATTTATTTATTTATTTTACATTTGTTAACCAGGAAATTCCGACTGGACCGGGTCCATTTTCAGCGGAGGCCCGGGGAGAAAAGCTCCAACATGAAGTTATACAAATACAATACATCCAGCATAATACACAAAACAGGTTACATCATGTATGCTGAGCATAGTAATATAACAAGAAATTAATAAAAACACTCCAGGTAAAAGAAGATGTAGAACATGGGTAAAAAGACAATGCCCGTTATACATTGGTAAGAAAAGAAAATATATCAAGTAAGATTCTACAGTTAAAAGTACCCTTTCAGATGACCAAGCCTACAGGGGATCAGAGCTCCAGCATGTGATCAGAGAGGAATTTGGGGAGTTAATAGTAGTATGGGTAGGGTTATGTGATACAAGGGCATAACCAGGTACTAAGAAGGTGCAATTTGAGGGAGTTTTTGAATATGGATGTGGAGGGGGCAGTGGACACGGATAGGGGAAGAGCGTTCCAATTTCTGGCAACTGTGTGGGAGTAGAGTGCTTTCCCTGCATTATTGTTAGCCTTGGTGATGGAGAGGAGAGATTTTTCATTGGATCTTAGGTACCAGTTTGCAGTATAGACAGTAAGTAGGTTGGATAATGAGGATTTTTTTTCAGGGTATTTGAGAGTATTGTAGGCTGTGCCCAGCTGGTGATATTTTATCTAGTTTATTTGAGACTAGTAACCAGGAGAAAAAAGTATGAAGATGTTTTATATTAGTTTGGTTTGATTGCATAAAAAGCAGACTTAATGGGAATATAGGAACACTGGAACATAGGCATGTTAGGCAAATAATCAGAAACGTCTAGTCATATACACCTTTAAGTGAACACACACAAAGTTTTATGCCTCCTTTTTCAAGCACTTAATAGTGTTTTCCTTACCTGGCAATCATAAAGAAAATTTGCGTATTACCTATCCAGTCATCAACACTAGGGTTAAATGTAGTCAAGTAGTACTTTGACCTGTAGTTGTAACATATTCCACAGTCTTGGAATACCTTAAGTTAGGAACCTACCTCTCCAGTAAGTCTTCATTTGTTGATGGAGATTTAGGTTCCTTAGTGCAGGTGTTTATAGAGCCACGGGTTTTGCATTGAAACAGAAGGTTAATCACAACAATTCATTGTTCAGAAAGAAGGATACAGGTTACTTCTGAGCAGTCAGTAGGCTCATGAGCATAAGGAAAAATGTACTGATCTACCTGTTTAATTGAATTTTCTTGTAAGATATCTTTGGGCCTATCTGCTTGAGCAATATACTTCGACTTGTACATACGCAAAGGTGTATTGCATTCAGCAATGGGTCTGATAAGGGAAGAGAACAGTGGCAATATGACTTTGAATATTATTCCCTTGGAAATGAGCTGGGATACTCAGAAGGATTTCCTGATTGTGGTGGAAACATGATAAATGAAAGAGAAGGGTCCACATGAGTTCCCAGGTCTTTTATGACCATATCTGCTTGAAGAGAGGCATCATTTATAACATACGAGGTGGGAACAGCTGTTTTACTGTGCTGCACTCGTTTACATCTGTCATGAGATAATTTTCAGTACATCTGGTATGCGCATATTACAGATCTTGTTTAGTATCATGGATGAACAGATATTAGTGCCCATTTTCCAGTTATCAGCAAACTTGGTTAACCACACTTCTGGGATATTGGGCTGGATGCCTGTAAAATAAATGCCAATAGGAGAGAGACCTGGTTACCCCATTAGTTACAGTTTTACATTCAAAGAGAGTACCAGCAAATTTCACAATCTGACATCTATCAGAGAGTTAATTTCAAATTCAATCTGATATCATAACATTTTTAACAATGCCATCACAGGGAATGGCATCAAAAGCCCTTTTAAATCAAGATATGTGGTGCACACTGAGTGACCACTGTCCACAGCTTTTGCAGCCTTTAAAAATAAGCGTACTAGGTCCAGGGGGGCAGGATCTGCCATTCACAATACCAAATTGATTGGGACTAGATCAATTAAGATGCCTGTGTCTGCATAAATAAGTTCTCGCATGATACATTCCATGGCTTTGCAGATAAGATGGAGAGGCTAATGGGCCTGTAATTGCCCAGATCTGTACAGACAGGGCTGTTTTGTTTTCACTGAGATTTTAAACATTAGGTGAGGTGATACTTTAAATAACAGAGAACTTAGTAATGGGGCTATTGCAAGTACAGGACGGGTTTTTCTGACTGGTATGTTTTCAGTAAGTTTTTAAATTCTAGAAGGTTTGAGAAATCCATCATGTTTGTTAGGATGGAGCCTCACAGTTTAACAACATACACAGGGTGCAGGGTTGTAGACAGTCACCAGTAGGATTTCTGGGTGAACACTGGGTATTGGTTCAGTGAGTACAGATGTCTATGGGAATTGTAGCAGTTTAATAATTGACTGATGGCAGGGCATCTCTCTGGAATATATAGGATACTGTGGACAGTTTTAAGCTGATTGAAGGCTAGCAGACGAAGTAACCAGTTAAGAGACTAAAGTGCAAGGTAGTGATGTCTTCCCTTAATGTGTTTACTTCCAAACACTACATTTCTGTAGTAACATTGCCATTGTTTGACTAGCTGAACACTGTGCAAGTTAATGAAATTTGAGGAAGCATATAACAAACTAGGGAGTAGCTAGGTCTGATCTATTGCCTTGTCTGCATATTTTGATAGAAAGATATCTTTATAAAGAAGTCCTAGTTTACAGTTGATTTTTAAACTGCATGTTGGAAGTGCTGATCTATCATCAATTAGTATTCCCAAGTAGTTTTATATTTTGTACTAGCTCAGTTCTTCTGTAATTAATTGGTTGTATTGTTAAGTCACTATAGTCGATTGTTGGGTTGGTGGTAAAAATACCATTAGTTTACTTTTCTTTGGATTTAAGACCAATTTAGTGTGTTCAAGATAGTTTTAATTTCTGTAAAAGAAATGCCTTATGCCATCTTGCATCTGTTTAACTGAAGAGGCTTATAAAAAGAATATAAAATGCTAGCCACATTAAACATGGAACAGAAATACAGAGCTCAGAAGACATATGGTAAACACTTTCATTTCCTAATTACATAAATATGACATTACAATTTGCATTAGAAAGTACATGAATATGAACTTAAAAAATATATTAATTAAAGAAAACTTCTAGTATGTTATTAAGTACCTGATGTACAATCAGCCTTAAAGATTTCTGCTATTTTGCAGTCTTAGCCATATTTAAAATTGAAGAGGTTTGATGATTAATTTAACAGAAGCCTAGAACCTGAAAATGTTTTAAAAAATCACCGGCCTGCTGTTGCATAGGTAGAATATCTGCCTGTGTTGCTACTGACCTGGGTTTGGGAATAAGCCCAGACTGCAGCAAGAGTTAGCTGGGTGGGACAGGGTGAAAGATCCATTCACAAGACCTCCTGGATAAGGGGTGATATAGGATTCCTCACCAATCATGCAATAACCAATTACCAATGAATAGGTCTTCGGCTGAAGGAAAGTTATGGATGTTGGCAAGTGAATAGCATGCAGTAATATGCTATACACATTTGTTATTATTGCAAATTACTCTCTTTCTCACACACACACACACACACACACACACACACACACACACACACACACACACACACACACACACACACACACACGTGCACACACTCATTTGACTCTGTCGCTCACTCCTCCCTCATAGGGACTATAATCATCTTCTGTTAGATTGATCCTTGTCACTGTTCACTTATCCCAACTTGAAACCTCATTCTCCAGCCTTAAATAGAGCAGCCACAAGGGTCGGTCTACTCAGAAGTTCGAAGGTGTGTCCAGTGAGGAGAGTTGTCTGGGATCACAAATAAGGAGAAGTTGGAGGGGGTCAGACAGGGGCAAAAAAAAACAGGTGGCAGTAGTAGTTGAATGAGAATAGTAAACAGCATTAAATAGATTTTGAACTTTGATTTATGGCAGCATTGCTGTGAACTATCCATTTTTGTCATTTTAGGATATTGTGTATTTAATTTGTTCTTGCCTCTTTTACTTTAAATGTTATTCTAGTCATCAGTAGTTTGGATTAACTGGATGAATCCTGTACTGCCATTAAGCCGCAAACCTTGTATGGTTTGTTACTAATATCTATGTTCTTGTGCCATAGCTATGAGCTCACACATCATGGAGCCCATGCTTGTTTTTGTTGTACTTTGAATGTGATGTCACTGATGACATAGGCCCACATACATTAAGCAAGCAATAATGACTGACAGGGTGTGTGTTGTTGTGGAAATAACTCACACCCAGGGAAGTTTCATTATTTCCACAATAGTACACCCCCTGCCAAGCATTATAGCATTCATTTTTTGTATATTTTTTATAGATTCATAGATGTGTGTATGTATATATTATATTTTGGATGTAAAATAGTTCCTCCCCACTATTGCAAGCTTGATGTATTTTACACCCAAAATATAAGTTATATAAAAACTTAACATGTACATACAGGCAGACCCACTGACATATTTGCAGAAGCACTTGAACTCAAAAACATAGACTGACAGAATTTCACACACACACACACTGTACTTAGCATCAATTTTGTTGAGCAAACATCCTTTTCCTTGTTGAAAGAAATTATATATTTTTACTCTTTTGATATTCTACTAAAAAAATAAAATACATAGCAACCCCCCCTGAAAAAATAGAATACAAAGCATATCAATTCCTTCTTACGTTACTGTGCTCATTTTTTGCGGTTTGTTTTTTATGGTTAAAACACTATGGATTTAATTCAGTTAATAACTGCAGAGTTTCATAACTTTTTATTTAAAACAACAAACAAAAAAATAAAAGAAACTTCATAATGGAATGTTTGTTGTAGTCAGCAATCTCTCTCATGCACACACACATATACACAACACATGCACAATTAGTTTATTTTCTTTATAGTTTTTTTTTAATAAGTGCTGTTTAGACATCGTAAAAAATTGACATTGTTCCATTTTCAAATGTCCGAGTTTCAAGGTAGTTTCATTTGTTAACATGAAGTGGAGAACTTGTTTTTCGGTGAGCATTACCGGCCAATAACATTCATTCTCCAGTCAAGATGGCGATGCACAGAAGTCACCCATTCACTAACAGAAAAGAAACCGTATCATATTAACATTTTTTCATTTACATACATTATATATTACATAAATGTTTTTTTCCTTGTAGCAACTGTTATTCAGTGCAACATTCCATAAACTGCTCAATTTCTTCTTTCCTTTAAACCTCTCCCTTCCTCCTGAACATTATTCTACATGTATTGTTACCAGAAATTCCTTTTATTTCTATGTAATTTGCTTTTTTTCTCTTTTCTAAAAATCCCATTTCCAGTCATTTTATCTCTTTTGCAATATGTAAAACTTTAAATGCAGTTGGTTTAGATGCTGATTTGAATTTTCTAGTAATTATTTTACTAGTAACCAATAGAATTAAATTTAATAAAGTCTTACTATGTCTACACAGTTCAGATCCTGTGTCCCAGCTCCTCTTTCTTCCTCATCACACTTCCAACATTTGCTATATACCCGGGGAAAATTCTTTGAATTCTGTTTGGAGTATAAAAATATCTATGCAAACATTATCGAGCAAAAATCTTAATCCCTCCAGACTTTCTTGCATACTTAAGAGCCATACGTATATCGTCCCATTGTTCACTTGTAAATTGCTTTTCCAGACTATTTCCAATCTTTTCAAACCTCCTCTGACTGGGGTTAGGGTTTGCTTCATGGTTAGTGTTTACCTTAAAAACACAAGGTACAGGGTTTGATTGTCGCCTTTGGGGAATTGGCTATACTTAAAATGGCTTGCAAGAATAGCTAGCCTAGTACTTACCTATGATTCTTTTATTATTGATCTAGGTTTGGTACATACAACATAAATGTTATTATATTTAAATGCATTTACAAGAAGAGGGAAATGATCTATATTTTATTTAAATGCATTTTCAAGAGGTAGGAAAATGATCTGCCATGTGCAACACTGTATATCCATCCACTAGGGCTGAAAAAGAAAAACAAAAAAAACGATGAATTGCCTTTTGTTCAAGTGTAGCAGCTTACTATGTCATAACTTCCTTTCAGCAAATAGTGCTGTTTAATATGTATATAAAATAGCTTTTTTTGATAAAATAGTATTGAGAGGCTTATTTTGCTGAAACTTAGCTTCTAGAAGAAGCTATCAATAGCCAGTATTGTGAAAGTATTGCAAATGATGTGATATCTGTGTCTAAAATGTGTGTTTGAAACATTTGAAACCTCTGTGTTTGGCTACCCTCAGCAGAACTAAGGCTTTTCTTGTTATTAATTTTTGTTGATATTTTATGCATTATAATATTATATATCTTCTAAAATGATCTGCAAGCTTAAAAGAAGAGGTACAGAACAGAACAATTACAATAAAGTGAAAGCTGTGGTCAGTTTAATAGCGAACAATGATTTTATTATGTTTCATTTCAGTTTTTAATGGAAGACAGAGCTAACCACTTAAAAAATATGTAAGGATGCTACATTTCCCAAACAGACATTATCAGATAATTAGAATAAAAATGACAAAACATACTGTAAACATTTGCAGTTTTTATTGATGGGGGTGATTAAGTGATAGCGTCATGACTTCAAAGTACTCTTATAGAGGCACTGCAGCTTAAACAGGTGAGAGTCTCCTTCTTTTACCCTCAAAGATGTGAAGGCAGACAATAAGCAACAGCATGTTGACCCAGCTTTTAGCTGCAGTAATAAATTTGTTGGGAGTGTTCCACTGGAAGTGCTAATGTTCACACCAGAGAGGAGTTGATGAAATTCACTCACACAAACAAATGCACACACATGCAAGCATGGACGCATACACACGGACACACACACACACACACACACACACACACACACACACACACACGCACTCATGTTACACACCAGTGAGGTACCCTATACGTATAGTCAGCAGCAGCGTAGAAAGGGTGGGGGGGTTAAAGGGGCAGACACACCAGGAGAAAAATATTAGGAGACATTATCAAGCGTTCCTGCATTCTGTTTTTTTTTTGTACTGAAAAGCATGCACAAGTCTTTTTTCTTTTTACATATTTATTTATTTATTTACTTGAAATCTTTAAATAGCTGAGGGATGTGGGCATTCGGTTGCTAATTGTCTTACAGGAAAAGCCAAAGTCTTTTTTCTTTTTAAGCTTCTCTCTTGAAGAACTGAGGGAATGGGGTGCTTTATCTGGGCCTGGTACCAGGAGTTAGACGATGCTGTGATAGGTAGTGCATCTGAACTTTAACACATCTAGCAGAGTTTCACATGAGAAACAGACAAGGAAATTGCGTCAGACCTCTTTCTGCCAGAATATTATCAGTTGGGCAGAAGAAAAAAATACTTGTGATTAATAAAAGATAAAGTGAATCTCAATCATCAAATGATGCCTTTATGCATTGAGAATGAAATGGGGAACCGTGATATTTCAGAAGAGTCTGGAACACGCATAATTCTCCTCACTCTGTTTGTCAGCAATTTCACTGGGTTACCTTAGAGGAATGTCTTGCCTTTTCAGCAACATGGGTCTTTTACATAGTGATGCATGAAATGTATTGTTAGAGCTAAAAGCTGAATAGTGATCACAAAGCAGCATTCATGGTTGGTACCAAAACTGTGAGATAATGTGATAGATTAAAGTTATACTGAAGTGCCAGGAAATTAATTATCTCAACAGAGGAGGGACAAAAGAAATATTAAGACATATATCAGATGAATAAGATTTCCAATAACATAAGGTAGGACTTAAAAACATAGATCATACTAAGTTATGTGCCAAAGTTATATGCAATTCATAACAATTTTGTGCCACCATGCAGTAGCGTCATACACTGTGACATATCTGGACGAGTCCAGATACACAGCAAGTATGCAAACAGGGATCCACATTATGGTCCATGATTCACCAAGATGTGAAAAAGACTACACCGTGGAATGGCTGCAAAAATTGTTTCAAGTGAAGCATATAAAAATGAATAATGTTTCTACTTTGTGATGCTGTGCACAGTAGACCACATCTGAGCTACAGCAACACAGAAACAGCCATATCCTACACAACCAAATGCTTAAAAAATTACAACAAAATTATGCCACAAAGGACAGTGTACCAGCCATAGCAACCACACTCAATGCTATTTACCCCCCCCCCACACACACACACATACACACACACTCTTATATCACGCTTCTGCAGCCAATTACAGCCTTTATTCTTATATTGCATAATGAGTGCCCATTCAGTCATGGCAACCTGGCCTTGGATGTTTACAAATTGCTGCTTGTCTTACCTGTAGAATGGGAAAGGACACTAACATGCCTGCATTCTTTAAATGAAGATATACACACGCAGAGATAGACACAGAGAGAGAGATAGGTAGATGGATGGATGGATGGATGGATGGATGGATAGATAGATAGATAGATAGATAGATAGATAGATAGATAGATAGATAGATGAGCAATGTTTAAAATTAGGATGAGGATCCTTTCTAATTGGCACTTTATCTTGCACTGTAAGAATGTATTTTCTCTTACATCTGGAGGTGACTAAACATTTCAAAGTGCTAATGAATTATCACTGATGACTCTGAACTTCACGATCTGTATAGGTTTTCATGAAACATACACAACAGCCCAGTAATCTTCTACCAGTAGTGATCAATGAAGACATATACGTTTCTTTAATACTATGTTCATTCTGCTGTTATAAATGTCATATTATAAATAAACAGTATAAGTGAATCAAACTGTAGTAAAATGTTGTACCTTCGTCTGTAAAGAGTAGTCCTAAATAAAATGCCAGTATGCAATATCCAGGGATAGTAGCAGCACCATACAGTAGTCTGGGAGTTATGAACATCACAAGGGAGAGAGTGACAGCCTCCAAGAGATGCAGCATTATCTGGAACATGGCCTGCATCACTGTCAAACAAACCCACCCCTCCACGTAGTTTATGGCCTATTTTAACTTAATTTTTTTTCCCATAGAATTTACTCAATTGACACATTTAAGATGTGTTTCTCTGACAATGGTACACATATTAAACGCGTGTAGTATTTGTACCAGTACACAACTCACAAAACTGTTTTGCAGGCATGTCATTGGCATGACACCAGATTATGGACTGTGCTAATGACATAACTGTGTACTTAGCATAGCAGCATGACTTTTATTATGTGAGCATGCATTGTGATTATGAATACAGTGGCCAATCTACTACTTAAAAGGAATAATTGTAAAGATTTAAAGCTGGTTTGAGAACAGTGGATATAAATACTATAGGAAGTAGATGAACTGGATGGCTATCATTGACAGAAATGGAGAATATATAGGTTTGTATTCGGCAGTACACTGATTAGTTATTAACACTTGTCTAACTCTTTATAGTTTATTTTTTTATTGTAAATCTTTAAAATAAAAATCACTTCAAACAAATGCCAAACTTTTTTCTGTTCCTAGATGCTATTTTATTCTGAAGAGTATTCTGCATTATATAAACATGTAAGTCTTACAAAAATCTCTTTTTACTCCAAAACGTTAAATTTTCTGGTGAGATGCAGACACGTAGAACCAGTGTGAGATTACTACAGATTCGCATTATTACTGATTTATCATAGCAGGTATAATGAAATAAAGCCTGAAAATTGTTCAGAATTCTGTACAGAGAAATAAATGTTTTTGTGTGACTGGATTTATTGAATTTATAGTGTATTATCAGGCCACTTCTCATGGTTTTGAGTATGAAGCATGGACAAGTGATTTTTCACCCCTGACTAAAAAACACAGCTGAATACTGCATATATGATGCAGTTATACACGTTATGAAGTTTAATAAATTAACGTATTTTGAAAAAGGAATTTTACTGCTTCCTGTTCTGCAAGAAGAAAACATTGCGATTAAATTTTCCATTTTCATTATCAGACTACACCATTGGCTGTCAGATTTAAATCATGTGATCGGGGCAGATGACATTTACAACTTATTCTTGTTATTTGTGCTTTACTTTGCCTTTTTCTCATCAGAGTCAAGGGTCGTTTTAGACAAGGTAGTGCAGACTCTCAGCCAGTGTTTTTTAGAAGTTTCTGGCATATTGATAATTAAAGGTCTGGTATCCATTCATTACAGTGAGCTGTCTCACTCAGTGTGCTCAAAATAATGTTTATCTGTTTCAAAGGAAAATGTTTCTTGACTTTGGCTGAAGCTGTCAATTGATCCTATGGTTTTCTGAGATGCAAACGTTGTGTCTGAGGGTAACATTTTTCCATTAATTATTGAAGATGTATATATTGCATACAAATTGCGGGTAAATAATAAAGTTAGTGATGGACATTTTACATTTTTTTTCTGTTACTGTCAAAATTTCTGATCTAAAATTAATAACTAATTTAGAGTTGTTATCTGAATTAAAACTGACATCAGCTGAGCTCAGCCTACCACTTGTAGCTGGTGAAGTGTGTTTTTCATTTCACTATGCTGTATGTAAGTATTTTATGTATTATAATGAACCCACTATTTCAACCCCTGTAGAGCATATCTCAACACAGATCACTTTCCTATTTGAGTAACTTTGTCAACTTTGATTACACTTAGCTGAAAGTATACATCAGGGATTAAAAATATATATAAATATAAATATGTTCGAGTTTAGACCACACATGGAGTGCTACAGTGCTCAGGTTTGGCTGCAAATGCAATACCTGGTATTGGATTAAAGAATGATCATCTTATTATGCCCGTCAGCACTTTGGTCCTTGGACAGTTTCCCCTCTCAGTCTCCCCTTGTTATGCTACTGATGTGCCTCACATTATACTTTTCATTAAAATGGGCCATAAGCAGTTGTATATAATCCAACATAAGATGCAAATCAATCTGGGAAATTAAATAAATGTAATATTTTCACAAACCCTGTCATCATTACTCTTTGTGACCTTAAGATAGTCTGAAAAGACACTGCATCCTCAGTGAATGATTGCAATATATTAATAAAGTAAATGTAATAATAGTCTACATGCCTTATTTGTTCTACTTTTATTACTTCTTGCTCTGATAGTAAAATACAGGCTGCTGATTCTGCACTGGAATCATAGGTATTGAAGTAGTGTTTGTAAGCTATTGGTAAAGCATCTAAAAGTATGAAGAAAGGAAGGAAATTAATTAATTGCAAGGAAAATGTTTAATATAATCCATTAGCTCCAACTACCCATAAGAAGAAAGAAGTTTACATGTCCGTGTCCCCTTTAAAAAACTGAATTAATTGAACATATCATGTGCAATCTTCCTTCTGTTCCATTAGCTTTTCGAATTTGCATGCATCATGATTGCATAATTTAGTACTTATTAATAATACAGCAGGAGAGGGAACTTAGTGTTGTGATATCTCTTGGTAGTGCGGAACTGTGTTTGTTAGAGGGGTTATTAATGAACTGTGACATCTAGTGCATTCATGTGAAAGAACAGAGATGCACGGTGCCTTCAGACCTTCTTTTTCATGTGTAATAAGATAAGTAGCACTTGGCAAATAATCCACTGACATCTGAATATTCTCAGTAGTACAGCAGACAAGGTGATTCTCGATATGCCATAGAGGGGAAAGACTAAAAGCATGGGGAGACAAAAAGTGTTGGAAATCCATATATATATATATATATATATATATATATATATATATATATATATATATATATATATATATATATATATGAACTGGTTAACGCAGATATTTTTAGCAAGTAATTTGTGCAAGAGCAATAGAGAAGAATGCATGCAAATAAATGATTCTTTATTATAAATGTCAGACTTCCAGTGCTGCATCTGTTTGCATAGCAAATTAGGATTATTTTAAAATAGTAACTTCTGCAGATCTGATTTTTAAAAGCATTCAGTTATGTTGCGAATGTGTTTAGATGGATGGAGGACAGTTTTGTTTTTAAAGACTTTGATGAAGATGCAAATCTTGCACAAAAAGATGACCTGATGTCTCTAGACTCTTTCTCAATAACTAGTGTAGATAGCCTTCCACAAACCTTTTATGTGACCCATTTGGATACTGCAGTGTGTAAAGCTTGAGAATTTTGTCTGCAGGAGTCCTTTCATTTGGACTTGATGAGTTGTACATTCTAGTTACATGTTTTAAACTCAAATCAACAGAATGGATGATGGTCTACCCACTGATCAAGAGACATTGGCAACATTAACTTGACTGTGCATAGATTGAATTTGAATAGTCACAAACAATTCAAATAGCTGTGTGCGCACGTATATCCGCCTGATAACGCAGACTTCAGAGCTCACAACCAGTAATAAACAGTACATCAGTTATATTTACTGTGGGCAGCCAAGCCTACTGTATGATTTTTATAGGCAGCACAGACCATTACCTTAGTATTGTATTAACAACTGCACATAAAAGGAAAAGAATGACTCTATTTTGGCAGATGCAGAACTACCTAGGTTGGCACATTTAGGTTTGTCTAGCTACATGCACCTAACGTATGCAAAATGTTTTTTTTACTACAGTAAATACTTATTGGCTCTGAAGAAGGGTTAATGTATGCACAGAGTTTGAAAGGATTCCCGCATATATATATCTGTAGGTCAAATAACAGGCCTTGCATCTCTTCTGTAGTGATGATAACAAATAATTTCGTACTGCTTTTAGAAATGATTACTTGTTTGTGATCACCTCTTTGTAGAGCCACATAACAGGTAAGTGGTATGTATGCTCTGCAAAAATTGTGGACCTGGGAGTCAGGTATGAGGTTCTCAGTATAGGTAGGTAGTAGGCTAGCTTCCCTTGTGAACCATTTTAAGCTTAAGTAAATTTCCCTTGGTGATAATCAAACCCTGTGGCTGTTCTGTGTAAAGTAAACACCTTAACTATTATGCCAAACCCCAATCCATTGTGTTACTTCAGTGCTGGGGACTTTTTCTTTGAAATTTTGTGGTTGCATGTTGAAGGGGCTGAGAGTGACTTTTCACTGAATCCCATTTTTGATCACCTGTGCATCTGAAATGGATTTATATTGTTAAGGAGTAGAATAAAGGCAATGCAAGCTGCTGTGCACACAGACTAACATTTTTCAAAAGCTGCTGATTGGGAATTGGAGATAATGACTTTTGGATAGTCGATGATGGGGACATGTATTTCCCCCAGTACAGTCACCTCAAAGTCAGCTTCATATTGAGTACAGGGGACACAGCCCTCTTGTCATTTCTTTGTAATGATGTATGTTTTCTGATTCTGTATAATCTGTTACTACTGTTTCTTTTCTCTATAAGATTGAATTTGGAAGAATTTTAAACAGTTTTCTTGTATATGATGTGCTGGCTTTCAGTTTGGTATCCTAGTTCTAGAATATATGGCATCAGCAAATAGTTGTATGTTGGGACAAAGAATGTAACGCTATTCTGGTAGTGGAGAATAGATGAGACAGCATTTAGTGCTGAAACATTCATAATTCTTTTAATATATGCTAGTATTATTAGATTTACCAATGGTGTAAGATAAAGAGACTAAAAGAAAATGTTATGAAATTATTCCATTAAAGACCAGTAGCATACAGGTATTTCTCATGATGACTGAGCATTCATTTTGAGAACCTTTACGTCTTGTTGGGTTTGAGTCTGATTTGCCATCTGTATTGCAAATCACTCATGATTTGGATTGCCTGTCACACCTAACCAGCAGATAAGGAATTAAGAAATGTTATCCATCTTTCTACTTGTGCTCCACATACTATAAGCATGAGAATAAACAATGCACACCACAGCAGCATTTGTTCCAGCAGTTCAGTGAGCCAAAATTGAAGCACGGCAATTAGGCAGGGGGTAGGGGCAAGCAGAACCAAGCAAACAAGATGACACTGTGCTCCCCGCAATGAGACAGTACAGTAGCCACCGGAAGGGCTGCTCTGCACCTTGCAGAACAACAGTGTGATAACAACATGACACCATTCAGGATGGTAGTAAGAGAGTTCATGGAAGAGAACACTAAGGGTATTGATAAGATATCAAACATGAAATTTAATAATAAAAAAACTATTTCTTATAATTAATCAAAATTTAGGTGAAGCAAAACTCAAAAAATTAAATGGTTGGAAATATATTTATTTATTTATTAGATAACATAGAGTCCATTGTGGAAGAAATTTATAAAAGTATTACTGAAAAATGTAAAAGTTACTAACTGGGATATTTTTTCTTCTGATGATGTTTATAAAACTGGTATCGCTAGTTAAAATACTATGTAATATTCACTCACCAGCTTTAACATGACATAAAAAGTAATTAAAAAATAAATAAACTACTGAAATTCCTTTGGTATCAACTGAGATACACAGAAGGTCCCTTCTGACTCAGTTACATAGCAAACTTTTTCACTTTTTCTAGCATGTCGAAGGGTCAGTTGCTAGCGTCCTCTCCTGTTCAGCTGGTGAATCTGGGCATCTTGAGGCAATGTTACAATTGCCTCATGTACACAGACAACCCACTCCTTCTCCCACAAAACACAAATACATGTGAGAGATGCAACTATATAGCCAAACTGGAGGCTGAGCTCTCTCAACTCAGGACTGGCAAGACCAGACAGGAGGAGAAGGAAACCACGCACACCACAAACCCAGTTTCACATAGAACTATCACAACTGCAAAACAAACACATAAACACACAAAGACATACTCGGAGGCACTGATCAAAAATATACCAAAACTACAGAGGCCTCAAAAGCAGACACCCAAGCAACTGCCACCTCAAGACATAAGACATGCAACACATAGTTCTTAAAGTCAGTGTGCTAAACAGTCACAGCCCTTAAGGCCAAACACAATGCCAGACACACTTGTTATAGTTGACTCCATAGTCAGACACACTGACGTCCCACTCACCAGACTGAATAAGGAAAAGATCACAGTAAGCTTCCTGTCAGGCGCTAGAATCCGCCACATAACACAAGCACTCAGGTCACTCCACAGCAAGTACAAGTATGACTCAGTCATTGTCCATGCCGGTGTGAACGACCTGAGATGTACCTCCCTGGACTACATGAAAAGAGACATAGAGGAGCTCTCAGATTATGTAGCCCAGGCCGGTATGACCCTGACCCTGAGCAGTATCCTACCCTCACCAAGAATGATGCCACAATACAGAGACAAAATGATCAGCTTTAATAATTGGCTTAATTACTGGTGTCATTCTAAGGGGATCCAATGTCTGTCTGCCTGGGATGACATGCTTGACAAGCCACGCTGCTTCAAGGGACGGCTTGCACCTGTCACCCTGGGCTTCCGGATATTGGCAAAGGCTCTTGCCACCCCATAGTGCCTTTTTAGGCAAGGCTCAAATGATAAACCTACCGCCCTAGAAAACAAAAATGGAGAAAAACTAAGGGTAATACTGCTCAATGCCAGAAGTCTAAACCTCAAGATGCACGCCCTTGAAGCCCTCCTCAGTATGGAAAACATCGATGTCTGTGCTGTGACTGAAACCTGGTTCAAGGCTCCTGAGAGCACCCCATCACTATCAGGTTATACCTCATATCATGCGTTCCGGCCCCAAAATCCGGACCGAACCACAAAAGGAGGGGGAGTATCCATATTCATAAAGGATACCCACACCTCCAGGTTAGTGGCAATGCACGAAGCATTGGAGACCATCCAGGTGCAATTAACCATAGGTAAAACTGCCCTACAGTTTGTAACATGCTACAGACCACCTTCACAAACTCAGGAAACCCACACAGCCTTCCTGAAGACACTGGAGAGTATGAATGTCTCTCCAAACACCATCATATTGGGTGACTTCAACTACCCAAACATAGACTGGGAACATTACTCAAGCCCCAACACCCTAGCCCAAAGGTTCCTTGAGTTCATAAACTCAAATGCTATGGAACAACTAGTCACCATTCCCACAAGAGGAGAAAATATACTAGACCTGATCATCACAAACATGGGGACAAAATGCTCCACACCGAAGTATATCCCTCATTGGTGAGATCAGACCATAAATTAATCTCACTGGAGATCCACATCCCGCCCCACCCCAGCAAAAGACCACAGTGAAGAACTTCTCAAAAGCAAACTTCACACTTCTTAAGACTGGAGTGGTATCCTTCAAGGCCCCAGAGCCAGTGGAAACCACAACCCACGCTGCTGAAACCCTTACAAATGCCTTCTACGAGCACCTCCAGGAATGTATGGATCAAGCAATCCCTAATAAAATCAAGACCCTTTCCACCAAAGGCAGGCCCGGTCTGGTGGACTCCAGCCATAAACAAACTCTACAACAAGAGGAGAAAGCTACTACATGACAGAGCAAAATCCCTAAATGGGAAGGCATCTCTGATCAATACTAGCAAAAAACTACGATCACTCATAAAATCATCCAAGGCCAACTTTGAGAGAAAAATCGCTAATGACACAAAAGACAATCATAAAGCCTTCTTTAGCTATGTTAGAAACCTGGGTGGAAACTCCCAGATATGCTCAGAATTAGTCCAAAATGATAAAAAATCACTGAACCCACAGACATTGCCAACATACTGGCAGACAGGTTCAGTGCAAATTTCTCCCTCCCTCCCCCAAAAGGAGAAATATCTATCCCACCAGAGTCTAGCCTCCCAAACATCTCAGATGCCCAGGTGAGAGCTGCTCTCTCTAAAGCAAAAAACACAGCATCAGTGGGACCGGACGGTGTCCCCGGCTGTGGGCTACACGAACTCAATGAGGAACTAAACCCACACATAAGGCTGCTGTTTAATCTTAGCCTTACTACAGGATACGTACCCAAAGAATGGCGTACGGCAACTGTGGTCCCACTCCACAAAGGCGGTGCTTCTACGGACCCTGGAAATTACCGCCCCATAAGCTTGACGAGCGTTGTCTGCAAAGCTATGGAGAGGATCATAATGGAACTCATAAATAAAGACATTGTGGACCTACAGATACTGAATCCTACCCAATTTGGCTTTGTCAAGGGCAGATCCTGCCTCTTGAACTTGGTCGACTTTTTTGAAACAGTCACTAAGGCCATTGATGAGGGTAAGGCAGTTCACACAGCCTACCTTGACCTAGCAAAAGCGTTCGACACAATACCCCACTCGGGCATCATAGAAAAGCTCACCAGCTTAGATGTAAACCCATATGTCACAAGATGGGTTGCAAACTGGCTCAAGGACAGAACACACAGGGTTAGAGTTGCTGGTGCCATGTCAGACTCTAAGTCGGTCACGAGCGGTGTCCCACAGGGCTCAGTCCTGGGCCCCCTCTTGTTCGGCATTTATTTTTCTGATGTGCAGGCAAACATAGGGGGATTGTGGCTGACAAAATTTGCAGATGACTGCAAACTGGGCACCATAATTGACACTCCATCAGACACAGACATCCTCCAGAAAGGTCTCATAGAAATGGATAACTGGTGCCAGAGCCATGGCCTTAAGCTAAATGCCAAATAATGTATAGTCATACCCTTTGGGAAAAACAAGGTAACCCCTAATTGCCACATAAGTGGTAATCCATTAAACATGGAAGAAGTTATCAGGGACCTGGGGACCCAAGTTGACAGTAACCTCTCTTTTGACACTCACATTGCCAAAGTGGTTAGGAAGACCTTCTACATTGCCCACCTGATCATGAAGGGATTCACATCCAGATCAGGAGAGGTCATTGTACCCCTGTACTCTTCACTTATCAGACCAATGATTGAGTACAATGCCCCATTCGGAATGTACCTTACCCGACACCTGCAGCAGTTGGAAAGACCCCAAAAGTTCCTCACCAAAAGGATAAAGGGGCTCAAACATATGTCATACAATGCCCGACTGAAGAAACTCCAGCTCTATTCAGTCGCATACCATCTGCTCAGAGGTGATCTGTGCCTGACATACAAGGCCATGTCCAACCCGGAATTAATGGACATGCTCCACCTCAAAAATCCAAATCCACCAGAGCCACGAGCAAGAGACTTAAACCTCAACACGGATATAAATAGGACGTGCTGGAGGGACAGATTCATCACCCAGAGACTCCCTACACTATGGAACAGAATCCCAGTCCATGTGAGGCAGAGCCCCTCACTGACTCTGTTCAAGAGAAATCTTGACGAGTGGATGGGAGATCGTAGGTTTACCCCGGGAATCATCTCTGTATCACTGCTGGACAGAGGCACAGCAAACTAATGGGTATAGTATTCTCATCCTAAGGGGTGGTGAAAACCACACACACTCTGGCTAGGCTTATAAATGCCCTGGGGCAGATAGCCTAGTATGAACCTATGAACCTATGAACCTATCAGACTGAAAACAGCTTACTCAAATCAAATAAGAACTTGAGTAATGGTGGATGTTCTTTCCAAATAGTGAATCATACTCGCTTCAGTTCTTACAACCATATTAAACTGGCCGAATATCAATATGATACACAGAAGAGATTAATACATATAGTCATTGGTTAATACATATAGTCATTTGCGAAGTTTCTTCCTTAAAACCTTCCTCCCTTGCTTTAGATATTATAAACAATAAAATGATAAGGATCATAAAATAATAGTAAAAAATTGAAACAGGTTCTTTCCTCACTGCAAATTTAATGCAATTAAGAAATTTTATCACTTCTAATGCCCAGACTTCATCAGATTAGTTACAAACTAAATAACTCTGGTTTAGATAGTGCAAAAAAAAACAAATGATAGCAAAAGTCACATGCCGATAAAAATCACATGACCCGACCATTGCACTCAGTCTTTAAATTGCAAGCATTCTGCAACAAAATAAATGCATTAAATAAAAGTTCATTGTCCAGACCCTCCTGGCAAAAATAATCACACCATTTTAGGCTAAAATGACAATTTTTTAACAACAAAATATGGATCTCATTCAGTACACTCAATATCATAAATTCTAATGTAAGAATTTATAGTAGGTAGTGTTACCCACTCACCTGCATGTTATTATTGATATAAAGCAGAGAAAAATCAAGCTGCTCACTTAAAATCCAGCCATCCATTACAAACACATGATATTGCTCACTTTGTTAACCAACCAAAACATTATACCAGAAGGGGAAACAGAAGATGGGTTCCTCCCACCTCCTCTTCTCTGCCTGCTTGTGCCCACAAAATATCATGACCCAAATGCCTCAATTCACCTAACCTGAACCAAGGTCAGGGAAGGAGTGGGAGCAGCAAGCCCACTCCAAAGTCTGAAACCAGCATCTATGGACAAATAAGTCTGTGCCCAAATTATATTTATCCAGACCCCCCCCCCCCCTTGCAAAAATAAGCACATCCTTTTAGACTAAGACAGCCAATTATTAACAACAAAATATCAATCTTATTTAATACAGTCATAAATTCAAACATAAATTACAGTAGACAGCATTACCTGCTCACCTCCGTCTTATTATTGATGTAATAGCAGTGTAAAAGGGGGAACAGAAGACAGGCTCCTCATAGCCCCTTTTTTTCTGCCCACCAACCTGATAACAGGCTTCTACTCTTTCCTTAATGTTGAAATAACATAATCAAGTTCTTCAAAAACAATGAAAGGTGTACATCAAACAGATCTAAATCCAGTTCATTTAAATATACCCCACCCTCCCGATAAATCGAATCTCAGTCGTCAATATCTGTGATTAGTGACATAAACACCCAACTGCCCAAATACTGTTGAAAGTCAATGGTTTACAAAACAGCAAGCCCTTTCAACACCCACAAATTTGTCTGCACACCTCCAAACCAATTGTGGCACTATCTCTTACCAAACTGTAACCATCAAAGGAAACCTCTGGCTCAAAATTGCCAAATTACCTGCCATCATAGATAGCAACTGCTGCTTTGGAACTCTCTTCAAGTCATTACCTGCCTGGTAGGGGACCAAAGTATGTGGTATCCCACTCCTGGAATGGATATCTTCCAACTTGTCTGAGAGCTGATGACTCCTTAGGCCTCAAACCTTGCCAACTCACTTTCCATCCGTAAGGATGCAACCCCAAATCAGATCCTTCTGGTCTAATTATCATTCGTTTCACTGCCCAATACAAAAAAAATGGTCCATCATGACAACAGCTCACCTAAAAAAAAAAGGAAAAAAACATAATAATCATAAAACACGCACACCTCACTCATCTAATATAAGATGATGAGCACTGCCCATCCTTCTTTATAACCTCCACAGATCTCCCTTCTGCTTGTCAAATCAGATGCTCACCCAAACTAACACAAAATTGTGGAAAACCTTTCTCCTTGGAACCTAAACATTGAATGGCCTTCCGCATCAGGCACATAAAATGACTGGCTCCTTTCACCCTCCTCTGCAAGTATTAAAAAACAAATCCTGAGCCCTCCTTGCAAGTGAAAGTTGCAGTTTCTTACCCCAAGCCACTGTAAAAAGTACCACCTCCACATACACATGCAGCACAGTCTGGGTATGTTTACCCTAATGATCTGTTTTGGATCACTGTAACCAGACAGACACTGTGGAAGGAAAAATAAAAATGACCCTACACAACAATGAACTCAACAGCTCATTTACCCTAAATGCTCCTGTGTTCATCCAAACTGCCAAAGTCGACCAAAGTGGGTAATCCGCTGAATTCCCTACAAACAAACTCAATCCTGACAACACCACCCTTAGGACCTGTTTCATCATGGGCAACTGCTTGTCATTTCTCATGCCTCCCACCTGTTCTCAACCTTTCAGCATTTTAGCTATGACCCATGATTGGGTTAACTCCTCCATTCTCAGCACCATAGCAAATATGCTAATATAGCAATAACCCACGCCTGGGTGTGGGTAATGCGGGATTTACCCACGGTTGGCAAACAAAGACAACCGTGGGTAAATCCCGCATTACCCACACCCAGAAGTGGGTTATTGCTATTATACTATGACATTATTTAAGAAAAGAAATAATTACTTTTCTTAAATAATGGCATTGTATACTGCCTCTTTGCTGCCCTTCTGCAGCTGTCTGGTATCCGCGGCAGTTATGATGTACTGCGCATGCCTACGCAGTACATCAGCTGTGGCCAATAGCAACAGAGAAAGCAAGATCGGCGTTGCTTTTTACTGTTTCGCTATGTTAAATGGGTTTAACATAGCGAGACAGCTTTAAAATAAGCAACGGAGATGTCTGTTGCTTATTTTAAAGCTGTCTCGCTATGTTAAACCCATTTAACATAGCAAAACAGTAAAAAGCAACAGAGATCTTGCTTTCTTTGTTGCTTTTTTTTTTTAAACCTGTCCCGCTATGTTAAATGGGTTTAACATAGCGAGACAGCTTTAAAATAAGCAACGGAGATCTCCGTTGCTTTTTTAAAACCTGTGTCGGTATGTTAAACTCTTTTAACATAGCGAGACAGTGTTTCAAAAGAGTCTTATACTAATGGAAAAAGTCTGGGCGACCGGAACTTTTTCCATTAGTATAAGTCGATTTACAACGTGCATGCTGGCCAATCAGCGTGCATGTTTTGGAATATTAATGGGGGGGGGGTCATGGTATATTAGCTGATAAATGTACCCTCACCAATTTAACTGCCCATCCCCTCAAGCACACACTAGATGAATAATGCAACAATAATTTCAAAGACCATACTTTTTCCTCCTCTGGCAACTTTGACGCATGTTCGTCAAATGAAGTCCATGCACTACAGTAGGCTTTTCGAGTTGATTCTGAACAACAGTTGAATAAGCCATCCCACTGTATCTACCCAAGATACCATACCTCTTCAGGTAGCCACAATGTTAATGCTTTGCCTCTGGAGCCAATTGTAAAAATCTGTGAAACTGAATATAAGAGAGGCTGTCAGCAATCACAATTTTTGTAGCTGGGACATGCACACCTTGAAAAGGAAAAATTATTCAACAAACTTTGTAAAACTAGCTTCAACAAACTTTGTAAAACTAGCTTCCTTAAAACTTACAAAAGTGACTTCAGTTTAGCAGATTTTGATATCAAAACCTGTAATTCTGCCCAGTTGTCCAAATTAAACACCACCTTCCAGGCATGCAAATGATCCTGCCAAACCACTGTGGCTACGCAAATTGACATCAACTCCCAAAAGGCCACATCATTCTTCCACTCATCCTTCCAGTCATCAGACCACTGAACCACAAACCATTCACCATTGAAATATGCACCCGTTCCCTATCCTCCAGCAGCATTTTTAAAAAAAAACTGCAAATCCTCCTGTGCAACCCAGTCC
This sequence comes from Protopterus annectens, assembly GCF_019279795.1. Taxonomy (NCBI): domain Eukaryota; kingdom Metazoa; phylum Chordata; order Ceratodontiformes; family Protopteridae; genus Protopterus; species Protopterus annectens. Next base: position 554,298,449 of record NC_056747.1, read on the forward strand.
ATCTGTCAAAAGGAAATGCCATTAAAACTGTCAAGGAATGACACTCACAGACTCAAATCAGCACACACACAACTTGCTGACTCATACCCAATGGTGTTTGCTTTTTTCATCCTTCTGCAAAAATGCTAATGACCTGCAAAATGTTCTGCCTGGACAAATTCTTAAAGACACAAAGTTCATATGTCCCAGCAGGTCCACGACATGCCCGAACCCTCACCTTCTCTTTGGCCCTAAACCAACCAATCTTAACCTTCATGTGCTCTATTTTCTCTTCAGGAAGACAAAACAGGCCTCAACCTTTATCAGCTGTTAGCTTCAAATAAACATGAATCCTTAAAAAGACCCTCCAGCTTCTTCCTTGTTAGCAGTATACCCGACTCCTGACACATGTGAAGAAAAATCTGCATCTTTCCATAGCTCCTTCAACACCTTCACCTACCAGCAGAAAATCATTCAGATAATGAATAGCCCTTTGACTACCCGCCATCTGTTGCCACATCCAATGAAGCACATAATTAAGCTACTCAAATATGGCACAAGCCACTGTGCAACCCACAGGCATGGCCTCAGCAAAATAAAAGTTATCTACCACCATTCCCAATAATGGCCATTCTTCTTCTCACATAAGCAGAAAATGAAATGCTGACTCCATATCCACCTTCACTAACCAAAGATCCACAAATCCTCTAATCACTTTCACTGCCTAATCCATAGATGCGCATCTAACTTGCGAGTCATCTTTGCAAATAAAATTGTTGACCCACTCACCTAGCGGGAAAGATAGATGAAGAATCATTCTGTACTCCTGAGGTGACTTTTTGGGAACCAACCCCAAAGGAGTTACCTTAAAAATATCAAAAAGCAGGTAAGCGAAAAGGCCCAATAACCTACCCGCCTGCATTTTTTTTCTGAATAAGACCCTGCAAAATCTCCTGCTTTCTTCTGACAGAATGCAAATTTTTACAAACCACCCCATCCCCACACACCCCTGAGTTGATGGAAAACCCTATTGTATACAGAAAGCTTGCCAAAGCCTAACACAAAGCTTGTACTTCAATGGGTGAATAGGAGAACCAGCTTGCCTCTCTGCCCCTGAAAGGAGCTTCCACCTCTCTGCCCTTGAAAAACACCCCTCTCCCTTATGCTTTGCTAACCTTGTACCACCCTCATTCTGGACCAAAACACCCTGCATCTGCTCCCCTTCTCAATGCCAACAGTGAGAATCCGAATACCCCCCACACACAAATCAAATAAGTGTGTGAATGTCTGCACGCTGGCCAGGCGGACCTCCCTGAATTAAATGCCCAACATGTGCCATCCACCTCACCTCCTACCCTATTTATTCTGGCATGCTACTCATGTTCAACATAATAGTCAGCCAAATATCTGGGTGGTGCACTTCCCATTTCAGTGACTGATCCACTACCTTCTTTTCACGGAAATACAGGTCATACCTCTGTACCTCACTGATAGTCAAGAAATACACTAACAGCAGTAGAGCCTAGGGACTTTTTCCAAATAAACCACCATGTAATAAACAAAACCCAAAATCCAGTTCCTCCAAGAACTGTCTCTAAACCTCCTGGCCCACTTCCATGCCAAAGCCACTAGAGGAGCCAAAAAATCCTCATTACTTGCTGTATCTGCTTCAGCCAGGTTCTGCACCTCATCTCCGTCAATCCACTCAAATAAATCCACATACTCATCTTTCCATATCATCTCCTTTACCAAAATGGGAATATGCAGGATAAGGAAAACTCCCCCTTCCCCAGTGACAGCATTTGCATAGACAACCAATCCACCAGATGAATTTCAAAATCAAGCACACCTCATGTTGCAGTGGATCCACTCACCCCATCACTAAGCCTCAACTCTGTAACAACAGTGTCCCTCTCCCATCCTCTGACATCTCTGAATCAGAAATATTATCACACCTGCTCATCCTATCCACACGAAACCCAGTCACCCTCACAGACCCTGTCAACTGAGTCCTGTAGTGCCTCACCTATTCCTCCCAAAACTGTACCCTCACCCCCCATGTTGACCAACCAACAGTAACCCTTACCATTCTAGACATATTAGCCATCCTGCAGCTGAACCCTGATTCATTTCCTCAGCAGCAGCACCTTTGTTGACGGAGCATTCCACCAACCTTCTGGCACATTTCCCTCAGGTACTAGCTATATGTCTCACCAGCTGCACTAGTCTCTTGCCTCCAGCCTCACTGGAAATTTCAAGCATAGGTGTATTCTCTACAGAAGCATCCTTGAACAACTTTTCCACTTGAGCCACATTTGCTGCCCATCTCTCCTTTTATCTGCTGGTTTTGACCATCTAACAAAAGAGAAAAGCACATGAGCCAGGAAATGGTGAACAAAATCTTCATTTCAGCCTTTATATATTACTTAAAAAATGTTCACAAGATGAAAGAGGGACATTATAAAATAGAGATGGACTGAAAGATACATGGTGCAATGTGAAATGAGTGGCCAGAGTACTGAAAGAGGAAGGGAGGGTGCTACAGTTTTTTTTATTTGTTTATTTACATAGATATATATATCTATCTATATATGTATATATATATATATATATATATATATATATCTATATATATATCTATATATATATCTATATCTATCTATCTATATATATATATATATATATATATATATATATATATATATATATATCATCATCATCATCTTCTTTTGGCTGTTTCCGTTAGGGGTCGCCACAGCAGATCACCTGTTTCCATTTCTTCCTGTCCTCTGCATCTTGTTCTGTAACACCAACCACCTGCATGTCCTCTCTCACCGCATCCATAAACCTTATCTTAGGCCTTTCTCTTTTCCTGTTACCTGGTAGCTTCATCCTTAGCATCTTTTTCACAATATACTCAGCATCCCTCTTCAGCACATGTCCAAACCAACGTAATCGTGCCTCTCTGGCTTTGTCTCCAAACCTTCCAACCTGGGCTGACTCACTAATATACTTATTCCTAATCCTGTCCACCCTCGTCACACCCAGTGCAAATCTTAACATCTTTAATTCTGCCACATCCAGCTCAAACTCCTGCCTTTTTGTCAATGCCACTGTCTCTAACCCATATAACATAGCTAGTCTCACTACCCTCTTGTAGACCTTCCCTTTCATTCTTACAGGCACTCGTCTGTCACAATTCACTCCTGACACTCTTCCCCACCCACTCCATCCTGCCTGTACTCTCTTCTTCACCTCTCTTCCACACTCACCGATACTCTGGACTATTGACCCCAAGTATTTAAACTCATCCACCTTTGCCACCTCTACTTTTTGCATCCTCACCATTCCTCTATCCTCCCTCTCATTCACAGACATATATTCTGTCTTAGTCCTGCTGACCTTCATTCCTCTTCTCTCTAGAGCATATCTCCATCTCTCCAGGGTCTCCTCCATCTGTTCCCAACTCTCACTACAGATCACAATGTCATCTGCAAACATCATAGTTCATGGGGACTCCTGTCTGATCTCGTCTGTCAACCTGTCCATCACCATTGCAAATAAGAAAGGGCTCAGAGCTAATCCTTGATGTAACCCCACCTCCACCTTAAACGCATCCATTACTCCCACCGCAGACCTCACCGCTGTCACACTACCCTCGTACATATCCTGTACCACTCTTACATACTTTTCTGATACTCCTGACTTCCTCATACAATACCACAACTCCACTCTAGGCACCCTGTCATATGCTTTCTCTAAGTTTACAAAAACACAATGCAACTCCTTCTGACATTCTCTGTACTTCTCCATCAACACTCTCAGAGCAAACATCGCATCTGTAGTGCTCTTTCCTGGCATGAAACCATACTGCTGATCACTAATCATCACCTCCCTTCTTAACCTAGCTTCCACTACTCTTTCCCATAACTTCATGCTGTGACTGATCAATTTAATCCCTCTGTAGTTTCTACAGCTCTGCACATCACCCTTATTCTTAAAAATCGGTACCAAAACACTTTTTCTCCATTCTTCAGGTATCCTCTCACTTTCCAAGATTTCATTAAACAATCTGGTTAAAAACTCCACTGCCATTTCACCTAAACACCTCCATGCTTCCACAGGTATGTCATCTGGGCCAACAGCCTTTCCATTCTTCATTCTCTTCATAGCTATCCTTACTTCCTCCTTGCTAATCCATTGTACTTCATGATTTACTATCCCTACATCATCTAACCTTCTCTCCCTCTCATTCTCTTCATTCATCAACTCCTAAAAGTACTATTTCCATCTCCTCAACTCACTCTCCTCACTTGTGAGTATGTTTCCCTCATTATCCTTTATCACCTTTACCTGCTGCAATCTTTCCTAGCTCAGTCCCTCTGTCTAGCCAATCGATACAGGTCCTTTTCTCCCTCCTTAGTGTCCAACCTTTCATACAACTCTTCATATGCCTTATCCTTAGCCTCCACCACCTCTCACTTTGCCATGCACCTCATCTCCTTATACTCCTGTCTACTTTCTTCATCTCTTTGACAATCCCACTTCTTCTTTGCCAGACTCTTTCTCTGTATATTCTCCTGTACTTCCTCATTCCACCACCATGTCTCCTTGTCATCCTTCCTCTGTCCAGATGTCATACCAAGCACCTTTCTAGCCGTCTCCCTTACTAGCTCTGCTGTAGTTACCCAGCTATTTGGTAACTCTTCAATGCCACCCAGTGCCTGCCTTAACTCATACCTGAACTCCACCTCACAATTACCCTTTTTCAATTTCCATCATTTGATCCTTGGTATTGCCCTCACACTCCTCCTCCTCCTCTTTTTGATCACCAATGTCATCCTACAAACCACCATCCTATGCTGCCTAACTACACTTTCTCTGGTCACCACTTTACAGTCTCCAATCTCCTTCAAACTGGCCCACCTACATAAGATATAATCCACCTGTGTGCATCTTCCTCCACTCTGTCACCCTTTGCTCCTCCCTCTTGTTAAAATACGTATTCAGCACAGCCATGTCCATCCTTTTTGCAAAGTTCACTACCATCTGACCTTCTGCATTCCTTTGTTTAACACCATACCTGCCCATCACTTTCTCATCCCCTCTGTTCCCTTCACCAACATGCCCATTGAAATCTGCTCCAGTCACCACTCTCTCACCCTTGGGTACAGTCATCACCTCTTCATCCAATTCACTCCAAAATTTTACTTTCTCATCCATTGCACACCCAACTTGTGGAGCATATGCACTAACAACATTCATCATTACACCATCAATTTCCAGCTTCATAAACATCACTCTATCTGACACTCTTTACACCTCTAAAACACTCTTAGCATACTGTTCCTTCAGAATAACTCCTACGCCATTTCTCCTCCCATACACACCATGATAAAACAATTTGAACCCACCTCCAATACATCTAGCCTTACTCCCCTTCCATCTGGTCTCTTGCACACACAATATACCAACCTTCCTTCTGTCCATCATATCAGCTAGCTCTCTCCCAATACCAGTCATACTGCCAACATTCAAAGTTCCGACCCTCACTACCACAGTCCTAGCCTTTCTCCTTTCTTCCTGCCTTTGGCCATGTCTTCCACCTCTCCCCCTCCTTCGGCCAACAGTAGCTCAATTTCTGCCAGCACCCTGTAGGCTAATAGTACTGGTGGTGGTCATTGTTAACCCGGGCCTCGACCGATCCGGTATAAAAATGTTTACTGATGTCTGCATGAAAAGAATTGGCGAAGTTTTACGCCAGATGCCCTTCCTGACGCAACCTTCCCCATTTATCCGGGCTTGGGACCGGCACAAAGAAATGCACTGGCTTGTGCATCCCAAGTGGCTGGGTTATACATATATATATATATATATATATATATATATATATATATGTATATAGATACAGATATATATATATATATATATATATATATATATATATATATATATAGATATATATATAGATAGATATAGATATATATATATAAAAATAAATGACCACAGTTGCTGTGTTGTTACCTAATATTAGCTATCTATGACTATTGTGGAAAATGAATTTAAAACAGGATTACAGTTAAGTAGATAAGGGAAGGGTGATGGTGATGTAAGACCTAAATGTGCCAGCAGAGCAGCTGAACAAAACCAGCGCACATACAAGCCCCTCACAACAAGCAAATCCATTCCACTCTCCCATGCCTGACCCTGCTCACCTGCACCAACCCCCCCCCCCCCCAACAGAGAATACCTCTCAGCTGTCCAGATTTTCATAGAATGTCCAGATTTTGGCTTGTATTGTTAGTTTGTTCCTCATAAAATTTGTGGTCTTATGAAAAATCACGGATGATCTGAGGACTGAAGTCACTAAATAATGACATACATTTGAGTTTCAGAATTCAAATCCTTCAGAAAATGTATGTTAAAGCAAACTCTGTTACTAAAGCAACTTTCTAAGTTTATAAGAGTAATATTTAAAATATTTCCCTATTTTTGGGCCTTTGTTCCCCCATTTTATCAGGCTTTGTCCAGATTTCTTGCATTAAGAAGTTCAGAGGTATGCAGCAGAGTGATGGAACAGCCATCGCCAACAACCTGCATCTCAACTCTACACTTGTGTCCTGTAATGCCAAAACCCCAGTTCTTTGCTGGCCAAGTGGGCCCACCCAGCAAATGCTCATTTCATTCCCCAATGCACATGCGCAGCCACTTGAACAAATGCATGAAATAGAAAACTGACCAACTCATCAGTTACTCCAAACTAATGAATTCTTGCGAAGAACAAACTCCTCTATTAAATTTTTCCTTTCCTCTCCAAATGCCCAAAACGATACCCTGGTTTGCCTCCTTCTGAATTACTTCCTTTGTTCCAGCCCTTCAACCCATGGTATGTCTAGATAAATTAGTCTGTGCCCAAACTACATTTCTCAAAAACAAATTTTAATAGTAAACTCCAATAAAAAGTTGCCACAATTTTGCAGCCCTCTTTTTAAGAACACTATTAACAGAAAGTGCCGCAGTCGATCAAGGCTTCAGTGTTACATTCAATTTTAGCTGACAAATTAATTATCGGTACACTATTTGGTTCTCTCAGTCATCCCTCCCCCATGTATTTGGTTAAACCTTTCTAGTATAAAAATAAAAATCTCTTAAAATTTCTACAGTTTCAGGCATGTTTGTATAGGACATTTGTTGATCAGTAGTTTTGCTACTATATGCACGTTGATATATTCTTTCCTTAAGTTGGTGCTTAGTTTTGCCAACATAGAATGACTCATGAGACACAACTTGCAATATATATTGCTCCATTAGTAACACATTTATAATGCCCTTCACAATCAGTGCTTGTAGGAAAACCTGAAAGAACAAAATTGAGATCATCACATATAAATGTATATTGTTTACAAACTCCACATTCCGTTATCTTGTTGGATCCAGGTCATTTTTCAGATCTATTTTCTCTTTAATGTTCTACTCCTTGCAAACAACTATTGATTCATTGCCTAAACTTCAGTATCACCTTTAATTAAAAGTGTCCTAATTCTTCTAAAAAAAATCATCTCCTGTCTGGGTATTTGGTACAAGACTTTTGGCTTGGGTAATGACTGAAAATGTGTTTGAGCCAGTGTGCTTAATTTACTAACACAGTTAAATAAACAAACCTATATGTACATAAAAAAGTAAATAAAACCAGAAGTGTAGACAAGCTTAAAGGCAGAAACTCACTGCACCTTCAGTTCACCAGACTGACAGAAATATAGATAAAATGGTAAGTAATGTTAAAGGTGCTGAAAGTTTAGTAGTAAAGTTACATTTTAACTGATCATTACACAAACAATAGTGCTTGACAGGGTGGATATTACAGAGGGTCTCCACACCCATGGAACGGTCATGATTTCTCTGTAACATCTAGTCTGGAGGACATTAAAGGAAAACTCCATCCTAGATTAAAGAAAAACATATCTTTTATTGTATCTTTGTTTTCTGAGATATTTTACTAACTCCAAGTGCTTCTTTTACATCATCACCTCAAAATGGTGGATGATGGGACCTGCCTTGGTAACGTGATTTTGTTTTCTTGCCTTCATTCCTTCTTCCCAGAATACATTCCAAATCCTGTTTATATGAGTCATGCTAGACATAAGGAAGTGGTGGTATTTTCTCATGCCATTAAGATAGAATGGCAGCACTGTGAAGCATCGTCATCTGTCACACCTTCTGTAACAGAGCTGTTTCTGTGTTTCCCTAAATAAGCCTCATTTATGTGTCTATCAGAGCTTGTTCTATGCTATAAATAGCTGTTAGCTACTTCCAGCAAAAGAAAGTAAGTAAATAGCAGGCTTTTGAAAAGGGGATTGTTTTGTAGTGCTAAAAGAATTGACAGACCTTCCTTGCTGTACCTTTATATATGAAAAGTAGCAGGACTCCTGCAGCTACTTTCCAGTGTCTTCAGTTGGATGTTTTTTTCTCTATCATGAATGATGCAAAATTAAAATGTGCTTTACTAGTTCCTTAATTATTTCTGTCATGTTTACCCCCATTTTTTTATATTTCATATTCATTTATACTTTGGTAACCAGGAAAGTGAACTGGTCCCAGGATGCTTTTCATAAAAAAGAGGCTTAAGGGTAAAATCCACACTCATTTAATGTTAGCGCTTTTGTACACACCAATAATATACACTTCTTCAGACATTACATTTCCCAAGAATCAACTATTTTATAGTTCACATGCCAAATTAATTAATTCAATAATGACATAATTGATTCAATAATTGATTAAAACAAGTATTACATTAAAATAAATTAAGTTAAATTAAATTAAATTAAATTCAAGCACCATTTCATAAAAATCCAACCATAAAGAAGCATAATATACCTAAAAATACATATACCAAGTTAAATATACAGTTCTATTAAACCCTATATATTATCTATCTAATGCTTTCAATTTTAAAAGACATTTGATATAACAGGGCTCATTTAATCCAGGATAATTTGCTATTTTAATTCTCTTTCTTCCAGCTTCAATTCCCAAGCACCACATCTTATATTCTTGGTAACTTGTTCAAGAATAGTAAACTGGAAATGATGTGACTGAAATTCAGCTATGTGTCTAGCCAAGGCATTAGTATTAGCATTCTTACTTATGCTATATAAATTCTCATATATACGCTGCTTGAACCAACGTTCCGTCTTGCCCAGATAAAAGGCTGGGCATTGGTGGCAGGAAGCCAGGTAGACCACACCTTGGCTGTCACAAGTGAATTTACCTTTTATATTATATTTAGTCCCCCTAATGTGAACGTGTGTTCCTGTCAATATATACTTACAGTAATGACATTGTCTTGGTGAATTTCTATCCATAGAATCCTCAAACCCTCTGGTATCTAATAAAAAAGGAGAGGAAGGTCCCTCTGTGACATAGCCCTTAGATAAAATGTGCTTGAAATGACCTGACCTTCTCTTCGCTTTAACTTCCAAAATTAAATTATCAACGAGCCTAGCTGTATATGGTCTATTAGTGATCATATTTTTTAAAATATCACATTCCCTGAGGAATTCATGTTCATTAGAGACCATTTTGGATGCCCTAACCAACTGCCTTTTGACCACCGCTCTTTTTTGGTAGTAAGGGTGATTCCTAGAAAAATGTAAAAAAAACTGTTGGAATATGTGAGCTTCCTATATATTTGTGATCCATATCTATTATATTATGGCATTAGCAAAGCTAAACAAGTTACCAAGAATATAAGAGGTGGTGCTTGGGAATTGAAGCAGGAAGAAAGAGAATTAAAATGGCAAATTCAAACCAATGCACATATTTATTCCGGATTAAATGAGACCTGTTCTATCAAATGTCTTTTAAAATTGAAAGCATTAGATAGATAATATATAGAGTTTAATAGAACTGAATATTTAACTTAGTATATGTATTTTTAGGTATATTATGCTTCTTTATGGTTGGATTCTTATGAAAGTGTGCTTATTTAATTTAATTTAATTTAATTTAACTTAATTTAATTTAATGTAATACTTGTTTTAATCAATTATGGAATCAATTATGTCATTGAATTAATCAAACTGGTATGTGAACTATAAAATAGTTGATTCTTGGGAAATGTAATGTCTGAAGAAGTGCATATTATTGGTGTGTACGAAAGCGCTAACATTAAATGAGTGTGGATTTTACCCTTCAGCCTCTTTTTTTGGGTTTACTAGTTGAAGTTTGTGTTTATTTTCGTGAAGTTTGGAGTCTTGATGGTGAATGGTAATGATTCACTTTCCCAGTCTATGTTTATGCAAGCATCCATTTCTAGTGGTCTAGGAGTTTCTAATGCAGAGCGAATGCCATTGGGGCCCTGACTGCACTCATTCAACAGTTAACGAACTGTGTGGAAGACCTGTCGAATAGAATTTCGGAACAGGACAGGATCATCAGGTTTGGAACTCCTAACAATTGTAATGGACTGCCTGCATTCTCTGAGGAAGTTAGAGCTTCATCCTCTAATGCCACGTCTGGTGTGACTGCAGAAAGTAGTGACCTTTCTAACCAGCCAAGACGTTTGAATTCTAACATTCAAGAAGTACCTGTAGTGGTTAAAAGGTCATCTGTTCCATCCTTATCTGATTTCATCAAAATGCCATCCAATTTATGATCTGTTGAACCACGTAATAGTGATGAAAGTGAGTCAAGCACAGTTGTCAAGAACATCATGTCCAATTTAAAGGACTTTGACAGCAAACTCCTAAAATATGCAGACAGAAATCCTTTATTTTAGGGACTGTATTAAACTTAAATTGGTCCCTGAAGGTTTGAGACAATGGAAATACCCTTCCGGTCTCATCAAAATCACAGATTTCCATTTGCGTCTAATAGACATGTTTAATAGACAGGGACTTGAGTTCCTAGAACTACTAATAGTTAACTGTGATAAACAGATGAGTGAACTGCAAGTTCATTTAGAAACACTGGATAATGAAATTAAAATGGATCCTGAATTTCGTAGATACTAGTACGATTTTCAAAGGATTTTTTCAAGCATTGACTCACTTATTTTGAAAATCACTGATACAAAGACACGTAAATTACATAGGGATAAACTAGACTATGAGCAAAACAAAGCATATCTTGATCCTCCTCAATTAGTGAATATACTTCCTTCTAATGCGGGAGTTACTATGGTAACAGTAAAATAGGTTGAGTCACATCCTGATGACATCATTGATTCTGAGCCGGAGACAAATGACCATTTTCAAGTTCTCCTTCTCAGTGAACGTATTAAGGTTAACCAACAATGCCAGTGTGAAGGGGACCGTAATACAATAAATGCAAACCAGTCTAATGGCCAACGAAATAACTACGGGCAGGATTTTCGCCAGGTGGTCAAAAACACCAACCGAGGCTTTTACAAGAATCAGTATATCAACCAATAGAAGAAGAAGTATACCCGCTGCAAGAGGTAGTTCTAGATATGGTTGCTAATAGATTGACTATACATGAAAGTGATCAAGGGGACTTTAAAGTTTATAATTTTAGCTCAATACATGTTTCACAACCATTGATTAATTTTTTGGCTAATGGTTTGAATTATGTTCCTACTAGTAAAGCTAACATTACTAAGACAATGTGCGATCTCAAACTCTATGTACGTAAACTTAATTTGAATGTTCTTTTTGGGGGTAATAACCCTATTATGAACAATGAAAGAGTTTCCAGTGTTTTTAACCCCCCTTTACAGGGTACCTTGGCACTATTTGAGGAAATCAGTGAGATACAGTTTAGATCTGTGATTAATAATCAGAATATGTCTCAGGGTCAAAGCCAAAACATTACCCACGTGGAGAGAGAATTTTTAATGGATTTAAAAGTCCATAATATCCGAGTTATGCAACCCGATAAAGGGGGAGACATTATTTTCATGAATCAAATGGAATATGATAGGAGAATTTATGCTATGCTGTCAAGCACCAATTATGAGAAAATATCATTGAATGAACTGAATCAGGCATATACACGTATTGGATCACATCTCAGTGATCTTTTTATAGGTGCCATGATTTCAATTGATACATATAAATATATGAGCATGCCAGTACCATATATTCCAGTTATATTTGGAACACCAAACATCCATAAGAACTTGAACGACCCCCCCGTTTCAACCTATTATTGATGGACGTAAATCCATCACTTATGCTTGTGCTAAATGGGTGGATTCAAGGTTAAAATTACCCTTACAGACAGAGAAACAAATATGTTGAGATTCCTGGGCCTATCTGGATAACCTTAATAGTGTACCATATGATCCCTCTTATAATTTTCTTACTGTAGACATAAAAGATCTCTACACAGTCATACCTCAGGATGTAGGCTTGGAATGGATATGTGAGTTCCTTCTTGTGAAACATGTTGATGGACAGGATATTGATCTCATAGTCACGTTGTTAAATATCATTTTAAATAATTTTTTTATGTTTAAGGGTGAATATTTTTTACAAAAATCAGGAATTGCAATGGGGTCCCTATGTGGGGGAAGCTTTGCTAATGCCGTAATGGCATTTTGGGAAAGAACATTCTTATTCCCTAATCAACTTTTTCAAGATAGAGTGGCTTGGTATACAAGATACCAAGACGATATGTTCTTTATTCTTAAGGATGAAAAAAATGTAGCAACCCAGTTAATTGAAGTCATGACTAGCTTCACTAACTTTTTGGTATTTACTTACCAATTTAATAGCGAGACAATCAGTTTCTTGGACATCAAACTTTATAAAGTCCGACAATATAATAGATATGGGTAACAGATATATAGGAACCCCACATATTCCAACTGTTTTTTACATTTTTCTAGCAATCACCCTTACTACCAAAAAAGAGCAGTAGTCAAGGGGCAGTTGGTTAGGGCACCCAAAATGATCTCTAATGAACATGAATTCCTCAGGGAATGTGATATTTTAAAAAATATGATCACTAATAGAGCATATCCAGCTAGGCTCGCTGATAATTTAATTTTGGAAGTTAAAGTGAAGAGAAGGTCAGGTCATTTCAAGCCCATTTTTATCTAAGGGCTATGTCACAGAGGGACCTTCCTCTCCTTGTTTAGTAGATACCAGAGGGTTTGAGGATTGTATGGATAGAAATTCACCAAGAAATTATGTTGTTAGTTTTCTAACAAATTATTCTATTAATGCTGTGGATCTTGGAAACCTTTTAGTGAACAATTGGGAACTCATTTTAGAGGATCACTCTTAAACAAATGTAATAGGAACAAGACCCCTAGTTACTTATAGAAGAGGGTTTAATTTAAAGGCCCTTTTAGAAGCTTCAAGAACCACATATAATCATCTTTGGGGCATGCATAAATGCGGACGATGTCATTATTGTAAGTATATATTGACAGGAACACATGCTCACATTAGGGGGACTCAATATAATATAAAAGGTAAATTCACTTGTGACAGCCAAGGTGTGGTCTACCTGGCTTCCTGCAGCCAATGCCCAGCGTTTTATCTGGGCAAGACAGATCATTGGTTCAAACAGCATATATATGAGCATTTATATAGCATAAGTAAGAATGCTAATACTAATGCCTTTGCTAGAGACACACAGCTGAATTTCAGTCACATCATTTCCAGTTTACTATTCTTGAATAAGTTACCAAGAATATAAGAGGTAGTGCTTGGGAATTGAAGCTGGAAGAAAGACAATTAAAATGGCAAATTATCCTGGATTAAATGAGACCTGTTATATCAAATGTCTTTTAACATTGAAAGCATTAGATAGATAATATATAGGGTTTAATAGAACTGTATATTTAACTTGGTATATGTAGTTTTAGGTATATTATGCTTCTTTATGGTTGGATTCTTATGAAATGGTGCTTATCTAATTTAATTTAATTTAACTTAATTTAATGTAATAATTGTTTTAATCAATTATTGAATCAATTATGTCATTATTGAATTAATCAATTTGGTATGTGAACTATAAAATAGTTGATTTGTGGGAAATGTAATGTCTGAAGAAGTGCACATTATTGGTGTGTACAAAAGCGCTAACATTAAACGAGTGTGGATTTTACCCTTCAGCCTCTTTTTTGGGTTTATTAGTTGAAGTTTGTGTTTATTTTCGTCCAGGATGTTTTTCAGCCATGACTTAGGCTACATTGGAAAAGATGTAAGAAGTAATAAATGCACTTAGCAATACAAAGAAAAAAATGCTGACATAAAGAATTGGCTACCTGTTGCACGTGCAGTGTTTGCCTTTGTCAGTGTGTAACAGTGAATAAGTAAAACACTGAGAAACATGCTATGTTAAGTTTATTATAAATAATGAATTCTATGCACCCATATTTTACACACACACACACACACACACACACACACACACACACACACACACACACACACGGTTTACTATCAAAACATCGAATGGTAGAATGTAAGCTGTTCAAAAAAGTGGTTCAAATGTCAAAAGTGTAGTTGTGGTGAAATTGAATTTGACATCCATTTTCCCCTGCACCTTTTCCAACATTGTAATAAGTGTCCACTTACCTGCAAGCTTTTCAGCAGTACAAATGTACTAGTTCAGTACTGCACAGTGCTGAAATTCACACCCCTGCAAATTATATATTCCAACTCTGAGATCACACTACGGTGAGGAAAAGGGTAAATTTCCTGATCCGCACTATTCCACGATCTCTATTCGGAACATCGACAGAATATAAGAGAATCCTCAGTGCCATTCACTGCAAAGGATACTCAGAATTGAAGGTCAGCAATTATATATATATATATATATATATATATATATGTATATATTTATATTTATATATATATGTATATATATTGTGTATATGTGTGTGTATGTATATATATATATTTATATAGACACATGCTATATGGATATATGTGTGTGTGTGTGTGTGTGTGTGTGTGTATATATATATATATATATATATATATATATATATATATCTCCATACATCAGGGTTTGAGTCTCACAAGGGATAATTGGCTAGGCTTAAAATGGCTCTCAAGGGCAGTTAGCCTAGTACTAATCTATGAACCTTTGAACCTATATATATATATATATATATATATATATATATATATATATATATATATATATAGATATAGATATACATTTATACACACACACACATATATATATATATATATATATATATATATATATATATATATATATATATATATATAGATGTACAAAAACATATGAATGTGTGTGTATGTAATGGAGAACTAGATCTTATGCCTGTGTGTGTACTTCATGTCCTTTAAAGAAAAATAAATCAAAATGAAAAATTTGTGTAACTTATGTGTGTCTACACATAAACACACAAACATACACACAGCTATATATCTGTGTGTGTGTGTGTGTGTGTGTGTGTGTGTGTGTGTGTGTGCGCGCGTGTGCGTGTGTGTGCATTTAAACACAGTTATTAAGTACTTCTGATTTACTTTTCTTAATGTTTTTAATGCAAGACCACATAGCCAACATATCTTAAAGTAAATTCAGCTGTATATTATGATTGCCATGAATGGTCACATTTCCTTTATGGACTACAAAATGCTCATGCATTCTAACAATGTAAGGGCTGACTTAGTCAGTGGGAATCTCGTACAGTGGATATGCATGTACCTGATATGCATCCCCCTCTTGGAGGATGTCACAGAAAAGCATAAAAGGCATTTTTATGAACATTATCAGTGCACCTAGTTGATAGTGTTGTCACTTGTCTCTCTTTCTGCAGTTCTGTCCTGTGTGTGTGTTGTGTGTGGGCAGTGCTTGAAAATGGTAAATATGTTGATACTACAAGAAAAAAATATGTATTTTCTGACTTTTCTCTAAATGTCACAGAAATCTTTGATACTACATTTAAGTTCTCATAACATATAAACTATTAAAACTAACCAACATTTAATGCTTAGCATTTTAGTATTGTATTGCTGCTTATGTAAATTTGTCAGAAGAGGTGATAACTGCCTTTGAACCCCTGACTGATCTAATTGCTTTGTTGCTATGAAAGGGGACTGCTAAGTTCTCCTCCTTCTGGCAATAAAAATGGTAGAGAGAGATTCAGTTTTTAATTTGTCTTTGCAGTCTGTGTACAATTTAATTTCATAGCTTGCACAGCTTCATCCATGCACGAGGTGAAGAGAGTTGAACCCAAGACTTTGCATTTTCAACTATGAACTTTAAGAAGCTGCGTGTATTTGTAGCCAATACATTGCAGTATACTTCTTTACTTTCTTATGACTGAATGATTCACCAAGTAGGAGTGACACTATTCCTGTTTGCTCTGGTTGTTTTTACTTGACTTTTACAATGCATTTCCTCTGCTTCTCTTCAATATCATATTTTTCTGTTGCTCGTATTGTATCCATTCCCTATGGCCCTTTTCATGACTGAAGCACTTCTGAATGGACTAGACCATTTAGCTCTGACAGAAAGGAATGACTAACTAAAACAACAAATTAAAAAAAGTCAGTGAAGCTATCAATTTATTTTTCCTATGACATATCATAAACGAGTACATTCTTGGTGCTGTTAGACCTTTTTAATATTTCAAACAATTGGGAATTTCTTTACAATTTCTTTCCAACTTCCATCTCCTGAAGTATATGAGAAATAATTAACTATATCTGAGAAGTAGTTTAGTTATCCCCTCCGCTGTCAAAGCACCCATACTTTGTGTATTTCACATAAAGCTAAAATGGAGAAAAAGACAGATTTATGTTTCTTCATATTCTGTAACTGTGAAGTTTTAGCAATCTAGAGTTTTGAATTGTATGAGTACAATATCCATCTACACAAGGCCTGCCTTGCAGTGAGGAGTCTTGGAAGACTGTAAAACAGTTCTGTATATCTTGCTTGCATTTTTGACCTGTCTTTCTGAGATTTTTTTTTTTATTTCAAGCTTTTGAGGCCTTGTGAAATGCAGCTAGAAGAGATTCATTGTATCATGGCCTCAGATATAATCAGCTGACAGCCTGTGTCTTTTGTTACACACAGGCTTCCATTACATCCCTCTGGCTGGCTAATTGAATTGTTCCCATAGCTGTAGTGCCTTCTGACCCAGAGTAGGCTATACACTACCCTAGTTCTTCAATCAGCCTTCTGTTATCTGAATTCCACCTATCGGTGTACCTATCAAAACTTGGCATATTGTCAAAGCTGTAGACATTCTTTAGATTTGTTGTTAATAGGTCACATGTTTTTACTGTTAAACAGAAGACAAGCATTTTTTTGTTGAGCTTCAGTAACGCTTGGCAAATGTTTCCAGTGGTAATTGCAAAGTCTACATGTCCCTTTCAACCTTATGAAATGAGCTTGGATTAAGAAATGTGCAGATGCCACAAGAGACTAAAGCATAACAATTGTTCCAAGTAGTTAACACTTTAGATATGACTGCATCATTTCAGCTTATTTGACAAATCAGAAAGACTTGCCCTAGTGTTTTATTTTGTACAGTCAATAATATTCTGTTGAATATTTTCCAAACTAGAGATGCAAAAAAAGTTGATTTCAGTAAAGCATTTTCTCTGTAAAACTAGTTTGTCTGCTCATGTCATGTTCTGTATATCAGTTTGGTCTTACATTTGTCGATTCCACAGCCATAGGATTAAACAGTAGCCTACATGTATTTGCATGCAGTGTAAGAGTCATACAATGCATGAAGATGGAAAAAAGAAAATTGAGATATATTAAAATTTTCTTTTATGTGACACATTACTGAACTAAACCAGCAATATTCAAAATCATCCACTTATGATGCCTTTAATATAGGATTAGAGGTGATGTAGGTTAAAGGAGACCCCACTGGGTGGGACATCATAATGAAACACCTGCTTTTATAATTCTCCCATGGAGGGAGGCAGAGAGAGTTATAAAGGAGGTGAAGCTGCAGCAAAGGAATTTGGAAGCCTGTGGAACACCCTTTTGGTGACCCCCTTCTAATCTTAAAAAATGACAGTTTACAAATTGTCATCAAAGAATCATGATCACAGCTTCTCATTACATAATTATAAACTGACTGTCAGATGTATGTTATTTTTTTAAGATGGCTTTTAATTATCTGCTACCAGTTGCCTTACATAATCCACTAGGTCTGTCAAACCTGTCTGAACTTTCTTGGACTTTTTAAGGCCATGGTTGGGCTGCTGAGAAGACTGATGCATCTCAGGGCAGCATCCCACTGGATATTGTCCATCAAATTTGTATGCAGTGTATACTATGCCATACATTCCTCCACATATGATTCAGCCAGTGCCCTCCTCCACTTAGAGACATACCCTGGGATTCTTAAAGTATGCCACTAAGTGTACACTTTCTGTATTCAGGAGCATCCCTACCATATTGCTTGTGCTGTCTATTCACTCAGAAAGGCTACACTAATGTAGACTTAGTGGTAACATTTATGAATGCCAGAGCAGATCCATCTGTGCCTTCCCAGTCTCCACCAGGGATCAAATATGTTGAGGTGGTCAAAAGTTGACCCCCCCCCCCACAAACTCTCCCAGGACTGAGCAAGCTGACATAAGCTTCTTAAGCCCATCTACCTGCTGGGCTCATCCAGCACCCAACCTGCTAAATAAATTCTGGTGATCTGGGTCATAGTCAGGGCATTATCCCACTGTGCTACAGAGACGTGTATACAAACTGTCTAAGAATCAACAAATGTGTGATTATTTACTGACAGCTTGTAAGCTGTCAATCTTTTTTTTTTCTTGTTTTGGCAGCCCTAAAGTTGGCACTTGGTGAACATTACTGTTTGCCCCACCCTTTGTATAGTACTGGGTTAAAGCCATAGAGTACTCAAAGAAATCATGGCTGCTTTAAGTGTCTTAAGGCTGTGTATTGGCAATAATGGAATAATAGCAATAAACAGAAGAAGATAAATCCACTGGTCATACTTATGACCACTGACCAATAATACTTACTGATTCATAGGTAAGTACCAGGCTCACTGCTCTTGTGAGTAATTTTAAGCCTAGCCAACTTCCCTTTCAAAGGTGAGAATTAAGCCCTGTATTGTGTTTATGAGGTAAACACCCTGACCATTATACCATCCCCCAACTCCTAGAACAGAATTCTGCCACAGCATGTGTACATTATGGTTTTAAGGAATTTTCCTTTCAGAAAGATTGATTCTCCTCAGGAAGAATACTTCCGATTCTTGTTTACAACCAGAAGGGAGAGTTTGTTAGGTAAAGATGGTATACAGGCGCATTAAAAGCATTAGAAACATTGATGCATGCCTGCCCTATTTGCACCACTCTCTTCTCAATGTCCACGGAAGAGGCATTTCCTGACAATACCAGTTGCTGTAGCTGGGCATATGAGCACTTAAGAAACACTGTCTCTTGCCATATAACTGTATGATGTTATGTAATTTATTCAGCTGCTTGGGTGATGATGTAATACACTACATTGTGGCTGAGACCATTGGCATAGAAATATTTCTATACATAATTTACATTTAATGCTTTCAAACAGTTTTATATGTTGAAGGAAATGAAATCAACATTATCCATTTATGAAAAAGTGCTTTAAACTTTGTATCATGCTCTGGCTGAACTGTAATTTAGAATAGATGTTTGTCCATTCCTTACTATTTGTACAGATGACATAACAAAAAATCTCTAGAGTTTCTGTTCAGGATTAAAATTGTACCTTTTGTAAAATAGTAAACACAGGAAGATATGCAGCATCTACAAAAGGACTTGAAGATTTTAAAGGTATTTTATGTGGTGTTAAAGGTGTTGGGTATATTGTCCCTTAACATTTTCCTATCAAAGAGATGATTAAATAATATAGAGGTTTATGACCAATCAAAACCAGCTCACTATGCGTTTTAGACATGGATACCAGGAAATTTGCCTAGAGGGTGAGGCATCCATGTCTACAGCACATAATAAAGGGTTATGATCAGAGACCCAAACATAATTCTTTGTAGTGCATGGAGCTTCACCTATTCTATATACTACTAACTGATTACTATTTAGAAGAAAAAAAATCACTAAGTGTTTTTGCTAGCTTTAAAGTCATAAAGCGCTTAACAAGTGCTATCGGGAAGGCAGTGTAAGACTTTCTGTTATGTTACAAAAAGGGGTGCATGAACAGTACAGGCCGCATGTCGAAACAAATTTCTTTTTTATTCTGCCACTGTTGTTTGCTAGTCAGTACTGGCAGATTTAACTACCTGGCATGATACCTGATCTTAAAAAGTGATGTAGGAGTGCTTAATTGTTGAGCTCGGGTCTTGCACTTTAGAAGCACTTAACAGATTTGTCTGTTTCTGGATATTTTACAGTAATCACCACTCCCATGCATTACGTACATTTTTGAATCAATGCATGGACAGCTAGACTGGGAGACAACTGTCTTGTATCAGCCTTTCAGGGAAATTTTGCTCCTTATGTTTTGTACATTTGTTTTATGTTTTCTGAATTTACATGTAAAGCATCGCAGCTTGCTTAGTTGTTCTGGTTTGTACCTTTAAAATGGATTTACACTAATGTTATCTTCCCATGCACAGTAATCCTTCCTTTACTCTGTGATTAGCAGCACCTATGAATTGTATATTTTGGCAAAGTTACTCCATTGTTCTCCCCTCCTTCAACTTGAGGAAAATAGGTCTTCAGTTTTGTCTTAATCATTTTTTTAGATATTTAATTAGTGTAATCATGGACCACTTTAATTTCTCTCTTAGTCTGAGAGGATGCACCTGGTGGTGAGGTTGTCATCATCTGTCCATATACTGGCACCACTAACATAGACCACTGAGTCACTGGAGCCCTGACATCTACTAGCTTACCTCACCCTAGCCTGACTGCATCCTTAGCCCAGCATTTTACCTAGATGTAGTACAAGGACTTATTTCAGCAGACTGAAAAGTTTGTAAGCTTTCTTCAAGATGAGCAGACACTTTTGAAAATCTCAGGGGTGTCTGGGGTTCCTTTTAAGAAAAGTTTTTGAAGTACATCAAAATAGGTAACTTTGTCTTTGTTTCTCATTAATGAAACCATCTATATCAAAAGTTATTTCATTCATCAATGCAAAGGAATAGTGTACATTGCACAGCATTCTAGCTACCCAAGCTTGTAAGATTGACTGTAAGACCAAAACGAACATCATTGAATGTATGCAGGAGCATGTGGCAGCCATTGCAAAAAAATACACTATTATTAAATGCATGAATTTTAATAAATTCCAGTTCTGTGTCTTGGACAGTATTTCATATACTTTGAGGGTCTGTGATTTAAATACCATTTTAGATGTGAAAAATCTATGTTGGCAGCTATATTCTAAGGCATAGTCTTTTCCTGGTTTTAATGGCAGAGTAAATTTTAAACGTTGTATAAAATCATTAACAGCTAAGAAATAAGTGAAGTATTTATGTCTTTTAGCATTGCTTCACATGGCTGATGTCTTATGACTTGGGTCATGTGATTGTATTTTGTTTTATAATCATTGTACAATGGGACTGCTTTTTTTAACATCTGAAGAAGTTCTAAGATTTTGTAGAATGAAAGCACTCCACTTTTATTAAACTCTGGTGTGTGTTTTCACAAGTGTTTGTTTTTGACAAATATGTAAATGTCTCAACATATCCTTGTTTGGCCCACCTGTGGGTTATTCATAGGCAAAATGTAGGGGCTAAATCTACCATGGGGAATGTAAGGCTAGGCCTCTTAAGGTTCTCAGATCAATAGCCTGGAAGGTACCAATGAAATTATAAACATATAAGAAAGCAGACAGCATTCATTGAATGGGTGATCAATAGTGATTGTAACAGAAGACGGCATCACAACTGAGTAAGGACAGGTAGCTTTCATCCTTCTAAGTTGGGAACTGCTGATTGAGAGCCCAGTGTCCAAGTGTATTAGTTCTGGTTTAGGCACTTGGGCTTCAGGCCAGTTATTTTACATTAAGAAGGTTCGTGGTCTGCACTCTTGTGGGAGAAGAGGCTGGACTCTGCCCTTCTGAGCTGGGAATTTCTGGTTAAAGGTTTATAGTGCCTGAATATTTGAACTGTATCTTGCTGAAATTGGTTCACCTTGTTTGCTCTAGCATAGACTAGATCCAGGCCTGCTGAATCTAGCTTTGTTTATATGCTTGTTGTTTGTTTGCTTGTTATTTCCCTGGAAGCTAATTCCACCTAATACGCAACTTCTCAGCGCTTCTGTGGATCACTAGTGATATCTGCATTGCTTACTGTACTTATTTCCTTGTTTCACTTGAAAGAAAGTTACTGTTTGTCGTTTTTGCATTTAGTTACTTGTAACACATTGCACTCAAGTTACTTGGCACTTGCTCACTAAAGCAATTATATAAGTCAGCACTAAAAATTAAAAGCACTACACCCTCACTCCCCACTGGCCCTTGTTTTCAATTAAGGAATTCCCAATATTATTCTAGCATGTCCAAAGGTCAGTTGTCAATCTTCTCTCCGGTCCAGCTGGTGAATCTGGGAATCTTGAGGCAATGTTATAACTGCCTCATGTACACAGACAACCCTCTCCTCCTCCCACATAACACAAATACTTGCGAGAGATGCAGCTATTTAGCCAAACTGGAGGCTGAGCTCTCTCAACTCAGGACTGGCAAGACCAGACAGGAGGAGAAGGCAACTACACACACCACAAAACCAGCCTCACATAATGCTACCACTCCACTGAATCAAACACATAAACACACAAAGACATACTTGGAGGCTCTGAGTAAAATTTACCTAAACAGCAGAGGCCTCCAAAGCAGACACCCAAACAACTGCTACCTCAAGACACCCCACAAGCAACACATAAACCACAAAAGCAGTGTGCAAAGCAGTCACAACCCTTAAGGCCAAATACAACACCAAACATACTTGTCATAGGTGACTCCATAGTCAGACACACTGACGTCCCACTCACCAGGCTGAACAAGGAGAGGGTCACAGTAAGCTGCCTATCGGGCGCTAGAATCCGCCACATAACACAAGCACTGGGTCACTCCACGGCAAGTACAAATATGACACAGTCATTGTCCATGCTGGTGTGAACGACCTGAGACACACCTCCCTGGACTACATGAAAAGAGACATAGAGGAGCTCTCTGATTATGTAGCCCAGGCAGGTATGACCCTAACCCTGAGCAGTATCCTTCCTTCACCAAGAATGATGCCACAATATAGAGACAAGATGATCAGATTTAACAATTGGCTTAATGTCTGGTGTCATTCAAAGGGGATCCAGTTTCTGTCTGCCTGGGATGACATGCTTGACAAGCCACGCTGCTTCGCAAGGGACGGCTTGCACCTGTCACCCCTGGGATTCCGGATATTGGCTAAGGCTCTTGCCACCCCATAGTGCCTTTTAGGCAAGGCTCAAATTCTAAACCTACCACCCTAGAAAACAAAAATGGGAAGAAACTGAGGGTAATGCTGCTCAATGCCAGAAGTCTAAATCTCAAAATGCATGCACTCGAGGCCCTTCTCAGTATGGAGAACATCGATGTCTGTGCTGTAACTGAAACCTGGTTCAAGGCTACTGAGAGCACCCCGGCACTATTAGGTTTTACCTCATATCATGCGTTCCGGCCCCAAAACCCGGACCACACCACAAAAGGAGGGGTGTATCCATATTCATAAAGGATACCCACACCTCCAGGTTGGTGGCAATGCACGAAGCTTCGGAAACCATCCAGGTGCAACTAACCATAGGCAAAACTGCTCTACAAATTGTAGCATGCTACAGGCCACCCTCTCAAACTCAGGAACCCCACACAGCCTTTCTGAAGACACTGGAGGGTATAAATGTATCTCCAAACACCATCATATTGGGTGACTTCAACTACCCGAATATAGACTGGGAACATTACTCAAGCCCTAACTTTCTAGCCCAATGGTTCCTGGAGTTCATAAATTCAAATGCCATGGAACAGCTAGTCACTGTTCCCACGAGAGGAGAAAATATACTAGATCTCATTGTCACAAACATGGGGACAAAATGCTCCACACCAGAAGTATATCCCTCATTGGTGAGATCTGATCATAAACTAATCTCACTGGAAATCCACATCCCGCCCCACCCCAAACAAAAGACCATAGTGAAGAACTTCTCTAAAGCAAACTTCACACTACTCAAGACTGGTGTGGTATCCTTCAAGGCCCCTGAGCCAGTGGAAACCACAACCCAAGCTGCGGAAGCCCTTACAAATGCCTTCTATGAACACCTCCAGGACTGCATGGATCAGGCAATCCCAAATAAAACCAAGACTCTTTCCACAAAGGGCAAACGTCCAGTCTGGTGGACCCCAGCCATTAACAAACTTTACAATAAGAGGAGAAAGCTATTACATGATAAAACAAAATCCATAAAAGGGAAGTCACCCCTGATCATTATTAGTAAAAAATACGAGCACTCATAAAATCAACTAAGGCCAATTTTGAGAGAAAAATTGCCATGGATTCAAAGGACAATCATAAGGCCTTTTTCAGCTATGTTAGGAACCTGGGTGGAAACTCCCAGATATGCTCAGAATTAGTCCAAAATGATACAAAAATCACTGAACCCACAGACATTGCCAACATACTGGCAGACAGGTTCAGTGCAAACTTCACCCCCCTCTCCCCCCTAAAGGAGAGATAACTATCCCAGCCGAGTGTAGCCTCCCGGACATCTCAAATGCGCAGGTGAAAGCTGCTCTCTCTAAAGCTAAAAACACAGCATCAATGGAACCGGATGGTGTCCCCGGCTGTGTGCTACACGAGCTAAATGAGGAATTAAACCCGCACATAAGGCAGCTGTTTAATCTCAGCCTTACCACAGGATACGTGCCCAAGGAGTGGCGTACGGCAACTGTTGTCCCACTCCACAAAGGCGGCGCCTCTACAGACCCTGGGAATTACCGCCCCATAAGCTTAACAAGTCTAGTCTGCAAAGCTATGGAGAGGATCATAATGGAGCTCATAAACAAAGATATAGGGGACTTGCAGACATTGGACCCGACCCAGTTTGGCTTTGTCAAGGGAAGATCATGCCTTTTGAACTTGGTCGACTTCTTCGAAACAGTCACCAAGGCCATTGATGAGGGAAAGGCAGTCCATACAGCCTACCTTGACCTTGCAAAGGCTTTCGACACAATACCCCACTCGGGTATTGTAGAAAAACTTACCAGCTTAAATGTAAACCCATATGTCACAAGATGGGTTGCAAACTGGCTTAAGGACAGAACCCACAGGGTTAGAGTTGCTGGCGCTGTGTCAGACTCCAAGCCGGTCACAAGTGGTGTCCCACAGGGCTCGGTCCTTGGCCCCCTATTGTTTGGCATCTACTTCTCAGAAGTACAGGCTAACATGGGAGGACTTTGGCTGACAAAGTTTGCAGACGACTGCAAACTGGGCGCCATAGTGGAAAGTGCATCGGACACGGATATCCTTCAGAAGGGACTCACGGAAACAGATAGCTGGTGCCAGAGCCATGGCCTGAAGTTAAACGCCAAAAATGTATAGTCATACCCTTCGGGAAAAACAAGGTAACCCCAAGCTACCATATAGGTGGCAATCCACTAAGCACAGAAGAGGTTATCAGGGACCTGGGGACCCAGGTTGACAGTGGCCTTTCTTTTGACACTCACATTGCTAAAGTGGTTAGAAAGACCTTCTACATTGCCCACCTGATCATGAAGGGATTCACATCCAGATCTAGTGAGGTCATTGTTCCCCTGTACTCTTCACTTATCAGACCAATGATCGAGTACAGTGCCCCATTCGGGATGTATCTCACCCGACATCTGCAGCAATTGGAGAGACCCCAAAAGTTCCTCACCAAAAGGATAAAGGGACTCCAAAATCTGTCATATGCTGCCAGATTGAAGAAACTCCAGCTCTATTCAGTCGCATACCGTCTGCTCAGAGGTGACATGTGCCTGACATACAAGGCCATGTCCAACCCGGAATTAATGGACATGCTCCACCTCAAAAAATCCAAATCCACCAAAACCACTAGAGCAAGCGACTTAAACCTTAGCACGGATATAAATAGGACGTGCTGGAGGGATACATTTATCACTCAGAGACTCCCTATGCTGTGGAATAAAATCCCGGTCCATGTGAGGCAGAGCACCTCGCTGACTCTGTTCAAGAGAAATCTAGACCTGTGGATGGGAGATCGTAGGTTTACCCCAGGAATCATCTCTGTGTCACTGCTGGACAGAGGCACAACAAACTAATGGGCACAGTATTTTTTCATATAAGGGGTGGCGTAAGCCACAAAAATTTGGGCTAGGCTTATAAATGCCTTAGGGCAGATAGCCTAGTATAAACCTATGAACCTATGAACCTATGTAGTCATAATGCACGGTACATAACAAATTGCAAACTGCAACTCAAGCCAGAAACTCTTAGAAATGCCAGCACAGAAATATGCTAGTAGGACAAAAGGTATACTAAATACAGTTACAACTGCCAGAGAACCAGCAGTTTCCACACAAGATTAACTGCCCAAACCATTGTAGTTATTCAAAGACAATGAAACTGCCTTAAAATGTCTTCCAAAAAAAAAAATCCAATAAATTAAGGTTAAGCTGCGCAGTCATTCACATAATATGAACTTAAGTCTGAGCTAAATGCAGCCATCTTGGTATGTGTACCACATTTTTTTTTCCGGTGGCTGTTAAACTTTTGAAGCAATTTGTTCTGTTTTGCAGTTGTACTTACAGCGCCTATACTATATATGATTACTTGTATTCAGTCACCCACATTTATTACTAGAATACTTTTTCAAGTTGACAGGGGGAAGTGGAGATTCATTCAGAAAAAAAAAACACTCACTTGATAAGCAAGTAGTCTTCAAGCATTCTATAAGTAAACACCGATATAAGAACCGAGCGACTGTTTACATGAATAATCCCTGTACTTCCAATCTCCATGTCCATGAACTTTGAACTATATGTGAAATTAAAGCTGTGGAGTCATGTTAGAAAAAAATATACATGTCCCTTGTGAAAGTTTAATTGATTTTCTACAAGATACAGAGTTCTGCAAACATCCTTAAAACAAACAAGTGAAAGGTAAATAATGAGTGGGAAAAATGAGGGCCAACGGTAGAGAACCCCACGCTGCTCAGTTTCAATCTGGTGTCTGAGATCCCTTATGACAGAAGAAAAAGTATATACTCCATCCCTTACCATAAGCAAGCTGTTCTCAAGATTAAAGGAGGACTTTCAAAACTGCTGGAGCTTACAACAGAGTAGCAAACTGATCTATCTAGTATGGGAATGAACAATTTTCTACATTATAAAACCGATTTTTAATGCCAAATCTGGCAGCTTTCACTGTCTAGAAAGCAGCATAGTGCAATCAGCACAAATGTAGGGATGAAGAATAAAATATTAACATTTTCCAAAGTAATGACAGTATGTGCATTTTTTAATATAACCTACTTATTGAACTCTGTATCAACATTTTGGCATATTTAACTGCATATGAATAATAGTGTTACTATATTCAGATCTGTGTCAGAATGCATTTCTGAAAATCAAAAGGTACATTATTTTTTTGGTAAGGTGAAACCTTCTGTGCCTTGTATGAAATGGTTTAACCTCTTCTCATAAGGTTCTATAGCACTGTAATATAAAGATTGCAAATTTGTACCTCGAAGGTGCTATAGCACTGTAATATAAAGATTGCAAATTTGTACCTCGAAGGTTCTGTAGCACTGTAATATAAAGATTGCAAATTTGTACCTCAAAGGTTCTATAGCACTGTAATATAAATATTGCAAATTTGTACCTCGAAGGTTCTATAGCACTGTAATACAAAGATTGCAAATTTGTACCTCAAAGGTTCTATAGCACTATAATACAAAGATTGCAAATTTGTACCTCGAAGGTTCTATAGCACTGTAATATAAAGATTGCAAATTTGTACCTCGAAGGTTCTATAGCACTGTAATATAAAGATTGCAAATTTGTACCTCGAAGGTTCTATAGCACTGTAATATAAAGATTGCAAATTTTTACCTTGAAGGTTCTATAGCACTGTAATATAAAGATTGCAAATTTGTACCTCGAAGGTTCTATAGCACTGTAATATAAAGACTGCAAATTTGTACCTCGAAGCTTCTATAGCACTGTAATATAAAGATTGTAAATTTGTACTTCGAAAGTTCTATAGCACTGTAATATAAAGATTGCAAATTTGTACCTCGAAGGTTCTATAGCATTGTAATATAAAGATTGCAAATTTGTACCTCAAAGGTTCTATAGCACTGTAATATAAAGATTGCAAATTTGTACCTCGAAGGTTCTATAGCACTATAATACAAAGATTGCAAATTTGTACCTCGAAGGTTCTATAGCACTGTAATATAAAGATTGCAAATTTGTACCTCGAAGGTTCTATAGCACTGTAATATAAAGATTGCAAATTTGTACCTCAAAGGTTCTATAGCACTGTAATATAAAGATTGCAAATTTGTACCTCGAAGGTTCTATAGCACTGTAATATAAAGATTGCAAATTTGTACCTCAAAGGTTCTATAGCACTGTAATATAAATATTGCAAATTTGTACCTCGAAGGTTCTATAGCACTGTAATATAGAGATTGCAAATTTGTACCTCGAAGGTTCTATAGCACTGTAATATAAAGATTGCAAATTTGTACCTCAAAGGTTCTATAGCACTATAATACAAAGATTGCAAATTTGTACCTCGAAGGTTCTATAGCACTGTAATATAAAGATTGCAAATTTGTACCTCGAAGGTTCTATAGCACTGTAATATAAAGATTGCAAATTTGTACCTCGAAGGTTCTATAGCACTGTAATATAAAGATTGCAAATTTTTACCTTGAAGGTTCTATAGCACTGTAATATAAAGATTGCAAATTTGTACCTCGAAGGGTCTATAGCACTGTAATATAAAGACTGCAAATTTGTACCTCGAAGGTTCTATAGCACTGTAATATAAAGATTGTAAATTTGTACTTCGAAAGTTCTATAGCACTGTAATATAAAGATTGCAAATTTGTACCTCGAAGGTTCTATAGCACTGTAATATAAAGATTGCAAATTTGTACCTCAAAGGTTCTATAGCACTGTAATATAAAGATTGCAAATTTGTACCTCGAAGGTTCTATAGCACTATAATACAAAGATTGCAAATTTGTACCTCGAAGGTTCTATAGCACTGTAATATAAAGATTGCAAATTTGTACCTCAAAGGTTCTATAGCACTGTAATATAAAGATTGCAAATTTGTACCTCGAAGGTTCTATAGCACTGTAATATAAAGATTGCAAATTTGTACCTCGAAGGTTCTATAGCACTGTAATATAAAGACTGCAAATTTGTACCTCGAAGGTTCTATAGCACTGTAATATAAAGATTGCAAATTTGTACCTCGAAGGTTCTATAGCACTGTAATATAAAGATTGCAAATTTGTACCTCAAAGGTTCTATAGCACTGTAATATAAAGATTGCAAATTTGTACCTCGAAGGTTCTATAGCACTGTAATATAAAGATTGCAAATTTGTACCTCAAAGGTTCTATAGCACTGTAATATAAAGATTGCAAATTTGTACCTCGAAGGTTCTATAGCACTGTAATATA
Source organism: Protopterus annectens (assembly GCF_019279795.1). Lineage (NCBI taxonomy): Eukaryota > Metazoa > Chordata > Ceratodontiformes > Protopteridae > Protopterus > Protopterus annectens. The sequence goes on from NC_056747.1 coordinate 554,328,049, forward strand.
AAGATTGCAAATTTGTACCTCGCAGTGAAGAGACCCTTTTGCTCATCTCCTGCTACTGGCTACTCTATTAGAAAAAGCTTGTCTCTACTAAAATGTTTATGTAGGTATACAAGATGTATTGCAGATGTAAAGAGTACAGTATTAACCATCATTACTCATCTCTGTGTGTTCCTTATGTGTATGCAGGAGTATCTTGTGTGTAAGTATTTTGAAGTAAGTTGAATAAAGAACTCACTTCTAATCCAAGTGGAATCCTTACAAACTAGTTACACCACTTATGTACATTTGTTCTCTATTTACATATCTGGTGGGTCATTACAAGCAGATTCTAAACAAGAACTTCAGCAAATGATAGGGGAATGAAATGCAAAACTGAAAGCATGTGGAATGAAACTGGGTACAGGTAAGATAGTTGTCATGACAGCAAATTTGGGAAATCAGATGAAGTTAAAAACTGAGACAGAAGGGAAAATATTCGAACAAGTTAGCAGCTTCAAGTATCACAGAGATCGGTTAAAGAGAATGGAAGTCTGAGTGAGGAGGCTAGGGTCAGAGGGGCTGTAGCCAACTGTTCCAGAGTGTTCGATGTAATGTGTAACAGATGAATGTCACATTGTCTGAAAAGTAAGGTGTTAAAATAGTGTAACCAGTGTTACTGTATGGTGCAGAAACATGAGCAGTGAAAGCATAATAGATTCAAAAGAAACCTTATTGTCATTTAGGACCACACAAGTGAAGCCTAAATGAAATTATAAATGTCAGCGCACGAGAGAAATGCAGTGCAAATGACACAAATACAGCGGTATCAGAGAATAGCATAAGAAAGACAATAAAAACACTTATGACATGCAAGAGGTAGTTCACATTACATAAACACACTCAATGCTCACTATCCAATCATAAATAATAAATAAACAGACACCACCAAACCCTTCACTGTTAGGATAGAGAATAAATAGAGACTAGTGCATAGTAGCTGTTTATTATCATATTGCACTCATTAACCTTACACGTGACTCAGTATAGCCATCATATTGCATATAATAGCTGAGGAAGCTAGAGGTGATGGAGTAGAAGTGTCTGTGATGGGTGACGGGATGCACTCTGTAGGACAGGTGAGGGAATGAGGATATGGAAGCAAAAAGTCAAATAGCTCTAAATTCAGGAAAAAGTTCAGAGAACAGATGATACTGGTTCAGGCACATGTGCAGGAAAGCAGAAGACGATCTGGCAAAGATGACTTGGGACATACAGGAAGAAGGCAATCCAGCAAACAGATTGATATGTGAGAAAAGACCTGTAACAGGCATGACTCTTAAAGAAGGTAGGAGAGTACTGAACTGAGAGAGATGAAGACAGTTGACATGTCACATGGCACATCAACCACATATAGAAAATATAAAAAAGGTGTTTTATGAGGGTAAGGCAAGATGTAACTGCAGCAAACAAGAGCCCAGAGGCCGAGAGTACATACCTTTATAACTTTGTATTAGAATATGTTGCATACCTTTAGAGTGCCTTATTGTGCTGTTGAACTGCACAAAGCAGACTGCGGTGCAATGAACAGTGTTTTCTGTATTAAACTGTTATTATGCACAGCTATGAGTTAATCAAATTATTGAAAACACCTTGCTTGATACATAAATATTTATATCTTAGTGTAGTTTCCTATACCCTCCAGGCTAAAGACTGAATGCACAATTTAACATTGTATTTGTATTCCATCAGTGACTCTTGCAGAGACATATAACTAATGTCCACATCTGTCAGCCTTTGTGTACTAAACAACATAACACTGGCCTTTAAAATCATTGCTAGGGTCAAAAACAAGAGCACTTTCTTAATTTTTCAGAATACAAGGTCTTGTGGTACTAGGCCCCATATCGTTAATGATAAGGAAACTTTGTACGTAGTCCTGTCAATGAACATAGTATGAACCCTTAGAGAGGTCTAACTTTATAAACACGATTGGTAAACCCAGGAGGAACAAGGCAAAATCTAGTTAAGAAAGTCATGGGGTTGTGTCTATATTACAGCTTTTGACCGGTATGCTAATGCCTGAATCTTGCAGCTTAATGTTTATGTGAGGTATGCAACCAGACAGAGAGATGGGGGTGGATGTGGATGACTAGTGTCAGCTTGCCAGTCCTAAGAAAGACTGTCTGCTAAGTATTGCCATAGGGTTACCTTCTTGAGAAGGCCATGGAAGTACACAAGGACTCAGGACTGAGACAAACCTTAGATTGATTGCTCTCCAACCAGGGTTCATAGCTGTGTGGAAACATGTACCTATCCTGGGCTCAGTAAAACAGATACTGCACAGTGTTTGTCATCCAACAAGTAGAATGTTGGTTATAGGCTTTGTCATTCAAATTTCCACAGCGGACAAGGATGCGCCTATAGTGAAACTACTCTGACTTCCATGTTTGGCCATTTTATTGTGGTATCTGCATGCCTGGGATACCCTTTCCTCATAAGTGGCCCTAAGAGATGTGCAGGGATAAACCAGATTTAAGATCTGGGGAAAAAAGGGATCAGATTGTCAGTGTCATTGAGGTGTCCAGAACAAGATTAATAAAAAGTGATTATGAAAATATACATGGGTATATGTATGAGAGCACTCCGCATAACTGAATGTTCATAATTTCAAATGGGTTTAACTGTGGCAGAAGTGATCAAAAGTCATTTGATTGCTTCTGCTGGTGTTGAGGGTGTATACGGCTGTGCACAGTGGGAATTGGAGAATTTGCTCTTTCCCTCAGTAAAGTCATCTTGAAGCTGGTATGTATAATTACAGGGGGTGTGTGGGGGGGGGGCATGTGCCCCCCCCCCACAAAAAAAATAAGTGTTTTGTTTTCTCATTGTTTTGGCTTTTCATCTTTTAGGATCAATAATTAGCCATTCAAGGTTTGTGTACTTTGATGTTTCGAAGCACGCCTGTATATAAATATGAGTTACATTCAAAATATTGAAAATGTTAATATGTGATCCCAGAGTTGGCATATGTAATTAACATGGTATATGGGGGAAATAGATTTTTCATATTTAGATTTTTCTAAATTGTGACATACCCTTGTCTGTGTATCTATATAAAATTGTCTGTATATACAAATATATACATAGAGAGATATGTATTTGTGTTGTTCGACTTTTTTTTATTTTTTTATGTCATCTTTCTTGCTGTTCCTGTTAGTTCATAGTCAGAATTATTCAATGCTGAGTTTTGGGCAGAATTCATAAACAATGTATACAATTTGTAAGAGCTGTTGGATGGCATGACTGTATGAACCATATTACCAAGTCCTAAGCAGTTCATAAACAGTCTCAAATGTTATTTCATACTGACATACACTCCTCACCGGAATGAGTCATGGCACAAAGTAGGTATTGATGTAGCACAACAATATTTGTAATTCACAAAAGTATTAATCACAAACTTCACTGAGTGGGAACCAGGCATTTTATATTAATCTAACTGTGGACTGCCAGCACTTAAGGCAGGAATAATGTGACTGATATGCCAGGGATAGCAGTGTTGTTTGGGGAAAATAGTTGCCATCAAAAAACGATCATGTCCTTACTGTTCACTTAAGTACACCACCTAAATTAATGATTTAACACAGCAATGTATGAGTCTGCAGTGCCACACACACAACTGCTGAATGACATTCACACATTTCCCTTCTACATGAGACTGTGAAAAGCACCCACCAGTTGGTGAGGATCTCTTCCTTTGTATATCTCTGAATGCTCTGTACTCCCAAATCACAGCCAGAATGTCAAAGCTGGAGTATAGTAGAATAGAACACAGCACCTGTATCAGCATAGAATTACTGCTATGTTAATGTTCATGATGCTACATCTCATGATAGGTTCATAGGAGATTATTCTTCAAATGGCTTAAAAGCCTTTACAAGTATAGCCAATATATTCTGATTTTACCCAATATATGGCTGCTAGAGACAAGGGAATAGCATAGATTGGTGCCTATGCTTTGAGCATCTTGCATAGGTTCATAGATTTATAGAGGGTTACTAGGCTAACAGCCGTAGAGCCCTTGCAAGCCTAGCCATATTTATCCCAAGTTGCCCCAATTGTTGGTGATTAAATGAGTGAAGTTCACAGTTAATACCAACTTCTTCTGTCCAGGAGGGACATGGACTCTACCCCAGGAGTGAATTTGTGGTCACTCATCCATTGAGCTAGGTTGCATTTGAAGAGAGTCAGGTTGGGGCTCTGTTTCATATGAATTGAAAGCTTGTTCCAGAGAAGTGGCAGTCTCTGAGAGATGCATCTGTCTCTCCAGCATGTCCCGTTCATGTCAGAGGCTAGGTTAATATCTCTATAGTGAGAGACCCTAATGCAGTTTTATTTACAAATGTGTAGGATTTCCATTAGGGCTGGGTCAGAGACTGCCTGTAAGCCAGGCACAGGTCACCTCTTAGCAACCTGTTGGAGACAGAATACGGTGACAGGGCTTTCAGTTTTTCCACATAAGACTTGTTTTGTGTACCCTGTAATTTCTTTGTGAGAAACCTCTGTGGTCTCCAATTGTTGGAGGTGAGTGGTGAGGTACATGCAAAAGGGAGCATTGTACTTGCTTATTGGTCTGCTTTGGCTGAGTGTAATGGAATTATAACATCCTTAGCTGTAGCTGGGATGCCTTTACTTATTAGATGTGCAGATAGCAGGATTCTCTTACGGTGGTGGATATGTGGTGATCAAAGTTCTGATTAGGAGTACCTAGATCATGTACCAATGGGACTACACTTAGGAGGGTGTTATATATAATGTAATTAGCAGGGATGTCAGCTTTCCCAAAGGGAATGGTAATGCATTTTTTGCATTTAGCTTTAATCCTTGGCTTTGGCACCAGTAAATTGTCTGCATTAACCCTGTCTGCAGCATATTAATATCATTGGGGCACTCGATGATTGCACCCAATTTGCAGTCATCAGTGACTTTGGTCAGCCACAGGCCATCCAAGTTTGTCTGGACCTCTGAGAAATAAATTCTGCACAGTAAGGGGACCCACCACAGAACTCTGTGACATCCCACTGGTGACTGGTCTTTTGCTAGAGGTGAAGTTAGCCACTTTGACAGTGTGCCCTGTCAGAGAGTCAGTTAGCTACCCATTTCATAATGTAGGGGTTAATTCACAATTGTGAGAGTTTCTCTATAATACCTGAGTGGGGATTGTGTCAGATGCCTTGGCTAGGTCTTTCCATAGTCAAGGGCCTTGGTGACTTTCTTGAACTCAACCATGTTTAGCAGGCATGATCTACCTTTAATGAATCCAAACTGAGTTGAGTCCAGAGTTTGGAGATTACCTTACAGATTGCCCCTGTCCATAAATGTCATAGGCACTACCCCAGGTGTGAATTTGTGATTCCCCATCCATTGATCCAAACTAAGTTTGAAGAGGGCCATGTAAGGGATCTGTTTAATGTGAATAGGAAGCCTGTTCCAAGTAAGGGGCCATATCTGAGATCAATATTTGTTAGAGTATACATAAATGTACTGTATTCCAGTTTAACACATACAGTATGCAGAATGCTGTTATTTCACCTACTACATAGTTCACCATTGCACAACAAGAAGACCAGAGTGGTATGTGATTCAGGATCATATAGACTGGTCTGTATACAACAGAGCAGTGGTGTAAGCATCTTTTGTGAATCTTGTTCCTGAAAACGTTCTGAATATACTGTGCATCTCTCCTGTACAGGACTTCAGACTGTGTCTATAAATCTGGAAGCTCAACTCAAAAATAAAAAAAGTACTAACGACAGTATTTGGACTATGACCATTCTTTTTGGCTTTGTTATTTAATAAAGTTCATTAATAAAATAATGTAGTAGACAGTGGCTGATTTATTAGTATAATAATTACATTGTTGAATATCTCTCTCTCAGCTTAACAAAGGAATCGGAGTGTTGTCCTTATGTCTGCTATTATGGGGTCTACTTGTTATTTACAAAGACCTGGCTGCTCTCATATCGCTGTATCATTTAAACTATTTCATTAAATGAATGTTAAAAATGTCATATGAAGATGTAATGAAAACTCAAGCTACAACTTGCCTTGTTTCTCTCCTAATGCAAATATGTCAGTATTACAATATGATGTAAGATGTATAGCAAATTTTGTAGTGTCCGAAGCACAAAAAGCAATTTGAAGACATATTATATCTCTGCAAAGCTAACAAATCTATGAACAGCATCCCAGGTAGTGATAAATGTTTATTATGATTGCTTGTTTGTATATATATCCTACCTTGTTGCTTTCTTTTGCATAGCTTGTGTATGCTTTGCTATTCTGTATGTACAACACTATTCCTGTGCAAGGGTCATGGATGAAAACTAAGGAACAGTCCACTTACCTGACTAACAGGTAAATAAGTAAATAAAATCATTTCCTTATTAAACATCTCCTGTAAAGTAGTGTATGTAAGAAAACTTGAGAATTTGCAATATACAGAACTGTCTTTTCCCCAAACATACTGCATAAACCAATATAAAAGCAGAATTTGTAGATATAATTTGAACATTGATCTTTATAAAACACCAGTTAGATACAAAAAATGAGACACGATTCAAATCTGTTTAAGCCATATTATAAAAGTTGCTCCCTTAGAGCATTCATCAATGTTTCTAACCCGTATGGAAATGTTTTTGAACGAGTTAAGTATTTTAAGTTGTCAGTTCTAATAAAGTTAAATTAGTATCATGCACTCGGTGCAAAGTGAATGGGAAATTTTAATTCAACTCTTATACTTCTGTTTGTAGTAAAATAAACTGTATGGCAACTGTCCCAGCATTCCTCCTCAAAGTACTATTATTTTAGGATAAAATGGAAGCGCTACTAATACTGTAGCAAATTTTTTTGACATTTTTATGAATACAGATATTGCTATGCAATAGTTTTAAATTACAAAAGAGGGAGAGAGAGAGAAAATGCATGAAAAACAATTATTTTATTTGATATGATTTTTTCCATCATCCTTTCCCATTTCATATTACAGTTCAGCAACAAGATTAATGTAAAATTATTCTGAATGTTAAAGTTGCTGATGCTTGTCTCAGAAAAGAAGTACACATGGTGGTTCAGAGATAATGGGCAATGTGTAGCAGGATGAATAGAGAGCTTATTTGTAGGAAAAGGAATCGATGCTACAAGGGAAAAGGGGGGGGTGGCAAGGAATATAACGGCAATTACACCAGCAAATGTTGTGTTTATGTATAGATATATATATATATATATATATATATATATAATGTGTGTATGTGTGGCTAAAACTGAAGACAGCAAAAGCAGAAGCTTTGGAAACATATTTAAATGACAGCACACATGCAATCCTTTCTAGTCTGGTTTTCAGTCCAGGCATAGTAACGAGATTGTTCATTTACTGATCTGTTGATGAGAATTCAGCATTGCTATTTGTTCAGTGCCCTCTTACATTTTGCTGTAGCATGTTATACAGTTAATTATAAAGCTATTACTTTGTCATCACAGGTATTCCCCTGAAAAGGTTTTCCTTCTACCTAGTCAGACAGAGACTTGATGATGGTCGAGGATGAATTCTTCCTATCTCAGGTCTATATTACAATGTTGAACTTGTATATGTTTGAACGTTGTAATATCAAACCCAAAAATCCGAAATCCAAAAACTAGCAAAGCCACAGCACATCGATTTTTTTTCCTGGTGAAAAAAATTGGTGGGCATTTTCAGGGCTTTGCTATTTCACCACTGTGGTGCGATCTTGGAGTTGGTATATTTAAGTAGGGGGGTGGTGGGGCACAACCCCCCACATTGGGGATGTGGGGGGCAAAGCCCCCCACTTTAGTTTAAGTTTAAAGTTTAATTTTCTTTTTTTTTTGCCATGGAACAGCAATTTGTTTCCCTGGGAAAAAAAAAATCGGTGTTCTGCGTTTTCATTATTATTGGGTTCCAGATTTTAGGGTTCAATATTACAATGTTCGAACGTATGTTAGTTCGATATTGTGACATAGACCCTCCTCTCTTTGATGTATGGTATGCCATAAGGTTCAGTTATGGTCCACTATTTTGACCTACAGTACCGGTGTACTGCTAATGTATGTTTCTCACCCTCAAAAACAGACTTGAAATATATCCATAATTGGAAGTTTCATCATTAGCAGAAGATTGATACCTCCAAGAATTTGCTGTGGCCTTTCATGCCATTGTCCATAATTCATTTGCTATAATACTGACCCTGACATTGTTCAAATGGTGACAAACTGGAATTCATATCAAAGGTTCAGAATTTAGTGGTGATTTTGATGTGAGGCTCACCCTTATTCAACCTCCAGATCTTCAAGTAGTTGTACATATTGTTTCCTTCGGACTGAGCTGCTTTAATTCCCTGTATGTGGAACATCCAGACTCAGAGCTTGACCATCTGCATTTGGTTCACAACTCTATGGCTCAGCTGCTGGCATAGTTTTCTTGATATAATATTTTGCACTGATTATATTCCAGGATCAAACTTGTCATATAAGTCCATTATTCTTAATTACCCTTTAACTTTCATTTGTCATGTGTGCTGTATCAACCCTTTGATTTGTATTTCATCTACTGACTTACAGCCAGTTAATACTTGTTAAACATTTGTAAACTAAAATGTTATTTAATGTAATTTTTTTGACTTTTGGTTTGTAAACCCTGGGAGAGTCTGAGAATGGTCCATCTGAATCAGTGATCCACCCAGACAACAAATCAATTAAATAAAATCAAATACAAAAATATCTGCAAAAGCTGTATTGGTAGCTAGCTCAATTAAGTATGGCCTATTACGTTTTGATCCTTGTTTACATGGCCTTCATAGTGAGAACCCTTTATATTAATGAGCTTGTGGCATGGTATTAGCCCACATGTGGTCTGTACTGTTCTACCCTCGGGTTGGTGGCCGTTCCAAAGGTGTGGCTCAGTTCATGTGGTGAACATTCCTTTCTGGTTCAAAGGATTTACTTTTGCATCCTCTGACCACGGAAAATGAGAACGTCTTTGACATTTACATACTTTAAACATTCCTTAAAGTTATTTTTCAACTGTCTGCATCATACTATATACTTATTGTAAAAGTTCTTTTAACATTCACTGTTCAGTTTATTACTATTTACACATTTGTAATTTTACTTCAGTAGAAATTGGGTTGTACTTCACTTAAATTTTAATTAGAAATTTCCCTTCTAAAGAATGCGAAGATATTACAAATTAAGACAAATATTAAATATTAAATATCTTGAACTGGACAATGTGCTTCCTCTTATTGTGACATATGTGACGTTAGCAAAGGCATTTGATAAACTTTCACTTTGTATTGTCTTGGCCAGTCTTATGACTTGTGGCTAGTGGCATCTTATAAATTGGAGCCCACAGCCCTCACTGTCTGCAAAGAAAAAACAAATGTTATAGTCATCACTGCTAACTTGTTTTTGATTTCTTATGTGCTAAACACAACAGTTGCTAAAACCCACAATGTTTAGCTGTAATTAAGCCAAGGCTGTTGCATAGCACTGCTTACTGTATTTACTTCTTTAGACTCAGGGTACCTAGCATTTGCACATGCGCAGTGTTTTCAGTGACACTGCAGCTAGGAGCAATTTATTTAAAGAAAAAGCGCAACTTTGCAACAAATAAAGGATTTGCAGTGGCCCTACCTAGAGCAGCTGTAGCTTTCTTCTTCTTTTTTCTGTCCCATGATTCATTTGGATGGCAATGACAGTAGCAAACAGAAAGGCAGTACATTACTAATTAAGCATATAAGGTAAGGTATACAAGATTTGTCTTCTCATCTCTAAGTAAAAGTCATCTGCCTTCTGGATGAAAAGTTCAAATCCGTAAGTCACTTCAAATGCATCAGGCAAATGCAGACATAGCTTGGAAGATCTAGCTGTTCTACTCCAGCAAGTTTCTAGACAAACATTTACTGTTCACTAAAAACGTGCAAGCTTGCTCAGTCAGGTGAGGTAATGAGATTATAGGCTGACTTTCACGGACTGAACAGGTGGACTGCAGTACCTGATCTGAAGCAGTTCAGAGAGGCTTGTTGTTATTATTATTATTATTTTGAAAAACTGAGGGGGAACTGCTGTCAAAATTATTTCTACTGCCTGTCCTTTCAAAGCCATTGTATTTTAATACTTTTGGTTTGTGAAATGCAACACATTCAGATAGGCATGGAAAAGGATAAACCTGATGGCTTCTTGCAATTTGCAGTATTTTCAGACCTTTATGAATCCTGTGCAGTGTTTGTGTGAGACTTATGTACCTATTCTGTGTAGTCAGTTAATGTTTAGTATCAACCCCAAAAATGACTTTTTTGTTGCAAATTTTTGACATAGCTATCAACCTTCCATCTCCAAACAGTGGGACACTGACAGTTATAATCTGGAACAGATGTGTAAAATGTGGAAGACATACTAACAGTTAAGTAAGAGCTTCAACTAGGAAGCCCTCATGATGGTTAAATGTGTTATTTAATACTTTAAAATGTGTTTTAAATAATAAATATGATTCAGTACTATTCACCATGGAGATAAGTTAAAGAAAAGTCTAAACACTGAATCTGTGACAGCCCCCTTTCAGTGTGGAACTGTGAGGAAGATCGACTTTTTAGGACTCAAAATGATAGATGACCCTCATAATAAGCTACAAATGATAGATGACCCTCATAATAAGCTACAAATGATAGATGACCCTCATAATAAACTACATTTGATAGTTATGACAGTACAGGGACTTTACTTGTACTATTGTTTGCAGATGAATGTTGCAAATAGAAAGCAGGAATTTATTTTTCCCTTTACCTATGGTGATGTGACTGTAAAATTAGTATATTTAAGTCTAAAGGCCATAAAGGCAATGCAGTGCATTTGCCTTCTGCAAAAAAAAAAAAAAAAAAAAAAAAAAAAAAGGTCTCTGTTTTTCACTGGTGCATAATTTTTGCATAGATATGCTTTAATGATGATGCATTATTTTTAAGTCAGGTGATTTGATGGTTAAACAGTCATTGTTTTATCATGTGTCCTTTTAAACACTGTTTTAAAGCATGGCATGTGGCAATATCTGGGCATTCAATGGATGATTAGATTTTGAGGCAGGAGTGTGTGTTTGAGTTTGTAAACTTGCCTGCAGTTTGTTATTTTAAAGATACGCATAATCAGATGTTAACAGGTAAAGTGTTGCTACGCATGTTAGTTGCTAAGCAAACTCATGTACTCAGCCTCTGTTTTGGGTTAGATTGTTGCATTGCCTGTAGTTTGCTATTTTAATGCCATTTGAGCTGCACACTCTATGCGCTGTATGATTAAGATCTAGTATAACCTCTGTTATTAAAGTTCTCCTGTCCAGCACGCAATCCAATTCTCTCCCACCCATAGCTTCACTGCCACTACCTGTCCTTGTTTGACATACATTAGTTCGATACTTTTTATTTCAACTTTCCTTCCTTTTCTCTCCTATCACACAAAGTCCTAAATTTTAACTAAAATTGTTTATACTGCTTTATTTCTGCTGGTGTTTTTCTATAGGCTCACTGTGTGCAGTAGCTTAACTGTACCTCTCTTTTAGCATTTTTAGTAACCCAGGACATATTCCATGGTCAACAGAGTCTCCTGCCCCACAGCAGGATTGTGGCAAACAAAGACGCATGCAACTAGAGCACCAGACTCCTTCAGTCTTTGACCAGTAACCAAGAACTCAACTTGTGTAGGTGCTCAACTACCACATACTCCTGGCTAATTCAGGAGCAGCTTGGATTCAGATATTTCTGCTAAGCATCTCACTGTTACACTAGTATACTAGCAACTCCTCAGCCAGGAGCAGCAGTTGCATACCTCTCCCTACCATATGCTCCCCCCTTAACTGAGCCTCTTACCAGGCAAAATTGGAAAAGCTAAATTAAATGGCAATAAACCTTTGTCACCTACTAGATTGCCAACTGGCTCACAGACAAGACACAGATAATCGAAACAACAAATTTTGCCTCCAAAAACAGACCAGTCACCTGAGGAGCAGACTCACTATCCACATAAAACAAAGTTCAGCCCTGTCCATTTTCAAGTGCAACTTAGATCTGTGGATGGGAATAGAAAATTTACCCAAGGACTGCATCCTGTACTGCTTTTGGACAGAGGCAGCTCCAAAATGCTTTATCCCATGCATAGATCCCCTGAACTTATGTATGGTATGATCCCAGTTATTCTCATTAGGTGTAATATATAATTATCAGCCCTGGGATGGGTAAAACTAATCTCTAACCAAATGGGATAAGTTATTTTATGCTCAAAAAGGGAAATTGGCTAGGCTTAAAATGGCCTTCAAGGGCAGTTAACCTAGTACTTTCATACGAACCTATGATTTTTATACTGCAAGACAGAGTGCTGACTGACATAAAATTTAAGAACTTTGTATCTACTCTGAAATCTTAAATGTAATTTATAAACACACTTAGTTGAAGTATACCTGTTTCCATTACAGGCAAGACAGGAGTAAGAAAATGCTTGTGTATTAAATATTCTGCAGATGGACTGCACATGGAAATCCACATTAATTCTGTGATGGCGATATCCGTAAATAATTTAATCTTTTCCATGGTGATATAAGGTACTAGTGATTTAAACATAAGAACTTTGATGTTTTCAGATTTGGAATTATGTTGCTGATTATATTGTATTCTGCTTAGTGTTGACAATATAATGTTGCCTATTTTAGACATCATTAAAATATTGCCAAAATTCAGGGGAATTATTGCGGTAGAAGACATTCATTGGAGAAGTTCTAATAGAGCTAAAGCCCCCCCACCGCACACACACACACTAAGTTGTATAATTTCAAAACTTCTCTCAGGTGGCAGTTATTGTTTTTATATACTTACCGGAATTACAGAGTGAAGACCTAAGTCTTGATCTATTAACATAAATTGTCATGCAATCCTAGATTTCATAGTCTCACTATACACTTGTAGACAATATCTGCAAACAAGTCATGCTCATAAACAGAACCGTGCTCCAGGAAAGAAGTGTTTTGTACCTGGTGAGTCTTAGCTGGTTAACAAGTGAATAAAAAGTCTTAATGCTGGTATGCTCTCTTCAGTCTACTTAGGAGCACAAGATATAGTGTGCCCCAGAAGGATTCTGATCACATCAGTATAATAAATAAATGTCAAAATGCCATCTTTGGGCTACAGCTTGACAGTCACAAAGTTCCAACAAGTAAAACCTGCAGCTGAATGTGATTCTTTGGAAGACAGCATTTGGACTTCTACTCCTCAGCCACTGTAATAATGAAAGCTCCCTAAAAAACAATATATATATTGGGTCTACTTGAGAAAATGCCGACATTCATATGGCCGAGACCATATGATTGGCATTTTGAAATGTCGAGCATGTATAGCTGAGATCTCTATACAGTGCGGAACTGGGAGATTTCCCTTTTCTGCACTGCAGTGTGATCTTGGAGTAGGAATATTTAAGTAGCAGGGGATGTGAGTGGTGCAGGGGGGCTTGACCCCCCCCCCTGCTAAACACAGTTAGTGAAGTGGGGCTGTGTGCTTTACATTATGTAGGAGAGGTTCAACATTTCAAAATCTAGATCCAATGGTCTCTGCTATATGAAAGTCGTCGTTTTGGAATGCTGAACATCTGAAGTAGATCTATATATATATATATATATATATATATATATATATATATATATATATACATTTTTTTTTTTTTTTTTTACTGAGTCTTTGTTTCCTGCCTTCTACCTGCCAGCCATCAAGTCTTTCCTAAATGAACTTCAACTCATTTGTTTCCTAGTGTTGAAGAGAACCTTATATCGGGGATCCGTCAAATGCAGTCAGGATGAAAGATATCCGGGGAGGCTGTCCTCCATGCAGACATCAGGGAATTAAGATCTCATATAACAAATGAGAGCTGTTTTGTGTTATATGACCAAACTTGCTCCATTTGGTAAAGGGATGGACTAACCACATCACCTCAATGGCTCATATACCACTAATCAAGCTTACATTCCCCTATAGACGGTACCATCATCAGCAGTCGCTTGGTAAGCCTCAAACTTGCTCCCAGGTTACATCATTTCTTGCCATTTCCCCCTCCAAAGTGTTATCTTTTTTAATGTCATGACTGGGTCTACCCCTCCCCCACTGGGGTGGACATGTCCATCCTCCCATGCCACACCATAAAATTCCTGCACAATTACTCATTCTTGGGTCACCTGGTTGTCATCAGGGCTTAACCCATCTACTCCACTGACAGGGCTTATCAGCAATAGAAAATCTGAAGTCTTGTGTGCAGGGCAGCAGCAATCAGCTGCCCCAGCAGCATAACAACACACATACTTAAAACAACTCAACACATCTAAAATCCAAAGCCTTTACATCTACAAGATTTAAGATGTAGAGTAATTAGGAAATGCAAACTTGAGTCTGAAGCCTGTTGTGGTGGTGTAAAATCCATCAGGTAAGATTGGTTTAACTAATATCTATAAACATGCAGTGTTTGCTTTATTTTACAGTTAGAAAATATTATTTGTAAGAGGTTTGTGGTGTACGTTTTAAAGATGTACTTCTAAGTTGAGAAAAACAAGGAAAAATCATTCATGCAAATAGATCCTAGCTGTTGATAACTGAAAAACCTCATCTAGAAGAACCTTTCTGCAGGCTGTTGTGTATAACCTTCATGGCTGTTTGATTGTAGGAGTCATTCCTTGTAACCTTTACAGGTTTAAGAGATGTTCTGACCATGACGTTGTTATAGGTAGGTTCTTGAGGAACACTCGGTGCTGGACAATATACTAGAAAAAGGCCCATTTTATTGAAAAATATCAAAAGAGCTTTTTTACCCTGTAAAACGTAACTGTCTCACTATGAAAAGAGTATTGTTTTATTCGCAAAGTTTATAGCATTCTTAGAGGTGTTATTTAAAGTATCAGATTGAAGGTGTACAGACTCTTTCCAAAGGGGGGGGGATGTTAGAGCTTTCCCTGACACAAATATACTGCTTTACATATGATATTTGTACAGAAGATGTATGTCTACCACTGTACATAACCAGATGAACATTCCTGTAACTAGTTTTCTTTCTCCAACAAACTTTGTGTAAAAGGGATGTAGTGCTACCTTTTGTCAAATCAGTCTTCAAAGTGCTGTACAAATGTCAGTTTTCTGTCTAGTGTTTTGAAGAATGGTAACCAGCCAGGTATTGTGTCATTATTTGTGTATTATATAGAGAAGTATGATCAGGTCTCTGATAATAACCATGTTATTGTATGCTTGCGCCATGTACCGTAACCATGTTGTTGTATGTTTGAGCCATGTATGCCATGTTTCACATCAAAAGCAAAGCTCGAGAGGTGACTCTTAGCATCCATGTTGAAAATACATAAGTAAAAGTTACGATCAGAGACGTGATCATAATTCGTTGCAGTGCATGAAGCTTTACCTGCTCCATTTACTGCTGCATACACAGAGAGAATAAAGGGGAATGTGTCTTACCAGCTTTGAAGGCCATGAATGTATTGCAGTACTTACTGCTGAGTGGGAGACTGGATATTAACAGCACTTAGAAAGGTGCTTAACAATTGTTAAGCACCTAAGTGCTGTTAATATCTGGTCTCACCTTAGTGAAGCATTTAAGAAGTTTGTATTTTTCTCAATATTGGAGTGTAATGATGCTATCCCCTGCCTTACATATTATTTTCCTTTTGCTGAAAACTGCTGCTGTTCTTGATTTCAAAATAATCTGATTACAAGCATGCTTTCAAATACATTTTATGTTTTGGCATATTAGGAGTAGCAATATGCTTTTATTTAGGAGTTCTCCTTACATTTCTGCTGTAAGTAACACATGCATTAAAAAGTACATATTGTTGTGTCTTTCAGCTTTTCCCGGTTAGGGGTCACCACAGTGGAACTCCAGTCCGCTAATGATTGGCAATAGATTTTTACGTGCCGAGTTGCTAGCCCTGACACAAAACCTTCAATGAAGGTACGCCCATTCACGCATGTCTCCACACAGAAGACGCTCTAGCTGAGAATCGAACAGGACATCTTAGTGTGAGGTGACAACACTACCGCAGCACCACCAACGCAGTATGCATTAAAAGTACATATAAATATAAAAATCCTGTTATGCATAATTGGACAGTAGTAACAGCATTGCAAATACCAGAGACATAATTAGATTATGAGCATAAAACAGAGATACTATATAATAACTATTTTGCCTATAACAGACATAAAAAGCTAAAGAGTTACTGGAAATAAATCAAGTCTAACACTTATACCAACATTCTTTGCTGTTTTGTAATAACACTGGTGCTGATGTGCTGAAAACGTTTAGCTTCTTTTTTTATTTTAGCCCATGCCATGAACACGGCAACATTACATGAAGATCAAGCTTCACAGAATTTTTCAGCAATATCTGAAACTTAAAAGGCATTTTTGCCCCTGTCACATTCAGTATATTTTCACTTTTGTTTGAGTGTTTCTATTTGTTTATTTGCCTGTAGTCATTTTAGCTCAAAAGGCTTCACCAGAGACGTACTCTATTTAAGGGTCAGAAAAAATATGAAAAGTTAAGAACACATCATCTTGATAGCTCGACATAGATATTAAGATGTGTCATGACACATCTGAAAAACTCTATGACACACTATCAAAAGAGACCACTAGAGCCATATCACACACAGTACATAGAAAGACATCTTCAAATATTTGATCAGTGTTTGAAAAATACTCGACAAATAGAGCCCTTACAAGACATTGCTCTCATGGCTAGCAGAAAGAAAATGTTATAAATGAGTTCACAGAATTATTTTGATATATCTGAGCATCCCTTTCTGTTTCTTGCTTTCTGAGTTGTTTGTGTATTTCCGTATAGAATGCATGTATCTTGAAGTCACAGTATACTCCACTTCTTGTAACTGCACTAATCTTTTTTTCTTCCTTGTATCTTTATTCTGTTTTTGTGTTCTGTTTTTTTGCATTGGTTGGTTTAGAATGGTGTTGGTATAATCTAAAATAAAGGAAAAAATATATAAAAACAAAAATATATAAATAAGAAATAGGGTAGCTTAGTTAGTAATGTTGCGGCTGATGTGCGATGCTTGTTTGTCATCTGCGTTTTCATTTCTCTGCAGACTACACACCACCCATGTGTCCGTATGGGTTCTCACTGGGTGTCCAGTATCCTCCCACACCACAAAACACCCTGTAGATGAATGGGTGATGCTCTGGATTTCCCATCGCTGTACAAACTGTATGTGATTGAGCATGTATGTACATGCTGTAATGGTTTGGTGTCCTTTACAGGATTAGTTCACATCCTTCTGTCCACTGGAGAACTGGATACAGCCCATCTCCCTCATAACCTTGATTTGGATTAAGGAAGTTATTCGAAAATGAATAACTGGGTGAGTGAATAAGAAGAGCTAAAAGCTGGTAATGTATAGTGCTAATATATGACATTTGTCTAGAGCTTTGTGCCATTTTCTTATACTGATATGGACTGTTCTTGAGGAGAGAAGCCATATAATCCCTCTTTCCGTGTATTTTTTCAGAGTTGAGTTGAACAGCCTTTATACACATGTACCCTTCTAAATACTACAATACTTAAAATCATTTTAAATTAGTGATGACATCAATTATGAAATAATCACTACATATCAAGTCTTGTTTCTTTTCTTTTAACTTCCTCTTCAGTATGCTGGAGCCAGTTGCAGTGGATATATATTTCTCTGTTTAAACTTAACACTGTTGGCATGTTGGCAGATAGCCATTTAAAACAGGAGAAGAGATGAGGTTTTGCAGAAAATGTTTAGTAAGAATGCAGGATTTACATAAATTTCAAATGAGCTGGTGGGTATACAAGGAAGTGTGTGGTGATGAGTCAAAATTACAAGTATTCCTACATCAACCATGCAGGATCTGGAGAAGAAAACATCAAAATCCATAACGTCAATCATGTGCAACCCTGACATTGTACCGAATAGTGAAAAACCCTATTCCCTCAAACACAGAAACAAGCCCTAACATGGTTCCTGTTGGATGGGATTGGGGGTGGGGCAAATTGAGGATTTGATATTATGGGTTTTGGTATGAGTGGATTTTGATGTTTCTGCCTCAAAATCCTGCATGTTCAACAAAGGAATAATGCATTTTGATACTAAACCACATGGTGACTTGGTGTGGGATTCGATAATTTCAAAATAATTCATAGCGGGGAGTTTCTGTAATGTATTTTGCAGTTTTATTTTATGATGGTTTTAAATCTTCATAAGAGGGTAAATTGTCAGTTAAACATAATAACGTAGCCTTTTCTCTACAGTCATGTGATCTTGATGTTGGCGTATATCACTAGTAGAGATTTATGGTGTATTCAGAGTTCTGCCTTGCAGTAATATTTTGTGCATTATTTGTTAGGCTGAGTTTTAATAGGTTAAGGATTCCATGGGTTAGGGTCACTGGAATGGTTTCTTGATGACTCTAGCATAAATGAGGTGAAATTAACTTTTTTAACTGGCCAGAGGACTTGGAACCAGTTACCCTTCTTTAATTGCCTGTATAATTTCGACACGTTTGCATAACTCTTGGCTCATTCCCACAGAGCTCAGCAGTGCTTGAAATCCTCACATGTGCCACTGAAGTGATTTTCTTGCATCGTGTACCATTCAAAAGCTAAGTACTTGTAATTAAAAATTGCACTTCTAGAAGCTATTTAAGTGATTGACTGCTGATTTCTTGTTTTATTTATGCATATATCTACATTTAAGGCTGAAATTATTGCATGTGCTCAAACTGTCTTGTTGTTGAGTGATTGACTTGAAATCTCCTTGTTTAGCCAGTTTATTAAAGTTTTGCGATAGTGTACACTCTCAAGTAGCCTTTTTTGTCTTTTTACATTGAGGACTAGGATATTCCATCTAGTGGCAGTAGATGGTTGCTTGGTCTGTATGAGTTGAGAAACACATAAGACAGCTGTAAGTGTAGTCATTTTAATGGCTAAATGGCTTAGTAGCCAGTTTCCTGTGTTTTAAATGCCTGTATAAATTTGGTGCATTTGCTTGTCACTGCACATTGCACAGCAGTAGTTAGTAGTGCTGTACATATATGCAGACACTTAGTAACCAGGTTAGTCCTATAACACGGGTTCTTAAACTGTACAAATAACTCGGTGAGTGTAGTGCAACTGCTTGATCACTGGGTAGCACAGAATGGTTATTCTGTGCATTGGGGAGCACTGTCCTATGAATTTAGTATTATACAGTCTACTCTAGACTCTAGTCCCAAAAGTCCCCTTAATCAGTCAACTATTAACCCTTCGTACATTACACCCTTGTACTTCACCAAGAAAGATATGCACTTTCCTAGTTTCTCTGCAAACAGTTTGTTGGATATGGGTACCTTGAGACAATGTAACAACTGTCTGCTGTTACAGACAACCATTTAATCCTCAAAGAAACAAACACTGTGTGCAAAAGATGCATATACACAATGTATATGCTATAAACAAATTTTACAACAAAAGGAAGAAACTGTTGCAGAAAAGAGGAAAATCCCAGGATGCAAAAAACTCCCTTACCAGCCTCAGTAAGAAGCTGAGATGCCTCATAAAATCCTTCAAAGCTAGTTACGAAAATAAAATTGCCAAAGATTCCAAAGACAACCACAAGGCATTCTATAACTATGTCAAGAATCTCAATGGCAATGCTCATATCTGCTCTGAGCTACAACAGTATGGCATTAAATATACTGATCCCAAGGATATTGCCAGTATCCTGGCAGATCGAATCAGTGCCAACTTCACCCCCCCTCACCCCCTAAAGGGCCCATCTCAATACTGAAATATTGCCAAATTCAGGTAATAATGGCCATGCAGGTAAAAAACACCCTCTCCAAAGCTAAGAATACAACATCCATGGGACCAGACAACATCCTGGGCTGTGTACTACATGAACTACAAAATGAACTGGCACCTCACTTAAGTGTCATGTTTAATCATAGCCTCAAATCAAGCTTTGTGCCCACTGAGTGGCACACAGCTACAGTTATCCCACTCCACAAGGGAGGATCCACCTTGGATCTTGGAACTACCACCCCATCAGTCTGACAAGCCTGATCTGCAAGGCCATAGAACGTATTATCATGGAAATTATAAACAAAGACACTGGCAACCTTCAAACACTGGACCCTACCCAGTTTGGGTTTGCGAAGTGCCGATCTTGTCTCCTTAACCTGATTTACTTCTTTGAATCAGTCTCCAGAGCTGTGGACGAGGGTAAGGTGGTCCACACAGCCTATCTCGCCAAGGCTTTCAACACCCCCACTCTGAAATCATAGATAAACTTACTAAGCTGGGCATTAATCCCTATGTCACTCGATGGGTTGCCAACTGGCTTACTGACAGAACCCACGCTGTAAATGTAGCCAACTCCAAATCCAGCTCCAGACAAGTGGAGTACCTCAGGGTTCAGTCCTGGGACCGCTCTTGTTTGGCAGCTACTTCTCTGAAGTACCGGCCAACACTAAGGGACTCTGGCTAACAAAGTTCACAGATGACTGCAAATTGGGAGCCATTACTGAATCCCCAAATGATGTGGATATTCTACAAAAGGGCCTTACAGAAACAGATGCTTGGTGCCAGAGCCATGGGCTCAAGCTCACTGCCAAGAAATGTATAGTTATCCCCTTTGGGAAAAAACATGTACCCATGAATTACCACATAGGTGGCAGTACACTAAATACTGAAAGTGTGATAGGAGACTTAGGGACACAGGTGGACAGTGGTCTCACCTTTGATAACCATATTGCCACAACAGTCAGGAAATCCTTCTATGTGGCACACCTCATCACTAAGGGCTTTTCATCCAGAAAAAGGGAGGTCATTGTCCCATTGTACTCATCCCTCATTAGACCCATTATAGAATACAGTGCCCAGTTTGGTGTGTACCTCTCAAGACATCTGTAACAGCTGGAAAGGCCACAGAAATACCTCACTAAAAGAATCACAGGCCTAAAGCAGATGCCCTATGCTGACCATGTAAAAGAAACTCCAACTATTCTCTGTCGCATATCGTCTATTCAGAGGTGATCTCTGCTTAACATACAAGGCTACGTTAAACCCAGAGCTGTTGGACATGTTACACTTAAAGAAATCCCAATCCCTCAGAGCCACACACTCCAGGGATCTAAACCTTGTCATCACAGTGAACAAAACATGCTAGAGGGTTAGGTTCCTGACCCAGAGACTCCCCAGACTCTGGAATAGACTGCCCATACATGTCAAGCAGAGCGCCTCTTTGGCCCTCTTCAAAAGGAACCTTGATGATTGGATGAGAGATAAAAAATTCACCCGAGGGATCATGTCAGTCACCCTGCTAGACAGGGGTCAGGTGAAGTAAATATTGTGGGAAGAAATAGCCAGGGAATTGTCATGGCTAGGCTTGTATAGGCCCAAGGGCCGATAGCCTAGTACCAACCTATGTACCTGGAGGCAAAACTTTCTCATAAAAGCACTCAAAATAATAATCTGGTTGTCAGAAAGACACACAGCACACCCACCATGCATAGTATGCCCCCGATAAGTACACCTATGTATGCTATAAAACTTAATTCCAGTAGTAACAACACCTAATTCTACACAGAGCCACATCTAGTAGACCCGCAATTACAAAGCTCTTAAGGCAACTTAATAAACTACCCAGGACTGTAGTCACAGGGAATGCTTTTGAATGATATACTAATGCCACACTCACCAGGCTGAACAAGGAGAAAATAACTGTCAGATAAATATCAGAGGCCAGAATCTGCTAGGTTATGCATACATTCAAGTCACTGCATCACAAGTACTAGTGTGATTCGGTCATAGTCCATCTAGGTGTACATGACTTAAACCATACCTCCCTAGACTATGTGAAGAGAGACATTATGGAGCATTCAGATTGTGTCACAGGCTGGTATGTGGCTACCACTGAGCAACATTTTAGCTTCAACAAGGATGATGCCACAGTACAAACAGAACATTCTCCTCCTCCGTAGGGGGAGCAATGCCAAATTGACAAAACTTTCAACATAACAAAATCTATCCAAGGATTTCTAAAGGTGTTACAAGTGCCTAATGCCAGGAGTCTAAACAAGAAGCTCCACTTCCCCAAGCTCTCCTCACCCTGGAGAATGCAGATATCTGTGCAGTTACCGAGACATGGTTTAAAGCTGCAAAAAATACCCCAGCAGTGCAAGGTTTCAGTGCCTTCCACACCTTTAGACCAGAAAGTGCACAGACAGGGACTAAAGGTGGAGGTGTCTCAATCTACATCAGTAACAAGCATACCTCAGAGTGGTCAAACAGGATGACTTGCTGGAGTTCCCCCACATCTCTGTCACCATGAACAAAATCCGTTACCATACCCTAGCAAGCTACAGGTCACTCTGTATGTCCAGTGAAACTCATAGCTCATACTTAGACCTATTGGAGGCACTCACCATTCAACCAAATATCATACTCATGGATACTTAATTATCCATCTATAAACATGGACACCTACATGAATCCAAATTTCCAAGCAGAGAGATTCCTAGACTTTTTAAACACAAATACTGTGGACCAGATGATGCTTACTTTTACCAGAAATATAAACATATTGGACTTGGCACTCACAAACATGGGGGGATGCCCCCATGTGTTGTGGCCTGTCTGGTAATGTCAGACCACAATGCAGTCTCCTTTGAAAGAAAAATCAGTTCTGTAACCTAAGTAAACCCTATCACAGGCAAGCAATAACCTGTCAAAATTCCAATCCCTTTCAGACCAAAATACAGCAGCCTAGGTTAAATTATTCACTGAAGCTCTGTAGAACCATGTTGCTGTCTGCATAGAGACTGCAGTGCCTACCAGAGGCAAGCCCAAAATTATCTGGGAAAACAAACCACACTGGTGGAATCTAAAATTAAACGGACTGTACAATAAAAGAAAAACATTTGTAGCTAAAATAAGGAAGAGTAAGAGCAAAAATGATGAAAACTGCCACATCAAACTAAATGGACAACCAAGAGGACTAATTCCATCAACGAAAACATTGGGGTAAAGATATTTTCCCAGTTCAAGAACAAACATAAGGCCACCGTCAGTTATGTCTGAATTCTCAAAGGCAGCACACAAGAGTGTGCCAGTCTGCTGGTAAATGGAGCCATGTTCTTGGAACTGGGAGACATAAATCTTCTGGCAGACAAGTTCAGCTCCAGCTTTAACCCTTTCTCACCTCCAGCCCCCCCCCCTCCCAAGGAAATACCATCTACCTTAACCCCTCTAACTATCAGCAGGGAGCAGGTCATGAAGATATTCTCTAATGCCATGAGTAGAACTTCGATAAGTCATTATAATATCAAAGGATGCCTCCTAAATAGCCTGAAATATGATCTACCAGGGCCACTGGAGTCCCAACTCAACCATATTCTCTAAATAGGCTTCATAGTACGTGCATACAAGACCCCAGTGGTCATGTCTCTGCACAAGGATGGGCCAGCAGTGGATCCCAAGAACTACAGGCCCATTGGTCTGACTAGACTTGTATACAAAGCCATGGAAGCAATTATCACGTAAATAATTAACAATGATTTAGGAAACCTTCATAGGATCATATGAATATACTAGGCGATTGACCCTGTGGCTCTTACAAGCCTAGACAAGAATTTAGCCCATGTTCCAACAAGTCAGCACCTTGTGCCACTGTCCAGCAGGGACAAAGGTGGAATCCAGAAGAATCAAATCCTGAACCTTGTGATTGCAAGGTAAATACCTTATCGATTATGCCAACCTTCCATCACAAAATATCCCCCATACATAGCTCTCCATTTTGCACATGTGTCTACTGGACACAACTAATGTGTTCCAGTTGGCTTGACAACACATTTATGTTGTTCTCGCCCCTCTCTCTGGGGTTTGAGAGTCCAACTTCATGTACAAATCTGTCCAAATGCACATCTGTTGCTGTACAAGAAATGGATAGCTATGGGTCTTTCTTACACCCTTCCTGCTTTTCATAATGTTTCTCCCCCCTGCTTGCCCCCATTTCATCAGTGTCCTATTACCCCATATTTCTTTTCTTTATATTTCTTATAGCACAGGTTTGTGCAGATTTGTGCAAATTGGCACAGCGCACCACGCCATTTTGCTTAGCACAGCTTATATGAGGTTAAATGAGTTTTAACGAGCTTTTGTGTTTATTACAGTGTTAGGCACATGTATAAAATAAACACATCTGCCAAGTTTTGAGCCAGGGCCTCTCCATTATAACACACTGCATTAACCCACCGTGCTACACAGGTCTTCAGACTTTGGACCCAACACAGTTTGGTTTTGTCAGAGGCAAGTAATGTCTTCTAAACCTGCTGAACTTCTTTGAGAAGGTCATCAAGGCAATAGAGAAGGGCAAGACGGTATACAACCTACATTGACTTAGCTAAAGCATTTGATACAATACCCACTCAGGCAATGAGAACAAATTCATGGAATTTGGCAAAAAAAAAAAAAAAAAACTATGTAATTTGCTGGACAGCAAGCTGGCTCACAGAGTAGGCACGGGAGATTTGGACTGGAGATGCTACACCCAGATAGAGGCTGATTACCAGTGGAGTCCTCCAGGACTCCATGCTGGGTCCACTCCTCTTTGGCATCTATTTCTTGGAAGTCAAAGCCAATGTCAAGGGCCTCTGGCTTACTAAGTTTGCACATGATTGCAATCTGAGAGCAATCATAGAAAGGTCTAACACAGACAAATTGCTGGTGCAAAATACATAGCTTAAAACTCAGTGCTGCAAAATGCATAATATTACCTTTTGGGAAGTTGGCCATGCTTGGAACCTACCTCATCAATAAAGGATGCCTAAAAGTAAACACAGTAGTCAGGGATTTAAGGACATTTATAGATAGTAACATGGCTTTTGACCACCATATGTCTAAGGTAGTAAGTAAATCATTCTGTGTCGCTGAGTTTATAAGAGTGGGACAGCTAGATCTGGATGAGTCATTGTGCCACTGTACTCAGCCCACACGAGACCCATCATTGTGTATAACGCTCACTTAGGTGTGCACTTGACCAGGCACATGCAACAACTTGAACATTCACAGAGGTTTACAAAAAGAATACAGGACATAAATACCATGAACAGTGCAGACTGACTCTAAGCCATACCCTATATTCCTACATACTGCTGAGAGGTGATATATACTTGGCATACAAAACATCCTTGGATCCTGCCATGATGGCCATTTTGTATATCTACAAAATGAATAGCATCAGAACTACTAACTCCAAGGATTTAAATCTTGCTTCTGATTTAAATAGGATATGTTGGAGGGACAGGTATGTATCACAGTGAATTATCATTCTCTGGGATAGGCTTCCCATCCATGTCAGGCAGAGCCCTTCCCCAACAATATTCTAGTGTAAACTGGACTAGTGGATGTGAAATTGGAACTTCACTCCTTATATGACACAGACGTCTCTATTGGACAGATGCAGCAGTTGAAGCATGCCCTATCTAACATGCACCCTGTAAAACAGCCTCTATGGCACAATAGCCCATGAGATACATTTGGTTGCATGGCTAGGCTTATAAAGGCCTCAGTGGTGGTTAGCCTAGTGTATGCCTATGAACCTATGGAAGAGGGAGTTGTACTATTATTATAAGTGTGTTGTATGTTGAAGTAGTGTTATATTGATACTCCAAAATAAGATCAACAAAAAAAATAAATAAATAAAATGAGTTGGGATTATTAATATAATGTAGAGGAGGTACTCACAAAGATCTGTGTTTATTACATTACATAACTGATGACTGTAGCATTATGTATGCCTGCTAACAAATGGAGATGTGTACGTTAATGCAAAGTCATCTGCAGCATTACAAGGGAAACTACAATGAAAAGCCTGATTTACATTGCCCTGAGTATTTTTGTGCATATCTGTCCTTTTTATCCCATTACTTGTCTCCTTGGGGAATGAAGTATCACCTGCATGCCCAAAACATTTCCAGGATTCCCAAGGAGTACTTGGAAACACTTCCCTGACTTCCGCGGTGATGCAGTGGTAACTTTGTTGCCTCACAGCAAGAGGTTCTCCTGTTCGATGCTCGGCTGGAGTGCAGGGAGTGCCTTCTGTGTGGGGTCTGCATGTCCTCCCCATGGTTGGGTGGGCATTCAAAAGACATGCGTAAATGGTCGTGCCTTCGTTGAAGGATGAAAGTCGAGCTGGCACCTCGGCATTCATGGAAATCTACTGTCAGTCATTAGCGGACCGGAGTTCCGCTGTGGCGAGCCCTAACCGAGAAAAGCCAAAAGACAATAACAGCTTGGAAACACTTCCCTATCTTGCTACTCATGAACTCTCCACACATAATGATGAAAAAGAATGCCATACTTTTTCTTCCGTGAGGCATTCGGTATGTTGTTTCTGAGCTGAACAGTTAATCTTCCTTATCTTAAGAGAGGTGTCCCTTTGAGTGTGTTATATACAGTCAGTTAGTGGCCTTTTAACAGTAGGATTTGTACTTATATTTTTTATGAAGGAGACAGTTGTAAGTCCTTGAGCTCTTACAAGGAACTTTAAAAAGTCACTTTACTAAATTAAGCATGCCTAAATCAATATGCTTCTATGTACAACTAGACAAAAAGAAGGGTTTTATCCCATTTTTCACATCTGTAGGTGAAAAAATAAATAATTTCGTGATATATCTATTTACAATTGAGGACACTAAATATCACTTGTACATTGTCTTCTGAGACCCTAGTTTTTGTTTTCCGTTTCTGTATCAGCCATGGTTAATTATTGGCTATGTCATCCAACTGTTGCTATACTTTTGCCATGCCTCCATGTGTTTTTCAAACCCCCCCAGAAGCATTTCTCATCATCTGCATTGTATGTGTATGTGGGGGATTCTCTGCCACAGATCACACCTGTGGCTGGGATTTGAGAACATGTAACAAGATAAGTACATAAAGTTTACTAAATCTTTCTTTACTTCAGAGCAGTTGAAAAGTGCTTGCATCCATTTTGCAAGTAACATACAAGATGCCTTTTTGTGACTGGCTCTGGTTTACTTCATTTAGGTGATGGGTCTTTTGTTAGCGTGCTGATTTTTAGCATAAATTAAACCCTTGAAAAAAATGAGAGGGGGAAATATCCTTTACTGTTACCAATCACACTGGCTGAAAACATCATTTGATATGCATCAGCTGCAAAGAAGACAACAACTGGTGTACCCTTGCTTCTGTTGTTGATGTACTGGTCAAACTTCTTGTGCTTTACTTTTTCTTCACTTTTTTGAGTTTACTAAATCCTGACTTCCGAAATATCACAGTATATGTATGTATATACCGGATGCTTATGAGACCTAGCATTTCCCATATCTCATTGTTGTCTGCACACATTTCTACCAGTGTCTGCCAATTCATTTGAAAATACACTCGTATTATGTTTCTCTGCAGTTATTTTAATTTATGCTGTTGGACACTTCACTACTTTTTTTTGAAAATCAGATTTCATCTAGTAGCAACTTGACACAAGTGACCTCTTTACTTTATAACTGAATATAATATCTTGCAGCTGAATTAGGCTTATTTCCCCCAAGTAGCCACAAAAGCTAGGCTTCCTCATTATACAAATTGCATTCATTGCCTAGCAGTGATGTACAAAGTCAGATGCTATGCAAAATAATTTAGCTGGAAATATTGTATTCACAGACTAAGCAAGCTGTCTGCATCTCCATATTTGAATAAGCACTCCATTCAAGCAGTCTTTGCCAGAATGAACAGAAGTTCCCTGAATAATGAGCACTGTAAGGATGCATTTCTTCTCCATTGCATATTTATTATGACAAACACATATTTATATACCTCTGAGACATTATTTGAGCATTGTAAACATCATCATTGATTCAAAATCAGGAAGTATGTTTTCCTCTTTCCTAAAACTCTAGCAAAATTACATGTCATGTTGCTGTTGCCACGTCCAAACAAGAAAGATTAACCTCTTTAAAAAGGGTAGATGAGATGTCACAAAATGCAGAGCACAGCTCACATGCAATAGTTGTTACACAATTATTTTGCCCATGACACTGATGGACAAAAATATGTGATGGTCATAGAGGTAGCCGGGAAGGAATGATTAAACATCCGAATGACTGTTTCTCTACTTATTATCAGAACTACCAACAGAGAGATTTGGATTCAAAGGAATGTTTTGCTTTTTAGTTGATTTATTCATGTTTAGTGCTGTTTTTCATATCTGGTCAGGAGTGATCTGTCAGAGCTGTTCTCTATTGGTCTCCTATCTTGCTTGGATGCTCTCCCTGCTGCCATGGGTACTTGTGGTTCTGCTGAATATCAGTGGCTGTAATCCATTATTTGTAGGCAGTCTAGCAGTGTAATTCCGGACACTGGATCATTTAAAATCATACCACCAGTGTTTCCATCATCCTTTGTAGACCAGCTTTTGTGGTTTTGAGGATTACAGAATTTGAAGGGATGTGTTTAATATCTCACACTATGAGGTCTGCCTGAGTTTATCCCTTAAAACTGTTCTACCTCCACTAGTCACTACAGATGTCTTCTCTATCAGTGCACTGTCTTCCTTCCAAGGAACCAACAACTGTCGCTTTCAATGGATGCCTTAAACTTGACAGGAGTTTAAGAAACACTTTACATAAACTTTGTTAAAACAGGCCCACAAACTTTCTCACCATCAGGAGTGTTTCTCCAAGAGTTGGAAAGAGAACTCAGCCAGTTGGGTTAATAAATAATTTTCAGTCAAGTGATAACACTGCACATAGTTTATAAAAAATACTGCACTAAATATGTCATACGTAATGAAAGCATATGTAACTAAAACTAATAAGCATCTATTTCTAAATATTTCCTATAGCATCTTGGAAAAAATCAGTATTTTAATGTTTAAGCTATTTTGTTTCCACACTACTGTGACACACAAACTTGTCAAACTACACGGTCTGTCTGCTCTAAAGAAGGAGCATCAGTAGTATTCATAGATTTTAGTATAAGCTACTTACGTCTGCCCCTTTTCCTACAAATAATAATAATAATAATAATATGCATTTTTTAATCAGCAGGATCTCTGGATATGCAGTCTTTTTAAGAATAACCCAGGAGCAATGTCTGGTTAAGTGCAGATTTGCACCTTAGACAAATGTGGGCTGAGGGAATCAAACCCTATACCAGAGGAACTGCATCTCACAGCCTCATGCCTCTAAGCCAACTGTTAACATTCTCAGTGAATGAAACTAGAATAGACATGTGTATAGCACAGTTATATAATTCTTGTGCCAAATGTCCATGTAATATAAAGTGATATTTTATCCTTCTGTTGCTCAACCCAATATCAAATACTTGACATGTGCTGCAGGTGGCTTTTTATATAACATCTCATTAAGTACTATCAGCATAAAGTTGAGAAGTGAAAATATACTAATAAAAAGGTTAGAGTCACTCAAAATATGATGACAACATGAATATTTATAACAAGCAGAGCTGCCAGTTTATTAACTAACCCACTGACTTGGTGTCCTGTCTATAACTAAGCTATTTCTTGAGAGCTTCTTGCTCTTTTAATGGCAAATGAAGGTCTGCCTTCTAAGGCATTATTTAACTCTTTTGAAGCTGTTAGCACATCCAATTTCTTTGGAATAATTAATTAATATGATTTACATTTTTAGTAAAAAATGATAGAAAAATGCATGGCATACCTGTCATCATATGTAAAGGTGTCCAAGTGTGCACAAATGTATATTTTTACTTGTATCCCATTATGGTCAGGTTTACCTGTCTTGAGCCATTAATCATGGACTGGGCAGGAGACGATTTGTAATTCTCTTTTGATAGACTGAAGAGTGGGACCATATTTCAGTGACCGCTGCGAGTTAAATACTTGTTTTTATTCTTGTTTAACTGTTACCTCTGTTGCACGATTTGCATTTTTCCTTGCATCTCTTGCTGCAGCTATTGCTATAGAGGATTCTTCATTCTATCTGTCCAACTACCAAACTAAACAAATGAATACATTTCTCGTTTGGCAGCCCACCCAGAAAAATTACCTACATAATATCCAAGATGGTCAGGGATCATTAAAAAAAAAGTTTCAGAAATGCCATCTCTTCTGCCTTTTCAGTCCCAGTGATGGCCTAATCAGTCAGAACTAAGGGTGACAGATCATGTCATGTATCTTCACCACAGCAAACCCACTTTGGCTGGATCCAAATCGGGAATTATTTTCCTGGCTGCATGGGTGAAGGTATATCTGCACTGTTGCATTAGTTTCAGTTCACTGGAGTCTTCATATCCAATAGCTTGTATTTGATTTTACGAAGCATTATGTCCCATAAAATATCTAACTGGAGGAAAGACAAAACAGCAACTGAACTGCTTCAAATATGTATCTCTTTTGCTTACGTTCATTCAATTTCAACATTATTTGTTATTGTGTCTCCTCACTTGCAGCTCTAAGGCTTAGTAATATTGCCTTGACAGTGATGTTTATAATAATTTATTGTATTTCTTAACAAAGGAAGTCATTATAATAGTCAGTGAATATCTTTATTATCACACTGAAAGCTTGTAATTCATCTTTTATACATTATGTATTTATTTATTCCAATTTGATGACCGGGGAGGTCCACTGGGCTCTGGGAGCCCATTTTCAGTGAAGGTCCAGGGAGAAAAGCTCCAACAATACATAGTTACATGAATAATTACTAAGAAACTTTGCATTACTGACAAATAAACAGGTAGCATTCATAAAGAAACAAATGATTACAATTTTGTTTAGGTGTAAAAGACAGGAAAGATGTTCTTGAGGCTAGATTTTACAGTATAGTTATTTATACATAATACAAATGAGCAAGGTTAGCAAGGTGAGAGGTAAAAGTGGAGGAGACCTTGAGAGCTATAGGGTGAAGAGTACAGTTGCATTTCCTGTTTGAGTAAAGGTGAGAATGAAGAAGAGTTTTAAAGTTTTCAAGGTTATCACAGGTCCTAAGAGTGGAGGGAGGAGCAGTCCATTTTTTGGCTAAGGTGAAGGAAAGCAGAAGTTGACCAGCTGGGCGTTTGGGTTTGTGGATGGTGATTAGGTTTTGGTGGGTAGATCTAAGTGTTCTATGGGAAGTATATGGTTGTAGGATATAGGATAGTGCAGGGCATTTGGTAGGTTGGAATAGTAGTTTATAGGCAGTCGTGATTTGGAGAAGGTCAAGTTGGTTATGGAGTTCAAGCCAGTTTATTGAGTGAAGGGAGGAACAGTGATGAGAGGAAGATTTGGCTTTGGTAACAAATCTGGAGATTTTATTGCAGCATATTTCTAAAAGGAGAGTTCCTGCTCCATTCTAAAGAATAACATTTAATTTGTGCATGACAAACCAACCATTCACTGCTCGCAGAAATAGTTAATAAAATGACTGTGGCCATGAAACTGCTAGAGAGATGCACCCACAAAGCAAGATATGTACATTCACAGTAGTATACCAGACATGCACTCAGACATGAATATGCATATGTATCTCCATAAAATTGCAGTGTGCACGCACACACACGTGGATGTACACAAATATGTATGCATACTCACAGACAGTCACAGAAACAAGCATGCATACAGTATTCTGTATGGAAACCATGACATGAGGCAAGTTAAATATTAGATTTGGAAAGATAGTATCAGTGTCTGCCTCAGTGTGTACCCGGTTCTATAATGTATGGCCACGGAACATTTTTATCCCTATTTCAAATGCGTCTCTGCCAGTGCTGTGAACTAAACATGAAATCTGGACACCTTTGCTCCCATAGTAGTAACTCCAGTCTTGACCTTTCACCAGTTACCTTATGTCTGAGGGAGAGAGGAATGAATGTGGTCGGCCTTAGTATACATTAGGGACATTGTCATGAGTCACCACCTCAATTTTTTTACATTGCTGTTTTATTAACAGTGGAATAATTTACTGAGAGAAAGCAGGTTGACAGCTCTCAAATCCCTTGCAATTTGATTTAGTACCTTCATCAATTCACCTGGCAGATGCACCTATCTCCTGGCAATGTTCTGTTTGTTGTACCCTTAATTATAGGCAATGCACTGACAGATAGTAACATTTCTGCAATGCTAATAGCTAAAATGTAGCTAACATCTGATTTGAAAATGATGACGTTCTTTTATCTCACACTGAAAAGGCCTGACAATCCAGAGCAACAAAATGTATTTATTCTATCATCTGGTATGACATTTTTGACTTCACTAATACAATTACATTCTAGTCACTGGTGATTAAGCTTTGTTCTGCATTCAAATTTCCCAAAATGTAGCAAAAGCATTAGGTATTTTTCAAACTATTGCTGGTTATTTAGCAATTCAGACCATGTCTGCTGAGATGAGTCCCAGATTTTTGATTATCTTGCAAAAGAAAGGTTTTTAGATGTTGCAGGAACAAAGGTATGGAAATATGAAGAGAAGGGAACATCTGGAGGTTGAAAACATCATACACCAACTCTACATTTTCTTTGCTGTTGGTAGAGTGAAAAGCTGTTTGCTGTCATTTCCAATCTTGTCACTGCTAACACTGGCATCTTGCATGTCTTACACCAGCTGTTGTTTTTTCTCTACAGACAGATGGTATAGAAGCTTTGATTTTTTTTTTCATCTTCTGAAGATTTTTCATGTGCGTGGCTATGCAGATTTGATAACCCTATCACTGACTATATTTAACAAACAGTAAAGCAACACAAAGGGTAAACAAGTTCTTAATGCTATGAGAAAGGTGGAAAAAAGTGCATTTTTGTGTTATATTGTTAACTCACTCTCGCAGTTTGTATTTTGCACATTGATAGCTTTGATTTGTCACATTGAAAACCAGCCTCTGTACTCATAGCAGAACTAATGTATTAAAGCAGTTTGAGAAGCAAACTCAGAGTTGTGATTTGTCATTCAGGAGCATTACAGATTCGTTATTTTGTTACATCAGCACATTTTCATCTATACAATGCATTTTCATGATCTCTACAGTTGGTGTTCACCAAAACTGCCATGAAGCGGTTGTTATAAGTATCTTGTACTACTACTCTTTCCAACAAAGAACTTCATTCTTACTTTGCTCTTAAAACACTTCACTCATTACTTTGCAGTCCTTTAAGCACTCCTACCCAATATAT